>NC_080181.1:5897987-6272791 GCF_950295315.1 Erinaceus europaeus | reverse complement strand
TATCTTGTACTATATGTTACATGTTTTAAAACTAAAATGGGTTCAGAAACTTTAACATATTATCAAAGGTTGTACATAAATAAAAAAATTACAAATTTCTACTAAAAAAAGAATTCAGAAGATGCTAACTTAACCTTTATAAAGCAGTGGTAGAAGGGCAACAAAAGGGAATAAATAAATAAAATAAAATAAATTTTAAAAAAAGCAGTGGTAGCAATTCTAAGGCATTCAGCAGTGTAAGTTTCACATACTAATGGTGGCAAACCAGAGCTATCTTATACTGAAGAAATCACTGAGCTTTAGCAAACAAGTGTCTCGTCAATACATAGTCCAGAGACCCTTCTAGTGATCAGAGTCACTACTTTTATTCTTTTTTTCAACATATCATCATCATCATCATTATTACTATTATCATCAATGAAAGAGAGATACAGAAAGATGCAGAGCAGGAGAGTCCAGAGCACTGTTTAGCTCTAGCTTATGGTTCTGCTAGGGATCAATCAGAGGCTCAGGCTTTGAGTACTTTGCATAAACATCATGCTGGTTTCTATCATTTTTGCTATTTACATAATATTGTGTGTATTTATTTATTTATTTATTGCCTCCAGGGTTATTGCTAGAACTCAGTGCCTGCACTATGAATCCACTGCTCCTGGAGGCTATTCTTTTTCCCCTTTGTTGTCCTTGTTGTTTATCATTGTTACTGTTGCTGCCATTCTTATTGGATAGGACAGAGAAATTGAGAGAGGAGGGGAAGACAGAGAGGGGGAGAGAAAGATAAGAAACCTGCTTCACTGCCTATGAAGCGATCCCCTGGCAGGTGGAGAGCCAGGGGCTCAAACCATGGTCCTTATGCCTTTCTTGCGCTTCATGCCGTGTGTGCTTAACCCAGTGTGCCACTGCCTAGGCCCCCTGTGTTTATTTTTTTAATGAAAGAGAGATACAGAAAGACGATAAACATTGCTTTTATCCTTGCCTTGGCCACTTAACATTTGACTTTCTCTAGGGAAAAATAAATAAAAGGAACTATCACATCCTAACTTATCTTTCCCCACTTTTAATCCAATACTATAAAAAACATATCCTACAAACACATCTACAACTTTATCATGCTAGTCATGCTAGTCACCTTACCTAGGAAGATCTTTCAATTCCAGTCACTTTGTAAATCCCTATTCATTTTTTTGAAACTTGACCCATCTCAATTCACCTTAACAAACATCATAGGCAACAAAGTTGCAACTTAGTTACTGCTCAGTCTTAGGAGATCTCTGGAACTTGTGCAGACCTACTGTTTCTCTATCACATAGGATTAATAATTCATTTGACTATGTGCCTCTTTAGACTGTGTAGTATTTCAGAGAACAGAGATTGACCTTTTTGTTGCTCTCAGGATTAAAACCCGAAAGTCAGAAACTGATAAAAGTCAGCAGAAAGATATGGATTTGAAGAGAAGATGAACACCACTGTAAAGATACTAAACTTGAGCTGGTGAAAGAATACACATCCAGTGACTGGTCCATTCAGTATTTACTGAGTGCCTAATACAAGCTGTGCCTGTGGACAGGACGGTGAGTAGAGCACATACAGTAGCTGCCCTCTCAGAAAAAGAAATCCAATAAACAACAGAATAGAGCCCAAGCAGCAACACTAGTCAGGATGAAACAAAGTCCTCTGAGGGGCCAGGTGGTAGTGCACCTGGTTGAGCGCACATATTACAATGCATAAGGACTGGGATTCGAGCCCCCAATCCCCACTGCAGGAGGAAAGCATAGCAAGCGGTGAAGCAGTGTTGCAGGTATCTCTCTATCACCCCATTCCCTCTACCCAGTAAAGATAATTAAAGGGAAAAAAGAAAGTCCTTTGGGAGTGATGATGACACACACGAACACTCTTAGAAAATTTCACATGCATATGTATACACACATACCTGTTCATATACCTGGACCATGGATCCTGCTAAAAGATAAATTTTTGATGAAGAACCCCAAATTGGATGATTCTTCAGATTTTTGTGTAGCACTGGCTCCAAATATGCTCCATAAATTGTCTGTAATTGCTCTCTTTCTGGATAACTAAAAAGAGCACAGAAGTGAGTTAAATCTATATTCTACCTTACTTTAATGTGAAGTTAGAAAGCCTTTCAGACTCCACTATATACCACAACAAGGCTTAGCCAGGGACTAACACCAGACCCAGTGACCCTTTAGTGCTCCAAAGAAATTAGATTATCATATGCTGTCACATACTGGGGAGGATGGGTATATTAGAGGAGACAATGTAATCATATAAGAATGTAATTGCTTGAAAACACACAGTGATATTCACATAAATTTCCATAAGAAAAGTTAATTTGAGGGGGCTAGGTGGAGGTACACCTAGCTAAGTGCATGTATTAACATTCACAAGGACCCAGGTTCAAGCTCCTGGTCCCCACCTGTAGGGGGAAAGCTTCATGAGTGGTGAAACAGTGCTGCAGATGTCTGTCTCTCTTTCCTCTCTATCTCCCACCTCTCTCAATTTCTCTCTGCTCTATCAAATAAAATAAGGTTTTTAAAAATTGATTCATTGGGAATCGGGTGGTAGCGCAGCAGGTTAAACGCAGGTGGTGCAAAGCACAAGGGCCGGAGTAAAGATCCCAGTTCGAGCCCCCAGCTCCCCACCTGCAGGGGAGTCGCTTCACAGGTGGTGAAGCAGGTCTGCAGGTGTCTTATCTTTCTCTCCCCGTCTTCCCCTCCTCTCCATTTCTCTCTGTTCTTTCCAACGACAACATCAATAACAATAAATACAACAATTTTAAAAAAAGGGCAACAAAAGGGAATAAATACATATTTTTAAAAAATTGATTCTTTAAAAAAAGTTATTTTCAATTTAGTATAGCATAAAACATAGAGCAGAAATTCATTTCAGAATTACAGAAGAACTAGTACAACAAATAAAAACCAACCTGTCTTTCCAAGATAAAAATTTATTTCTATACAGATCAACTGGAGACTGTAACACTTCTAGAAGAATGTTAACAGACTGAGTGCAAACAGCAAGAATACATAAATTGTAAGATTTTGCATGACTAAGATAATAGGAGAAACAATATCATAACCATTAAGTTCAATAGTCCCTGTCAAGACTGTATAAGCTGTGGTGATGTGTGAATTACTAGGGTAATACCTGAGACACTAAAATACTTAACTCTACACTTTGTTAAGATTTGAATTTTCTTACAAAAATTGATATTGTTCTTGGCTTTCCAAACCTATTAAACATTCTAAATCTATAATCTACCAATTTAGCTTTTGACATTAGCATTTTAAAAAAGAGGTGAAATCAAATTGATGTGTGTGTGTGTGTATAGATATATATGTCCTATACAAGAGGCTACGATTACTAAATACTAAATAAGTGGGGCCAGATTGTAGCACATCCAGTTGAACACACGCTACAATGCACAAGGATACAGGTTCAAGTCCCAGCTCCACCTGCAGGTGGGAAGCTTTGCAAGTGGTCAAGCAGTGCTACAAGTGTCTCTCCTTCTCTAGCCAAGAAATAAATATATTTAAAAAATATACTGTGGAGGGCTAAAAATAGTGATCTTACTACATTTGACTTTTTTTTGTACTCTCCATTTTGAAGAAACTTTTAACAAAACACATATACAAAATGAGCAAATAGCCTGGAAGGGGCAGTGAAATCACACATGCATGAGATTCTGGCTCTGAAGGAGGAAAAATAAAACCCCCACAACTTACACAGTCAAAGGTATCTGTTAAGGCGGGGAGACAAGCACAATGAGTGTGCACAAGACTCTCATGCCTGGAGCTCCAGGGTTCCAGATCTGGTCTCCAGCACCACCATGAGTCAGAGCCGTTTCAGTGATCTGGTCTCTATCTCTCACATTAAAATAAATAAAGCATTTACTATACATATATAAATGAGTATTTTTGTAGTTTTTTTTCTTTATTTAAAAGAAAGATGTATTTATCTATGAGGGTGAGAGAGAGAAAGAAAAGGAGCAAGAAAAATACCAGACCACCACTCTGACACATCTGATGCTGAGACTGACCCTGGGACCTCATGCTTGAGGAGCCAATGCTTTATCTACTATGCCACTTTCCAGGCTGCAATAAATAAATCTTTCTTGTTTTTCATTTTTGAAGTGTGTTTTTATTCTAAATATAACATCTATTCAATGTTTTCAGATTTATGTTTTTTTTACAAGTAAATGAAGAACACCTGTAAACTCTAGTTTGAAATAAGAACAATAAATTGCTATTTTTAAAAAGGCACATTATGTCTTTGTGTTGTCTATGCAATGACTCAAAATAAAACGACCTCTCAGGGGCCAACCAGTGGTACGCCCAGTTGTATGCACACATTAGTGTTCAAGGCCTGGGGTGCAAGCCCCTGGGCCCACCTGCAGGGAGGAAGCTTCAGAAACAGTAAAACAGTGCTACATCTCTGTCTTCCCCTCCCTACCCCTCTCTATCCAAAATAATAAAAATATTTCAAATTGAAAAATACATACTCTACAGCACAAACACGAACAATAGATGTAAATCTGGTAGTAAGCTTGTGTCTTCCCAGTCTTCCTCCAGCTGACATAGAAGCCACAATTTGAATATTTTCTAAACCAACCCATTCCAAATTTTCATCATAAAATCCTTGATATGTCAATACCTATTTGAAAGGGAAAAAAAGCATTTTAAACATTTTGTGCTTTAGATTTTCTAATCATATTTTATACAATTCAGTTGCATCCAAATGCAAACACCATGCTTTACCAAATTTTAGAATCTAATACTGAAATATATTTTAATTTCCTAAGTACTGAAAACCACATTATTAAAGAGTCAATGGCCAGGTAGTATTATCTGAGCTATATTCATTTTAATAATGCTTTTGTCCCTAATACTAGAATCCAAATCAAAGTATAAACTCACTAGTAATTAGGGAGAAAAATGATCAGAAGTAGAAAAGAAAATAAGAAAAATATTTTTGTTTTACTATATAAATATTTAATTTTTGTAGCTACAGCAAAATATGAACTTTTATTAACAAGTAAAGCTCTAATTTAGAATGTAGGGTCTCTAACAACATATGGATCACAAAAAGGAATCAAACCTTCCAGAATGACTTGGAAACTATGGGCTCACACAGGCAGAGAAATGCCAAGTTGCTAAAGCAGCCGAACAAGAGTGTGACAGAGGAAGTCTAACTGCTGTCAGCAAAAGGAGTGCTAAGGTCAGAAGTTCAGTTCGCCCCAGGTAGCAGGTGAACCTTACCACCATTGAGACCTTGGGCTGGGGCCTCAGTAACACACAAAAGCCCCATGGATGGTGAAGCATTACTGCAGTGTCTATCCCCTCTCTCCGTCTCTCTAAATAAATAAAATTTACCCTCAGACACCACTCAGTGGCAGTATGATGTATGCACTAGGCTTATGTGCTGCATTAACAAGGGAAAGAAGGAGGGAAGAGGGCAAATCATACCAAAACAATGAAGCAAAAGCCTCTCAAATCCTGCACTATTCTCAGTTTATGCTTTCCACCTACTAGAGGAATTAACAACATTAAGGCAGCAGGTGCAAATATTGTTTTCACTCCTAAGATGCATCGCCTTAGTGAAATACTAACTACTAAAGGAATATCAGAGAAATGTCAAAGAAAACAGTCTTGAGACTGAATTTTTTAAATTTAATTTCCATGACATATGTTAAGGAAAAAAAAAAAGAAGGAAAGCATTTTTTTTTTATCGATACGAAAAGATATTGAAATTAAATTGTTTCTAATGATATTAAAACATTTTGATTGATAAGACTCACCTGCTGGAGGAAAGCCACCAAAGTACTGGTGCCCCATTTATCCAGCTTGGGTAGGTTGATATCCTTTAAGTATAAAACAAGTCTTTCGCAATCTTTCGGTCTGTATACCCGACCTGTGTTAGTGCTGATCACCATGCAAGTCTGACTCAGCTTCTGCAGGAGATGCCGGGAGGTTGTCTGTGCGCTACAGTGAACTGTAGCGATCTGAGTAGACCGGAGTTGGGAGAAAGCATATCTCAGCAGCATCCTATAAAAGATGCATGACATGTGACTGAAATACAATTGGCAAACTATTGTCACATTTAAAATAAAATTTCTATTTTAAAGGTATTTCTGCTTGTAAATTGGTAAAGATAAGGTTTCTGTAAGAATGAAGTAATAATCTAATTTTTAGATTAGAAAATTCTTATTTTAAGACATTCTTAAAGTCCTTTAAGCAAAAAGTCATATTTAATAGGAATAACAGGAAATAGTTCAAGTATTAAGATTTTATTAAGACTTATTTTATTAGAGCTCAGTTTAAAAAAAAATGGGGCCGGGAGTCGGGCGGTGGCGCAGTGGGTTAAGCGCACGTGGCGCAATGCACAGGGACCGGCGTAAGGATCCCGGTTTGAGCCCCCGGCTCCCCACCTGCAGGGGAGTCGCTTCACGGGCGGTGAAGCAGGTCTGCAGGTGTCTATCTTTCTCTCCCCTCTCTCTCTGTCTTCCCCTCCTCTCTCCATTTCTCTCTGTCCTATCCAACAACAAAGCAACGTCAACAATGGCAATAATAACCGCAACGAGGCTGCAACAACTAGGGCAACAAAAAGGGGGAAAATGGCCTCCAGGAGCAGTGGATTCATGGTGCAGGCACCAAGCCCAGCAATAACCCTGGAGGGGAAAAAAAAAAAAAAATGGGGCCAGGGCATGGACAGAAATTGCACTGAGGAAGAGTTCCAGAGGGACAACAATTATGAGAAAAGGTGCTCAAAGTTACTGATCATCAGAGAAATGCAAAGAGAGACAACAGTGAGATACCACTTTACACCTGTGACAGTGTCATATATCAGAGAGAACAGAAATGATTAATGTTTTAGAGAGGATGTGAAGAAAAAGAGACACTTCTGCACTGCTGGTGGGAATACAAAATGGCCCAACCATTATAGAAAACAATTTAGAGACTTATCAGGACACTAGGAATGGATCTACCCTATGACCCAGCAACTCTACTCCTGGGGATTTACCCAAAGGAAACAGAAACACCTAACACAAGAGACTTATATACCTATGTTCATAGAAGCATAATTTGTCATCGCCAGAACCTGAAAGCAACCCAAATATCCAAGAACAAACAAGTTGCTAAAAAATTGAGTTATATATACAGTATGGAATGATGAAGTCTACACTGTAAAGCATTAATCCCCTCAATAAAAATAAAAATTTAGGGGCCAGGTAGTAGTGCACATGTCGCAAAGTGCGAGGACTGGCATAGGGATCCTGGTTCAAGTCCCCCGGCTCCCCACCTGCAGGGGGGTCACTTCACAAGTAGTGAAGCAGGTCTGCAGGTGTCTAACTTTCTCCCTCTCTGTCTTCCCCTCCTCTCTCCATTTTCTCTCTGTCCTATCCAGCAACAATGACAGCAGTAACAATAATAATAATGACAACAACAACAACGATAAACAAGGGCAGCAAAAGGGAAAACATGGTCTCCAGAAGCAGTGGATTCGTAGTGCAGGCACTAAGCTCCAGCAATAACCCTGGAGGCAAAAATAATAATAAAAATAAAATAAAAATTTTTACTAATTCCATCAGATACAGAGCAAAATAGGAAAAGGGAAAGAGGCTACAGTAGCAGTTTTGTACATGTGCCAGGCATCAAACTCAGGACCCTGTTTTTTCAAGTCCAAAGTACTATTATTGTGTCACTAAAGATTTTGATTGTTATGCTTTTATGAAATTATTTAGTTGTTACTAGAAATGTGCGAATAATAATCCATGTTTCCTTTGTTTCCACAAACTATGCTCAGTGAACACTAAAAATAGACCACATTTCACTGGACCAAAAGTTATTTCTAAATATATAGCTAACTTCAAGATTCATTTTTATAACTGATGCAAACAGTTATAATTAAGGTTTAGCATATAATTAAGGTATTCTTTTTTATTTTAATCATACGCACAGGTTCTTTTAAGAGTATGTTCTCAGACTGTCCTATTTTCATTAGAATACACACAGTATGACAGAAAATAGGACAATATAGTCATGCTATTTGTATAAGCAGTGACAATGAAAAATCTTCCATGAAAATATAAATACTTGGAATTGGCATATTGCACCAAAGTAAAAGACTCTGGGGGGGTGGGGGTGGCAAATACAGGTCCAAGAAGGATGACAGAGGACCTAGCGGGGGTTGTATTGTTATATGGAAAACTGAGAAATGTTATGCATGTACAAACCATTGTATTTTCTGTTGAATGTAAAACATTAATTCCCCAATAAAGAATTTTTTTAAAAAATGAAAATATACTCCTATAACCAAAAGAAACATAAAAGCCATTTGCATTTTAAAAGAGAAGGGAACATATCTGCAACATGGGCCTCAATATTTTTTTGGCTCTTACCCTTTGCCACATCCTTCTGGTCCTACAAGAATAAATGGCTGTTTAGTATTAGAACTTAGCCAAGGTTTGACATAATCTAGACCTCGCTGCATGTCAGGAGTCTGGATCACTGGGAGGGTATGACTGTTGCTGAAATCATCAGCAGCCAAGTTCTCCGGCTTCTTCAGCACATACGCTTCTAGTCGCCCTCTATCAGAGTCATAATAGGTATCCAGCGGCTTGTGAGAGTTTGGAGGAGATTCTCGTGTCCAATTAAACACCTTAAGAAGAAAAGGTGATAGGTTTTCAATATACTCCAAGTATATATTAAAATTATACTCTGCAAAGTACATAATTTCAAAGCAAATCAACTTAAAGGAAAACACACACATACATTAAACTTACTTTAAAAAATACTAGACAGAGACACCACAGCACCAAAATGTCCTTCAATTTGGTTGTAGCTGGGCTCAAACTTGGCAAAATAATGTACTATCCAAGTAAACTATTTCACAGCCCTATTATTCTTTTGGTTTTTAATTTTTATTTATAACATGGAAACACTGACAAGACCATAGGATAAGAGGGATACAATTCCACACAATTCCCACCACCAGAACTCCTTATCCCACCCCACCCCCCCTTCGATAGCTTTCCCATTCTCTATCTCTCTGGGAGTATGAACCCAAGGTCATTGTGGGATGCAGAAGGTGGAACGTCTGGCTTCTGTAATTGCTTCCCTGCTGAACATGAGCACTGACAAATCAATCCATACTCCCAGTCTAAATAATCTTTCACGCAACATTTTATCTCTAGTATTATTCTGTAAGTAATCATTTGTGCAAATAAGCAGAGGTTATCTGGTTTGCACAAACTCAATCTTCACTGTGTTCTCAAGAATACTATGTATTTCCCAGTGCAGGAGTTTCAGATCCTTTCACCTCCGTCATAGCTGGCTGGCCATTTTGAGTCTCTCTGCCCTGCTCTCAGCCTCCTGTCTGTCCTTGATATTACTCTTCAACATCTTCTTCAGAACTTTGCCCAGAGAGTATTAAAGACAGCAAGGATATATGGCATAATGGCTAACAATGGACATCTGGTAATGGGTAAGGCAACAGGCAAGGAAGGAGAAACAGACTCGTGGACAAAATCCATCCCAGTGATGATTGCAAAGAAAAAGCTTAAATGCAGAAACATGTTGAAACTAATTTCAGCAGAGGTAGAAAAAAGGAAAGTTTGCTAAATATGTAGAAATTTGGCTTTTTGCAACCAGGGAGCAATATACATTTTATATTTATTAAAGAGAATACTAGGGGTCAGGCAGAGACACACCCAGTTGAGTAGAAAGTTACCACACCCAAGTGTTTGAGTCCTTGCTCCCCACCTGCAGGAGGAAGCTTCACAAGCACTGAAGCAGGTCTGCAGGTGCCTGTCTTACTCTCTTCCTCTCCAGCTCCCCTTCCCTCTCAATTTCTCTGTCCTAATAAAAAAAAAAAGAAAAGAATAATAATAAAATAAAATGGCCTCTTGGAGCAGTGGATTCATATTGCCAGCACCCAGCCCCAACAATAACCCTGGTAGGAAAGAAAGAAAGAAAGAAAGAAAGAAAGAAAGAAAGAAAGAAAGAAAGAAAGAAAGAAAGAAAGAAAGAAAGAAGGGAGGGAGAGAGAGAGAAAGAGAGAAAGAAAGACATTAAGAAAGAAAGAAAGAGAGGGGGGAGAGAAAGGGAGAGAGTGGAAGGAAGGAAGGAAGGAAGGAAGGACGGACGGACGGAAGAAAGAAAGGAGAGGGAGAGAGAGAGGAAGAAAGAAAAAAAAGAATGAATGAATCAGGTTTGGCAGTGGTGCAGCCAACTAAAGGCACACTTTACATGCACAAGAATCCAGGTTCAACTCCACCTGCAGGGGAAGCTTCACAAGCAATGATGCAGGGCTTCAGGTCTCTCTGTCTCTCATTCTCTGTTCTACTTCCCTCTCAATTTCTCTCTGTCCTATCAAATATAAATGAATAAAAGGATATATTTAATAAAAAAGAATCTATAATTTTTAGCATCCTAGTAATACTAGTAGTTAAAACTAAGTAAAATAACCTATTACTACATAATGAAAGCAACTAATATAATGATGTTGATTCATATGGTTAAGCGGGTCCAAAAATATCTAAAAGAGATGTGGTCCAAATTGTAGTCTATTAAAATTATTTCATACCTGGGTTCAAGTCCCCAGTACCCATCTATCTATCTATTTTACTCTCCACCTTCCCTGTCAATTTCTATATCTATCAAAAAAGGAGAAGGGGCAGGCAAGGAAAAAATCAATTAAATAATTCTACAAAATTGTAATAATAGTTTCATAAGCTAGTACAAAATAAGCATATGAATATGTGCCTATACAAATACATCATTATTCCACTGAATGCTTAATTTCAAATTTTGTAAGTTCTGTACATCATAGTTATAAATCACTGTATTTCAACAGTTAAGAGTCAATGACAGGAGCCGGGCAATAGCACAGTGGGTTAAGCGCATGTGGTGCGAAGCGCAAGGACCTACCTAAGGATCCCAATTCAAGCCCCAGTTCTCCACCTGCAGGGGAGTTGCTTCACAGGCGGTGAATTGTCTATTTTTCTCTCCCCATCTTCCCTCCTCTCTCAATTTCTCTCTGTCCTACCCAACAATGATGTAATCAGTAACAACAACAATGGAACTACAACAACAATAAAACAAGGGCAACAAAAGAGGAAAAAAAAAAAGTAAATTTAGAAAAGAGTCAATGACAAAGAAAAATGTAGACCAAATATTAGGTTTCAAATGTGCAATACCTCTTTGGTGAATTCCAGGCGTGACTTCATATTCAAATTTCCACCAAGTCCTCTTATGAGATTAATGACAAATTGGTCATACTCTTGGCATCCATGTAGATGTGAAAGACCATTCATCACAGTTCCAACCAAACTGGTTTCTACTACATAGTCATTCTGTTGATTACAATCCATGACATAGACAAAAGCTCAATAGTAGCCAGTAAATTTAGAAGCAGGCAGTTTGATATTCACACACCTTCCTGAAACTCCTATTTAATTAATCTATTAAAGTTAGAGAGCTTAGACTTTATATATAAACTGTGAAAATAAAATGGCAATGATACTACCAAGATTTTTTTCATTCCTAGCTATAAGTACTTGATTTCTCAAATGAGTACATAGTTTTCTTCTAAAATCAGCATTATATAAAAAGGAAAGTGATGATGGCTGGGCAGTTGCATACCTGGTTGAGTGCACATGTGACAATGTAAGACCTGGGTTCAAGCCCCCAGACCCCACCTGCAGGGGAAAAACAGTGAAGCAGGGCTGCAAGTGTCTTTCTGTTTCTCCCCCTCTCTATGTACCAGTCTTCTCTGGATTTCTCTGTCTCTATCCAGTAAATAAATAAATACATTTTTTTTAACTGAAGCTAGTGGTAAGGTTAAGATTGATGGAACTGGATAAGTGAAGCTAACAAGTAATTTAAATAAGTAAACTACTTGCAATTTTCTAAGCAGGTTCTTTAAATGAAACTCTGACGATGGTGGTTATCATTTATTTTCATCTGCTAGTCTTGAGACTACTACCTGACTACTGAGAAGTTAAGAGAAAATTTTTCATTTTTAAGTATTTATTGAAATCCAGATATCTTTTTAAAAATATTTATTTTCCTTTCTGTTGCCCTTGTTTTATTGTAGTTATTATTGTTGTTCTTGATGTCATCATTGTTGGCTAGGACAGAGAGAAATGAAGAGAGATGGGGAAGTCAGAGAAGGGGAGAGAAAGACAGACACCTGCAGACCTGCTTCACTGCTTGTGAAGCGACTCCCCTGCAGGTGGGGAGCCAAGGGCTCTAACTGGGATTCTTACGCCGGCCCTTTCGCTTTGCACCACGTGCTCTTAATCCACTGCGCTATCGCCCAACTCCCGAAAACCAGATATCTTATGCACATCAGGTAATTTTTTATTTATGTTAGTTGTATCTTTATCTATTTATTTGATAGAAATTGCCAGAATAGAGAGGGTGGGGGGGGATAAAAGAGAGACAAAGAGACACTTGCAGCACGGCTTTACCATTTGCAAAGCTTTTCCCTGGCAGGTGGGGACTGGGGACTCGAACTTAGGTCCTTGTACACTGTAAGGTGCACTCAACCAGGTGCACCACCACTCGGCCCTGATTTATCTTATTCATTATCTTATTTACTGTGATAGAAAGAGGGAGACAAAGCCAGAGCATTGCTCTAAGAGATGTTGTATTGGAGAGCAACCCAGAAATCTCAGGCTTGCATGTACCCTGCTCTATCAGTTGATCTATTTCCCCAACTGCATTAGACATTTTTCCTCTCAAGTGAGCCTAACAGAGAACTTGCTTTCATAAAACTCAAGTCTAGTACAAGGGATGGTTAACAAGCTGTGGTCAGAAGTACAAAGCAGTAGGGAGAGAACTAAGACTGAAGATTAAAAAAAAAAAATGGGGTCAGGGAGAAAGTACAGCAGGCTGAAATTCTAAATCCCAAATTCACTCCCTGGCACCACCAATATCCAGACCTAAGCATTTCCCTAGTTGCTCTCTCATATAAACAAATGAATAGAAAATTTTAAAAAATGAATAAATATACCTTTCTTTCAAAGTTGGCATTTAAGCTAATAATCTGAATGATCAGACCTAACCAAATATGCAAAAAACAGTATGCAAGCAAAAGTACTATATTGGAGTAGCTAATGAATTAAAGGAAGCATATCTGAGTAAGCAAGGGAAAAACAGTTGAAATCAGAGGTAGACAGAGGCCATTATATGTATACTTGTATGTGTAAGGTAAGGAGTATACTTTTTTTAAAGTTATTTGGCTTATTTATTGTATATTTCCTTTTTTTTTTTGAGGGGGTTAATGCTTGGCAGTGCATTCAATGACAATTTCACTATGTACTGGCCCCCAAATTTTTTCCTCTTCTTCCTGTTGTAAAAAGGATCTACTGGGGGGAGTCAGGCTGTAGCACAGTGGGTTAAACTCAGGTGGCACAAAGTCAAGGACCGGCATAAGGATCCTGGTTAGAGCCCCCGGCTCCCCACCTGCAGGGGAGTCACTTCACAGGCGGTGAAGCAGGTCTGCAGGTGTCTGTCTTTCTCTCCCCCTCTGTCTTCCCCTCCTCTCTCCATTTCTCTCTGTCCTATCCAACAACGACAACATCAATAACAATAACTGCAACGAGAGCAACAAAAGGGAAAATATAAAAAAAAAATTAAAGGGGAGTTGGGCGGTAGTACAGTGGGTTAAATGCGCGTAGCACAAAGCGCAAGGACCGGCGTAAGGATCGCGGTTTGAGCCCCCAGCTCCCCACCTGTAGGGAAGTCACTTCACAAGCGGTGAAGCAGGTCTGCAGGTGTCTGTCTTTCTCTCCCCATCTTGCCCTCCTCTCTCCATTTCTCTTTGTCCTATCCAACAATGACAACAACAATAATAACTACAACAATAAAAACAAGGGCAACAAAAAGGAAATGAGTAAATAAATATTTTTACAAATCTTAAAAAAAATAAAAGGATCTATTAAGTTCCGCTAATAAGTGAGATTATTTGGTGTTCATTATTCTCTTTCTGACCTATCACACTCAACATGTTTTCGTGGTTATTAAATTATTTTTATGTAACTGCAAAATAATCCATTTGCAGAAGACATATGTTTAGAAAGATGTTGAAATAAAAGGAAGAATGGGTAAAGGGAGGAGATGGATACAAGGTCAGGGCTTAGGCCATGCAAGAGTTCTAGGCTTTGAAGAAAAGACAGATGACATGGAATTCACCTATTTTCTCCTGAGTTGTCTGACTTACCAAATTAATTTAAAATATGCTTTATTAGAAATAAAATCAAAAGCATTCACTAGGATTATCCCTCAAAAACTATACAAACTAAGTAAAGAACCTTTCAATACACACATTCCAACAAAAACCAGGGCATGATCTCAAATCATGCTTATTTTATTTTTTGTTTATTTTGTTTATTTTCTCATTGAATCTTTGGTACCTACTCTACAGTTTAATAATCTTAGCCTGTCATCACATTTACAATCAGAACACTTATATATCAATATATTCTCCCTAGTGTTACAGGTACTTGCACTAGAGAAGACTGTTGAGCTCTTTATGCTTTATTGAAAATCAAAGCCAATTTATCTTCTGAAAAAAATGCTACAACGTAGACATCAGGCATTTAATTAAGCACACATGCTTTCATTCCTTCACCATTCTGTTACTCTCATGCTAAGTTTTGGGGCTACAACAGAAGTAAAAGAGATGTGGTCCTGGCCCTCGAGGCTCTGGTAGTTACACAGTTGAAAGTTACTGTGCCCTGATGGCAGAAGAACTAGGAGGACACAGCCCAGCCTGATTTGCTCCATTTTCTCACAAATTCTAATTTACATCTCTCATCCTTACAAAATCATAAAATATAAAGATTAAGGAAACTAAAGATCTCCATTTATCTGTACATTTTGATCAATCCCAAGTACTGACATCTAGAATCAAGGTCAGATTATTTCATACTTTCAAAATTCCATTTCTATGTATGTCCTCTACTATAACTAACATTTTAAATATAGTTAAACAAGTAAACTGTGGCCTGGGAGGTAGCATAGCAGATAAGGCACTGGACAACTTAGGCACAAGATCTTGAATTTAAATCCTGGTATTGTATATACCAGAGAAACACCCTGGCTTCCCTTCCCAATAAAAAATAAATCTAGGAAGACAGCAAGGCAGGGAGGCTGGAAGAAAGGGAAAAAATTGGAAAACCTCATGTAGAATATCTGAAAGGCCTCAATTATCTTGTTTGCATGCTAATCTTCCAATCCTGTTTCAAGTTAAAAATCAAGTGTGAGCTAATGAATTGTTCTAGAAGATAGCAATATTCCATTCATTCTGTTGTATTGTGATTTTCTTTTTCCCTATTGTTTTCCTCCATTGGACAAATACTTTGCAAGGAAAGTAACTGTTCTCTTAATATTTACCTTTCAAAGTCTGATATGTATTGAACAAGACATTTATTAAATATCTAAAAACAATATGCTGAAAAAAAAATGTTTGCAATAATATTGCAGACACCTTACCATCCATTATCTGCTCTGATATCAACTAAGCATGTGTTTCATCTATCATGCAAAGGGGCTGGGCACTGGTGCACCTAGTTAAGCACACACATTACCAATGTTCCAAGTCCTGGGTTCAAGCTTCCACTCGCAAGGGGGAAGCTTCACGAGTGAAGCAAGTCTGGCAAGTAGCTCTCTCTCTCTCCCTTCTCTATCCCCCCTCCACTCTCAATTTCTCTATGTACTATCAAATAAATAGTATGCAAGTAGATATAATTAATACAGTAAAATACGACATCATGGGTTGGTTAAAAAGCTCACTTGGGTAGCATTCTGGTTCTAACCCGGCCCCCACTGCAGTTTCAAAGCTATGGTCTCTTTCACTCTCTTTCTCTGCTTTGCTGCCTGTTTCTATCTTTAAAATAATAATAATAAGGAGAAAGAAAAAAAGTGACACAGATTGTTTTTGACAGTGAAAATTAGAAAAGCATTCTAATAAGGCATTGCTGGTAGAGTCAAAGTGTTTCAAGAATAAAAGTTATACCAAGATATAAAGCAAGTCAGAGACATCTACCTCTCAGTGCAATCCATGTTCCAACAGTTTACTCAAGGGGAGAAATATGTAGCATCACTCTCAAGTACTGCACCTCGTGCCTAAATGCTCACTTATGAAATATTATGGTAAACTTACCTGCTTTAAAACCCACTGTAAAGCCTTTTCAAAATAGCTTCCAATCCAATTTTCAAGATTAGTCCTGTATTTTGGAGGCTGATTCCTCAACCAAGATTTTATCAGAGAATTAAGATCCGTCTCTTCATCACTAAAATAGATTAACATTTCATCATTAAAACAGATAAACATATGGGATGATTTCACTCATAGACAGAAGTTGAAAAATAAGAACTGGAGGGAAAACAATAAGCAGAACTTAGACAGGAGTTGATGTGTTGCACCAAAGTAAAAAGACTCTGGGGTGGGGTGAAGGGTGCAGGTGCTGGAACATGATGGCAGAGGAGGACCTAGTGGGGGTTGAATTCTTATGTGGAAACCTGGGAAATGTTATGCATGTACAAACTATTGTATTTTATTGTTGACTGTAAGCCATTAACACCCCAATTAAGAAATTTAAAAAAAGATAAACACTAGCACTTAAGAAATTATTTAGGAATAACGTTTCCAAATAGTCACTCCAGTAGACATTATCCTACAGATGTGCTTTCCCTGCTAGTATACAACAGTGGACCTTTTTTACCTCTGGATATATATATGCCTGCCTGTATTTACACGTTACATTTTCTACACAAGAAAATTAATTTCATCAATATTATTATTTTAAAAATTAAAGAATCCCATACCCATAAGTCAACCAGAGTTGTAATCTTCCTTCTCTAAGTGTGTTGTCTGTTAGAAACACTGAACCCAAGTTAATTAAATATCTGAAGCAAAATTTTAACAAAATTCCTGAGCGATTCAAATGCACATTAGAGTTCAGGGTCCAGTGCATTCTAATACAGATCATTAAAAATATTGTATCAAAATGATAAATTCCACACCACTATTAAAACCTGACTTGTCTTAAGCAACATAATAATAACAACAACAATAACAACTTTGGCAATGTACTTATGAATAATACTCACTAAAATAGAATGGTGGCACTTATGTAATTGTAAGACAAAAGCAGTACATTACCTAAGAAAAATCATTCCCATTCTAGATATTGTGGCCGGTGAGGCACAACTTAAATCATGAGTTTCAAATACAAAGTTAACATTTGGGCCAAACTGAATCCTTTCTCCACTGGGCATGGTGAGTAGGCGGTTATCATCCAGAACAGAATTTAGAGATTCTATCCATTCAGGGTCAATATCACCATCACAAATTATCCATGAGCTGATATCTGTTTTCAAAACAAGTAAAACATGAGGAAATAATATGATGGCAATAATTAAAATAACTACTTCTAATTCTCAGAAGTCACTTCCTGTTTCCATCAGTGCTACATTACTAAAACTACATATAAAGAATAATTCAACTGGGTAAAAAAAAAAAAACATATTTGTGTAGATCTACAAATGTGCTGGAGAACCCATAGGCAATTCTACCTCAACTGGTCACAGACTCAGTTACATGCAATGTGCTAATATTCTATTTCTGAACACACAAGGCTGGCAGTTTCATTAGAAGGAATGCATGCTTTGCCAGGCCTATGCATTGGCATTTCTGTTCCCATTACTCTGAGATGTTCTCACCTGTCTTCTAACATCATAAAAACAAACAGATGCTTGCTATGTAATATCTCTTTTAGAAAATGCAGGACAACCACATTTTTAGCAGCCTACATGAGAAATCAAAAGTTCACTAGTCAAATTTCTCTGATTAAAAAAAAAACATGGTTTCAAAGGGAAGAGTGAAGCAGTTAAGCACACAACTCTTTCCAAACAAAAATCTTTGTACCCACCCCAAAGCAAGAGTAGTTTCTAGTTATACTTGCATCTTTGAAATAATTCACAAGAAAAAATAAAATCAAAAAATTATAGGACATGAGCACAGAAAATATCCCATTTTTATTTAGTACAAAATGATTGACTACACTGAAAACGAAAAGACTTCTGAAATCTCTTCCAGGGGATTGGGATGTGGCTCTCCCACTAGAACACACACATTACCAAGATCAAGGATTTGACCCCATGGCACCACATGAAAGGAAGTTCACAAGCAGCGGTGTGGTGAAACTATACTACAGTCTCTCTCTTTGCCTCTCTCCCTTCTCACTTTTTTCTTTTTGCCTCCAGGGTTATTGCTGGGGCTGGGTGCCTGCACTACGAAACCACTGCTCCTCGAGGCCATCTTTCCCCCCCACTTTGTTGCCCTTGTTGTCATCATTATTGTTGTTATCGTTGCTGTTGTTGTTGTTGGATAGGACAGAGAGAAATCGAGAGAGGAGGAGAGACGAGAGGGGGGGAGAGAAAGACAGACACCTGCAGACCTGCTTCACCGCTTGTGAAGCGACCCTCCTGCAGGTGGGGGGCCAGGGACTTGAACCGGGATCCTCCTGCCGGTCTTTGCGCTTTGTGCCATGTGTGCTTAACCCACTGCGCTACCGCCCGACCCCCCTTCTCACTTTTTATCTTTTCTCTCTCTCTCGTACTTGTAGGAAAAGAAGGGAAAAAAAGAGAGAGGAAGGAAGGAAGGAAGGAAGGAAGGAAGGAAGGAAGGAAGGCAGGCAGGCAGGCAAGTTGCAAGGGACAATGGAATAATGCAGACACTGAGTCCCAGCAGTAACCCTGATGGCAAAAAATAAAAGATTTCATAGTAAACTGTTAAAAATATAAAACTCTTCCCATGTATCAGATGACTTAGAAAAAAGCATTAATAAACTATTTATTATAATCTAACTGTAAGAAGAGAGGTTCTTGCAAATTCTAACAAAACTTTTCTTAACCATTATGCACAAAGCAAGAACAAAATTTTAAACAGTGAAATGTACTATTTTAAAAATTACATTTACTTTAGTGTATTGGACCAAAGTAAAGGGCTGAGGTGAGGGGGTTTCAGGTCCTGGAATATGATGGCAGAGGACCTAGGGAGGTTAGAGTGTTATGTGGAAAACTGAGAAATGTTACACATGTATGAACCACTGTTTTTACTGCTGACTGTAAACCATTAATCCCAATAAAAAGTTCATTACAGTTACATTTTTATGAATTAATCTTACTGACTTCATAAAAGAGAAAGGGGGTCAGGGACGGAGGGATGAAAGCTGGAGCAGCACTCTGGCGCACACGGCATGACACAGGAGACTAAACCTAGAGCCACAGCAAGGAAGCTTCTTCAGTGTGGTGGAGTCTGAACTCAAACCTGGGTCAAGCGCAGAGCAAAGCAACATACTACCCAACTGAGCTATTTCACTGACCCTAAAAGTGTTCCGTTTTAACCACAAAGAAATATTTGCCATCCTGATTATGAGACACACCAACTCAGAGATGTCCTCTTTACTCAGTAAAGAATTATTAATAATTTCTAAATTACAATTCACCTGGAATACTCTAAGTTTCTGTTACAATAAAAGTTACTATAGAATATAAGTGAAAATGATAACAGGCCGTAACACCTCCTCAAAGTGGAACGTCCATGCAGATTACTGCAAAGCAGTGGTTATAGTTGAGAATTGGCAAGGCTAGCATTATAGAAAGATTTTGTCATCTTTTAAAACTTATTAAACAAAACAAAGAATCACACAATGGACCAACCTTGTGGTTCTCGTACAACTTGGCGAGCGCTATTTGTCAAAACACCATCAGACCATTCTCTTGTATCCATGTCAATATGACCTAGTAACTGATGTCTAGGCATAGCTTTGGGATTCATAGTATACTGTTTTACCACTTTGCCAATTTTACAAAGTGCTGCCCTTAACATTCTCCAAAGAGTTGATTTTCCAGCACCACTTGGACCAACGATAACAACACCCATCCTCTGGCATAACTGCTCATACAATTCTAAAGCCTTTTTGATCTAGTAGAAAAGAAACATGTTCACAAATAAGAAACATCTTCTAATGTTCAATCATACACATTTATGTTTTTATGATACACAAATCATTCTACTTTCTTAGAGAACAGATAAAGCCTTAATTTTAAAAACACTAAAAAAAAAAATCTGTACAGTATGGCCTTTACTTTTTTTTTAAGTTGTATTTTGCTTTGATTGTTTTTAAATATTCTGTTGACCTTAAAGAGATGAGACAAAGACACACACACACACACACACACACACACACACCCAGAGCACTGCTCAGCTCTAGGTCACAATGGTGCTGGAGATGGAACCTGGAATGTCAGGACCACATGCATGGAAGTCTTTTAACATAAACCATAATCCTGTATCTCCAGCCCATAAACTTTACTTTCTAAAGATTTATTTTATATAAAATATAAAAAGAGAAAGGGGAAGCAGGTGCTGGTGGCACCTGGTTAAGCACATACTTTACAGTGTTCAAGTACCTAGGTTCAAGCCCCTGGTCCCCACTTGCAGGGGGAAAGCTTCACAAGTGGTGAAGCAGGGCTGCAGGTGTCTCTCTCTCCCCCTTTATCCCTCCCCCTCAATTTCTCTCTGTCTCTATCCAATATTAAATAAATAGAGAAGAGACAGAGAAAGGAGCCAGAGCCACTCAAAATGGGTGGCATAGGGGATGTGAACTGGGGGCCTCTGGCCTGCAAATCTTCTCACCAGTTGAGCTGGTTGCTATGAAGTGACATTTACATCCATTATCTCTGCGCTGGGCAGTGTTGCACCCAGCAGTGAGCACACAGCACCCTGCTCAGGGTCACTGCAGGGGCTAAGAAGCATTGCAGGCGTCTCTCTCACTTTCTCTATATCCCCTTCCTGCTGATCTCTGTCTCTATCAGCACAAAGAAATAAAGAAAATGACGGGCAGGAGAGGTGGGCTCCTTGTGCAGGCCCAGTGATAATCTTGCTGACAACAAAGAAATAACTTTTAAACATCTGATATTCTTTTAAGATGTATTTATTGAGGAGAGGACCTGAGCACTATTCCAGATATGTAATGTTGAGGATTTAACTCAGGAACTCCAACTTGCTAAACTGGGTGCTATGCCGCTACCCAGGCCTCAAAGCCAGTATTCCTTTTAAGGAAACAAGGATACTTTTCAAATCATTTAACAATATCATACCTTTTTTTTTTCACTCATTCAAACAGATATACTCAATATTATTACTCACTTGGGGGAGTTGGGCGGTAGCGCAGCGGGCTAAGCGCACGTGGCGCAAAGTGCCAGGACTGGCATAAGGATCCCGGTTCGAGCCCCCGGCTCCCTACCTGAGGGGAGTCGCTTCACAGGCAGTGAAGCAGGTCTGCAGGTGTCTGTCTTTTGCTTCCCCCATCTGTCTTCCCTTCCTCTCTCCATTTCTCTCTGTCCCATCCAACAATGACAACATCAATAACAATAATAACTACAACAACAATGAAAAACAACAAGGGCAACAAAAGGGAAAATAAACAAATATAAAAAATAAAAATAAATTTTAAAAATATATTATTCACTTGTTCATTTATATCTTGTCTCAAAACAGAACAGGTGGGGCCGGGTGGCAGCACACTCAGTTAAGTGCACATAATACAAAGCCCAAAGATCCAGGTTCAAGCCCCTGGCTCCCCACCCACAAGGGGGACACTTCCATTATCTCCCCTCCATCTCAATTTCTCTCTGTCCAATCCAATAAAATGGGGGGGGATGTCCATGGGCAGGAGTAGATAGCATAATGGTTCTGCAAAGAGACTCTCATGAGTGAGGCTCCAAAGTCCCAGGTTCAATCCCCCACAGCACCAGTAGAGCAGAGCTAAGCAGTGCTCTGGTAAAAAAAAAAAAAAAAAGGCTGCCAGGAGCAGTGGATTTGTAGTGCTGGTGCTGAGCCCCAGTGATAATCCTGGAGGAGGGAAGAAAAGGAAAAATAATTCACTGCAAACATAAAAATTCTACTGGAAAGAATTTTCTCTATGGTAGCTCTGTGATGTCCCAGGCTGTAGACGAAGTGGAGGAGTACAATGATGAGCAAAGAGCCACTGACCCTCACCTTTCATGGAGACTGCCACTGGCGGGGAAGAACCAATGCTAGTCAAATGCACAAATAAATATGAAGTGGATATGACATAAGCAACAAAAACACACAGTAAGGAAATCTAATCTGGACCTGAAGGTTAGAAAGTTCCCCTAAGCAACTGAGCTTTAAAATAAAAGTAAAAGACAAGTTGAAAAATGAAAGATAAGAATAGTTAAGGATAAGAGCCATTAGTAAAGAATGAACTCCAGAAAAGACTGTTATAAAGCATTCTTGACAGTTACCTGATTGGGTATGATCTCGTAATTGGCCTCCTCAAAGACCTGCCTTAAGGCAGCACTCAGTTCATCATATTCTACTTCTTTAAAGTCAATCCCAGGAAACACATCTTTAATCAGTGCATCAAACCGAGCGCAGTCAGCAAAGGTGAACTTCGACATGGTATTAAGCCTTAGTGCTTGCACCACAATATGACTTTCATTCACTAGAGAAAGTTTGGTTTTAGAATTATCAGTTGTTTTTGTCCTGCACACCATGTTGTTGTTAACTTAATGACTAGAAAAACAGTTTTAAGTGCTCAAAAGTATGCACACTGTTGCCAGGAACACAATCTGATTCAGTTATTATGGAAAACAGTACGAAGAATCCTTAAATAATGAAAGAAAGACCTTAGGACCTGGCAATACCACTCTTAAGCTTTTATCAAAAATATCAAAAATAATTCAAAAAATATATACATCCTCATATTCATAGCCAAATTATGAAAGTATCTTAAATGTCCATCAATAGATGACTGGATGAAGATGTTGTAAGACATGTACTCAGTGAAGTACTACTTGGCAATTAAAAAAAAGATATTGTGATCTCTGGGACAAAATGGAGGTTAGCATGTTTAGTGAATTAAGGAAGTGAAAAAAAACTACTCAGTGATTTCACTCATATGGAGCATATACAGAACTGAAGCACATAAACTTGTCAACTAAAAATATTAATAGCTGAGGGCCTCGGTCTTGCCTGTGACACCAGGTTCCAGATGCCAGCATGATGCCAACCAGACTTCCCTGGACAGACAACCCCACCAATGTGTCCTGGAGCTCTGCTTCCCCAGAGCCCCACCCCACTAGGGAAAGAGAGAGGCAGACTGGGAGAATGGATCGACCCGTCAACACCCATGTTCAGCAGGGAAGCAATTACAGAAGCCAGATCTCCCACCTTCTGCAACCCACATTGACCCTGGGTCCCTGCTCCCAGAGGGATAAAGAATAGGAAAGCTATCAGGGGAGGGGATGGGATATGGAGCTCTGGTGGTGGGAATTGTACCCTCTTAATCTATGGTTTTGTCAGTGTTTCCGTTTTATAGATAAATAAGTTTTAAAAACATAGTAATAGCTAACTGATCTTTAAGACTTTGGGATAAAAATGGTGGTTTATCTTTGGGGCAGTGGGTGCGCAGAACTGTGGTGGAGGGAGTGTTATAGAACCATATACTTATTATCTTATAATCTTGTAAATCACTAATTTAAAGAAACAGCCATAAAATAAAAAAGAACAAGTGAATTAGATTATTCCTCTATATAGAGGAATAATCTATTTAAATAATCTATTAAATAATACTAATCTATTTAAATAATCTATTAAATAATACTATTTAATACTAGTATTCATGTCAAAGTCTTAATAGGTCAGTAGGCAATAACTAAACTAGAAAATATCCAAATAAAGTTTGGGCTGTAGTTTAAAAATAATGCATCTGTTTTGCGTGTTGCTTTTTGGTAAACTTATCATACTAGTGTAAGATATTAGTAGCAAGAAAAACTGAGGACAAGATCTTCAGAAAGTCATTGTAATAAATAACTTTTCTCTGAATCTAAACCTGTTCCAGTGGTCCAGGCTGGGGAGTAGCCGGCTGCACACACACATTACCAAGTGTGAGGACTTGGGCTCAAACTCCACAGTCCCACCTGTTAGGGGGCACACTTCATGAGTGGTGAAGGAGGCCTGCAGGTGTCTTTCTTTTTCTCCCCATATCTCTTTCTTTCTGTTTCCCTCTGTCCAATCAAATAAAATAGAAAGGAAAAAACAAAAACCAAACAAACAAAAAGGGCCAAATTGGCCGTGGAAGCAGTGTATTAGTAGCACAGGCACCAAGCCCTAAAAATAACCTTGGTGGCAAAAATAAAGATAATAAATAACAATGTTCCAAATGAATTTTTTTCTTTTTTAGTAAATACTTATTTTAAAATATATATTTATGTATTTATTTATTATTGGATAGAGACAGAGAAATTGAGAGGAGAGTGGGAGATAGGGAAAGAGAGAGAGAAAAAGACAGAGACACCTGCAGCCCTGCTTCACCATATGTGAAGCTTTCCCCTTGTAGGTGGGGACCAGTGGCTTGAACACTGGTCCTTGCACACTGTAATGTGAGCACTTAACCAGGTGTGCCACCACCTGGCCCCTGAAATGTTATTCTCTATTGTGGTTATATTTACATTAGTGAATCATACCTTCACCTTTAGTGCCAGTTTTCTTCAATTGTCTAAGAAGATTTCCACTTCCTCTCAGAACTGTCTTCAAAGCTCTCAAACCCCAATCATAATGCTGCTGAGGTGTCAAAAGTTCCCTTAAGAAAATACATGGAAACCACAAAGCATCAAATAGCTGCAAGAATTTATCATTAGGCAGGGGAGATAGCATATAGTTATGCAAAAAGGCTCTCATGCCTGAGGCTCTGAGGTCCCAGGTTCAATCCCCCAACCACCAGAGCTAAGCAGTGATAAGAAAGGAAGGGGGGGGGGATCGGGGGGGGGGGAGGGGGAAAGGAAGGAAGGAAGAGGAGCCCGGTGGTGGTGCACCTGGTTGAGCACACGTTACAGTGTGCAAGGACCCAGGTTCAAGTCTCCAGTCCCCACATGCAGGGGGAAAGCTTTGTGAGTAGTGAAGCAGGGCTGCAGATGTCTCTCTGTCTATCACTCCCTTCCCTCTAGATTTCTGGCTGTCTCTATCTAATAAATAAAGATGATTAAAAATTTAAAAAAAGAAAGAACTTATATCATCATGATGTCCTAAGATACAGAACTGACACACAGATATCAGTACTGATATTTCATTAATATATATTATGAAGGAACCAGTCACACAAAATGATCACTTAATAAAAATGTTGAAATTGAGTGGCTATGGAGTAAGAGCCATTTCAGATCGTGCTTCTGATAAAGTAGAAAAAAAAACTGAAAAAAATCACCTGAAATCTCAACAAAATACAACCAGAATCTCTCCAGAAATTCACTAATCCACAGCCACCAAGTTGCAGGTGCTACTATGACTATCCTGATCTCCCCAGGCAGATAACTTCACCTCTGTATCCCAACCTCACCTCTCCAGACCCATACACCACTAGGGAAAGACAGAGACAGGCTGGAAGTATGGATCAACCTGACAATGTCACTGTCCATCAGAAAAGCAATTAGAGAAACCAGACCTTCCACCTTCTGCACCCCATAAAGAATTTTGGTACAGTGGTCCAGGAGAAGGCGCAGTGGATAAAGCATTAGACTCTCAAGCATGAGGTCTTGCGTTCAATCTACAGCAGCACATGTACCAGAGTGATATCTAGTTCTTTCTCCTCCTCTCTCATTAAAAAATAAAATCTTTAGGGGAGAAAAAAAAAAGGTCCATACTCCCAGAGGGGGAAATATTAGGGGAAGTTGACCAGATGGCTCTGAACTCCAATTCCACCAGGACCTGGAGAGAGAAAAAGGGGAAAAGGGAGGGAGATGGGGAGGTCACTCAGAAGTAGTAGGCATGACTCAGGAAGGACATGAAGGTAGGACCACAGAGGATAAAGGGAGGCAAATGTATATATACATAGTTAAGATAGTTATCAAAGTAACTGTCAGTGGGAATTGTGCCCCTCTTATCCCATGGTCTTGTCAATATTTCCATTTTATAAATAAAAAAATTAATAAAAATTTTTTAAAAAGAAGTAGCTGTCAACCCATATCTGTGATCTTGGAAGAACTAATGCCATTTCCAATGAAGGGAATGGTGGAAAATTATACTCCTGTTATCTTATAATTTTGTGAATCAATATTAAATAACTAGTAAATTTTTTAATGTTGAAAATGGATGGTTCTCAAGCAACTGGTAAACTTAGCACAAACCTGCTAATTATCTTATGAAAATACTAAGGAATATGCTTTACCTTGAAAGTTATCAATCCATTTTACCCTCAGTTTCTGACACTCTAATATCTCAGTATTTCAAAAAATATTTCACTTATCATTTTTCAATTAAAGAGAACTACAAAGAGAAAGATAAAAAGAGACCAGAGCACTGCTCCGTTCTGGCTTATGATGGTGCTGGTGATTGAACCTGTAACGCCTGAACCTTAACATGAAAGTGTGTTTGCATAACCATTATGCTGCCTCCCATCTTCCCTCAGTACCTCTCTTTATTCCCTTGACAGCGGGTGAGATACAAAGAGAAGAGACACTACAGCACCATCCACTGCTAATGAAGTTTCCCCTTTGATTGTGCCCCTACATGATAATGGGAGGTTCACACTATTTCACTATCACTCTTAAATGATCTGCCAAGAGTTCTACATTGCCTCAAGAAATTAAAATTATCATTTCATTATCATGAAAACAAAACAAAAAAACTATGTAAAAGATTTCCTCCACAAAACAAAGTTTTGAGTTGTCAGCTGGTAGATCAGTTTAGTAAGTAGCAATAAACTAGAACATACCAATAAATATTTTTAAGACTAAAAGACCAAATTATTAATATTTTATAATATATTTTATAAAATAACATTTTATAAAAACATGTTATTTTGTACCGTAACTTTTTATTATTCAAACTAAAATCTTTCCTATCAAAACCTTATGAAAAAACCAAAATGAAAATCACTGACTACAAAAATTAGACAAATAGGAAAATTATCACTAAAACGATTGTCAATTGCTGAAACCATAAAAATCTAACATTAGAACTGGAAAACTTACCTGGATAGATTGAAGATAGCAACCAATTTTCTGCCTAATACTTTAGCATCTTTAAAACCTTCTGAATAGAGAATAACTTCTGCAATAAGTTCATTGTCTGGCCGAGACATGGCCACTGGCCTGAAGAGCTGTTTCAGATTATCAGGCAGTTTTTGTCTTCCTCCATAACCTTTCCCAGCAGGATTCATAGTTATAAAGATTCCAGAATTTGAATTTATTTCCACCTAAAATATTAATTTAAAATGTGAGCACTGAGGTCTGAAATGTGACACATCCCAGGTAAAGTGCTGGGCCCTCATGAATGAGATGCCAAGTTTGATCTTAGGCATCACAGGAATCAGATCGATCTTCTGGTTCCCTATCCACCACGCCCATATCTCTCTGTAAATAAGTGAATGTATCTTAAAATAAATAATAAAATATAAGTATCAAACAGAGCAACTATAAATTTATATTTCCAAAAGTAATACAACACATTTCTACATATAAGTCATATGCCTTCAGAAAAGGTAACTGTGACTGTGCTAATCATGCCCTTACTGAACATTTAAAATAGTTATAATAAAAAAATAAAAATAAACTCATCAGAGACTACTCTGTCACAAAGATACTTCACGATCAATATTCTGAAGATGAAAGTTTAAGAGATAACAATTAGTCCAAATGGTTATTCATTCAACATAGTTTTACTAAAAGCATTCCTTGTGTTAGCTACTTTACTAATAAGCATACAGAAACTACACAACGGGGGTCGGGCAGTGGCGCAGTGGGTTAAGCGCATGTGGCGCAAAGCGCAGGGACCGGCATAAGGATCCCGGTTCAAGCCCCCGGCTCCCCACCTGCAGGGGAGTCGCTTCACAGGCGGTGAAGCAGGTCTGCAGGTGTCTTTCTCTCCCATTCTCTGTCTTCCCCTCCTCTCTCCATTTCTCTCTGTCCTATCCAACAACGAATTGCGTCAACAAGGGCAATAATAATGACCACAACAAAGCTACAACAAGGGCAACAAAAGGGGGAAAAAAATGGCCTCCAAGAGCGGTGGATTCATGGTGCAGGCACCGAGCCCAGCAATAACCCTGGGGGGGGGGGGGGGGGAAACAACTACACAACAGTGAAGAGAAGAAAAAAAGGCAGAAAAGAAATGTATGGGTCTCTGGAGCTTACAAGCTATTATTAATATGAAGCAATTAGAGTAGAACTAACACAATGACAGGGAAGACCAAAGTATCTTTTAGAGTACCACCTCATAGGGGCATTTTCAACAAAGTACAAAGAAGAGAAACAATATTAGAACACAGAAACAAAGAGGGGCAATTAGGAACAACATATACCCCCAGCAAGAAACCTGACTAGAAAGGAAAGAGCAGCAGTGCTTGGAAAGCAAAAATAAATTAAGACAAACTTTATGTATGTTAATTTTATTAAATATCATATTATAGTGATATAGATGATATTATATATTATTTTTAAAATAAAAGATATAACTAGATTTAAATGAGGAATGCAAAGGGAAGAATGAAATACTAGCAAAGGAGATGATAAAGATGGCTCTAGGGAAGAGAACTGAAATCACTAGTGGAAAGGTCACCATTTGGGAAAAACAACAATCTAGTGTTTGTAAGAGAAGGAAAGAAATTAAACATTTTGCCAGCATAAAAGTTAACAAATGTTAACAATATAGACACACTATATCAGAAGTTAAACACATTCTATAGGCATATACTTACATTTTAATTGTAAGAACTTATGTCACTAAACAGAAAGGAATATATACATGTTTACTGTTTTCACATTTCTATGGAATAATGATTAAAAACACTGTTTCTGAATTAGAGAGGTGTGGATTCAATTCCTAGCTCTAATATTTATTCTTTTTTTTTTTTTTCCCTCCAGGGTTATTGCTGGGCTCGGTGCCTGCACCATGAATCCACCGCTCCTGGAGGCCATTTTTTCCCCCTTTTGTTGCCCTTGTTGTTGTAGCCTCGTTGTGGTTATTATTACCATTGCTGATGTCATCATTGCTGGATAGGACAGAGAGAAATGGAGAGAGGAGGGGAAGACAGAGAGGGGGAGAGAAAGATAAGACACCTGCAGACTTGCCTCACCGCCTGTGAAGCGACTCCCCTGAAGGTGGGGAGCCGGGGGCTCGAACCGGGATCCTTACGCCGGTCCCTGCGCTTTGCACCACGTGCACTCAACCCACTGCAAGACCGCCCGACCCCCCTCTAGTATTTATTCTTAACTTACCAAACAATGGTCTCTCTTCATCCATACAGTGGAAATAAAATAACACCAATTCATAGGGTTGTGGTGAATACTAATACACGAAAAAACTCAATATAATGCCAGTATAGAGTTAGCGCTCAGTAAATGTTAGAAATAGTATTACAGCTGAATTGTTCAAACTCACAGTGTAAATATGAGTGAAGGAAATAGGAACAAAAATGGGAGCAAGAAACCTTATACACAGGCAAAATCCATAAGGGAAAAGGCTTAAACACTGGTAACAGATTAAAAACAAGAATAACAAAAGAAAATATTGCCCAAGTTTGACCAACGCTATGTTATCATTCTTTGAGTTCTAAACATTCTCCATACCTGCTGGCCAAGCAGTTCACATACAGTTCTATGATTCTTCAAAGCATCTTGAATTGTCTGGATTTGCATAGAAACTGCTGATAGTACAGCTTCTTCCAGTCTATTAAATTCATCAAAACATCCCCAGGCCCCACACTTGACCAAACCAACAAATATTCTCCCCATTGACTTTACGTCGATGCCCTTTAAAATAATAAAAATATGTTCATTAAAGAAATAATCAAGATGGTAAATACTACTACTTTATCCATTTGTGCTTATTTTTTTATTACCTTTATTTATTTGATAGGGGCAGCCAGAAATTGAGAGAACAGTGGAGATAGAGAGACAGAGACACCTGTAGCCCTGCTTCACCACTTGTGAAATTTTCCCCCTGCAAGTGGGGACTGGGGGCTTGGAAATGGGTCCTTGTGCACTGTAATGTGTGAGCTTAACCAGGTGTACCACCATCCAGACCTTCTTTCGGTTTTCTTTTCTCTCTCTCTCTCTCTATCAATCTAATGTAGAAATAAAATAGCCACTCTTTCAAAATCCAGGAGAGACCCAAGAAATAAAAGATGTCTGTAAAAGTGTCCTGAAAAGTGCACAAAATAAGTAAAAGATCTCATTTACTCCTTAAATATAAATCCTACTAAACTATCCTTAAAATTGTAGTTTATAATGAATTTAAGACATTTCCTTTTCTGTTCACTAGTCATCTTATAGGAAAGTTTCTACATGATAACATAAAATTACTGTTGTATCCATTTACAATAGTTATCTTTAGAAAAGTTTTGAAACTATATTACAAAAACCTTTATTTTACTTTTCAAATAAAATCTATTTGTGATTTGAGTTACTCTGAAGCAATTTCACAAATATAAGTACATTCAAATTAAACCAAACATAAAACTGACATACTATTAAATAGTTTAATAATTATTTTACCTCATCACAATTAAAAACCAAAACTTGTCTTCCAAGAAGTCCACCTAATGCCTTTACTGATTCAGTTTTTCCAGTTCCAGCTGGTCCATAGGGATTGCCTCCCAGTCCCATCTTCATGGCTTGAGTAAGAGTTAAGTAGCATTTGTCTGTCAATGGAGTATAAACCAGCTTGGGAGCATTGCCCTACACAAACAGAATACATAACTCAAACACTCATGTTATTTTCAACATTTACAAATATTTATACAGTGAAAGCTAGTTCAAAAGGTACCAAAATAGGTAAAGGTTTTGAACATAAAATATCTGAGGGCAAGGGATGAAGGATGGTGGTGCACCTATGAGACTCTCGAGTCCCCCAGACCATGAGCAGTAGAGCAGGGCTGTAGGTGTCTCTCTGCTTATCTCTCACTACTCTCTGAATGCCACTCTATTCTATCATTAGAAGAAAAAGAAAAAAGAAAAAAAATGGTCACAGGAGGAGGTGAACTCATCATGTAGGAACCGAGCCCCCAGAGATAACCCTGATGGAAGGAAGGAAGGAAGGAAGGAAGGAAGGGAGGGAGGAATAAAAGAAAGAAAGAAGGAAGGAAGGAGGGAGAGGGAGTGGAGCACCCACCAAAAAATACTTAAACATCTGCAAGAATCCAGGTTCAAGTCCCTAGTCCCCACCTGCAGGGTATAAACTTCACAGCCAGTAAAACAGTGCTGCAGATGTCTCCCTATCCCTCTCTATCTCCACCTTCCCCCTCAATGTCTAGCAACAAAAAGAAAGGGGAAAATGGCTGCTGGGAGTAGTGGATTCATCCTGCAGGGACTAAGTCCCAGCAATAACCCTGGTAGCAATAAATAAATAAATACCAAGAATTATATGCATATACATTCAAAGGCCGAGTAGTGGTGCCCCTGGTAAAGTGCACACGTTACCATGCATGGAAACCTGGGTTTCAACAGCCTGGACCTTGCCTACAATGGGGAATACTGCACCAGCAGTGGAGCAGTGCTGCAAGCATCTTTCTCCCCCTTTATCTCCCTTGATGGCAAAAAAAGGAAAAACAAACATATATATATATATCCAAGTATTTTTAGCAAGACAAACATTTCAAAACATAAACTGAACCAAACTTGTTTTTCTCCTGAGAATACATTTTACTCAATATATTGCAAGGTTTTCCAGACAGACATTCAGTGTCCTTTTAATGACACAAAAATATATTCCTAAAGTCAAACAAATTCATATAAACAATTCATATAAAGTATTTCCTTGAATCTTCTGGTCTTTACATATTAGAACTACTTTGGGGGTTTCAGAGTGTAATTTGAAAATTCCTTGTACAATCAGGCTTTAAAAGTCTACTAAAATTCCTAAGATGCAGCTGCAGTTTAGAGATTTTCCCTTTAGATAGGCACACTTGGGATTCAAAATGCATTTCCATTTCCAGAGAACCAGCTGCAATTCTGACAAATGCTTATTAACAAAACTGTTGACTGATTATGATGAAAAACAGAGTAAGCTCAATTTTTTGAGAATAGGTTAGAAAAGCTAGGGTATTTGTTTGAAATTTCTCTTACCTCACAAACTGAAGAAAACATTTAGCAAACATTTATATTCATACTAACTTTAGTCTCATTTAAGAAAGCACAAACCAAATCATGTTCATGGGAGACACATGAATCCAAGTCTCCATGGATTAAAAGGTATATTTTAAATTCCATGTAAATGCTACTAAAAACAAAGAATACATTTAGAGAATCCAGTTGAATATGTTACTTTAACATTTTTGCAGCTGTTTTGTCATCAAGATTATCACATGATCCCACCATTCTAGGCAAATTCTTTCTTTCCTTTCCCTCCCCTATCCTACCTACCCCTTCCTCCCTTCCTTCCTCCCTTCCTCCCTTCTTTCCTTCCTTCCTTCCTTCCTTCCACCAGGGTTATTGCTCAGGCTCAGTGTCTGCACTGCTCCACCACTGTTTCCTAGTGGCTATTATTATTATTATTATTGTTTTAAAAGAAACAGGGAAAGAGAAGGAGGGAGGGAGAGAGTCCATCACTCATGTCGTGTCCCCACTGCAGGTGGGGCCAAGTCTTTCTGCACACGGCAATGGTAGGGCACACCAGTGCCTGGCCCCTACCTTCTTTTCTCTTCTTTCTTTTTTCACTGTCTTTCTTTCTCTCTCAGAGGGTAGAGAGAGGGAGAGACAGAAAGGGAGAGAAGGACAGCCAACACAGCACTCTCCCACCTCTGTGAAGCCTCTCCTGTGGGGAGGGATCAAACCCAAGTTCTGGTACAAGGTAAAGTGCACTCCAGCATATGAGCTCTGTTTCCAAAAATTATTTTCTCTGATGCATGGTAACTTTTAAAACATGTGGGGAGACAAACAGTAAAAAAAAAAAAATTCTTACACTTTACAAATGATATAAGTATTTCTTTCATCTAATAGTAACTTCTAACTAAAAAAAAACACACACACACTTGGCACATCTGATACCTGATACTCATAGGTATACTGCAGTTCAGAGTCCACCATTTCAATATAACATGTCTGGTCGCTCTTCATATAGAATCTGACTTGTTTCTTCCACGCCCAATCTTCAGGTGTATGGACCTGAGCCTGGTTTAGCTGCTTCACCACATCAATGTTATGAATAATATCAAGAATTAGTGCTTTAAGTTTAAGCTCCAAAATCCCAGATTCTGTATAAAAGTAAAAATAATCATAGAAAAATTATCCAATGTTTATGACATACATATTATGTAAATTTAAGTATGCAAATTTAAAGACAACTTTTGAATGATACATAGTAACAGACATCATTCCAATAAATCAAGTCTTCGAGTAAGAAGAATTTTATTTCTATATCTTTATTTGTATATATTTTCCCATTTATTCTTTTTATTTATTAGTGATTTAATAATGACTGGCAAGATTGTGGGATAACAGGGATACGATTCCATATAATTAACACCACCAGACTTCTGTGTCCCATCCCCTCCACTGGAAGATTCCCCATTCTTAAGCCCTCTGGGAGTATAGTCCAAAGATCTTTCTGGGGAGCAGAAAGTAGGAGAATTTTGTATGGCAAGTAAGGCCTCAAAATTCAGTGGGAGGGAGATTCTAGTCCCTTACTCATGAGAGGAAGTATGCTCAATCTGTTCCTTCTCCTGAATATAAGTATAAAGCATAAACAAGCAAAGAGCTACTCCTCAAGACTTTGAAAAGCCTATGAGGAAAATTGCAAATGAACAGAACTAGAAGGGTCACCAAGTGGCAAACACCCTCCCCCACCCTCTCACTTCCTCCCCTCATCTCATTACGTTCTGACATGACTCAATCTAGTCAAGAGAGCCAGACTGTCACTGAGAGATCCATAAGGTCTGTAACTCAGCCTTAAGGAGGAAAAAAGGAGTCTCTGGTAGTTACAGTGCTGGCAGCTGATAACAGAAGAAATCAGAAGGGCTGTGATCCTAACAGAGCCCAACAGCTCATTCTCCCTATTGTCTTTCACTAGCTGAGGTCATGGCTATGGTCACAGAAAGTATGAAGCTAAGCAGAGTTCATAAAACTCTTGCTTTCTGGGTTAAGGACCAAAAGGAAGCCGAAGGGAATCGTTGATAGAACATATTGCAAAGGATACAGAGGGAAGGGAATGAGGAAAATGGTCTCATAATCTTGCTCATGATTATGATCAAGATTGTACCCTCAAACTAGCCAGAAAAACAAAGGCTCTGAGCACCTGGCCACTATGTGGCACCCACCCAAGACAGATCAGAGCAGTACTGCAAAGTCTGAAAACAAAACCGACATTGAAAAACTCAACTCTTGGGAATCAGATGGTAGCGCAGTGGGTCAAGCGCAGGTGGTGCAAAGCACAAGGACCAGCGTAAGGATCCCGATTCAAGCCCCCGGCTCCCCACCTGCAGGGGAGTCGCTTCACAGGCCGTGAAGCAGGTCTGCAGGTGTCTGTCTTTCTCTCCCCCTCTGTCTTCCCCTCCTCTCTCCATTTCTCTCTGTCCTATCCAACAACGACATCAATAATAACTACAACAATAAAGGGCAAAAAAAGGGAATAAATAAATAAATATAAAAATTTAAAAAAAGAAACTCAACTCACAGAACCCTGGTTGTAACTTATAACCTAAATTCAAAAGAATCAACTAATAAACTGAGAAATAATAACATTATTCAGAGAAGTTAAGATGAGATTCTCAAATACAACCTTCAAAATGTCCAGCACATCCCCACATGCAGGGGAGTCGCTTCACAAGCAGTGAAGGAGATCTGCAGGTATCTATCTTCATCTCCCCTCTCTATCACCCCCAATTTCTCTCTATCCTACACAATAGAAAAATTTTAATTTTAAAAAAAGGAGAAAAATGGCCACAGGAGCAGTGGATTCCTAGTGTAAGCACCATGCCCCTGGAGACAAAAAACAAAACAAACAAACAAACAAAAGACATAGTAGGTACTAGTACTAAACTCAAACAATTGTTGAAATTATCTGAAAAATTCATGAAAGCACTATTAGTAGACCCAGACTTACAACATGAGATACTGAGTTTGATCCCTGGCACTAAAAATTGCCAGAGTGACACTCTGGTTTGTTCACACTCTTTCTTCACTATCTTTTGTGTCCTTTCCCTCTCTTTCTCTCCCTCTCCTTCTCTCTCTTTCTCTCTCTCTTCCCTTCTCCCTCTCCCTTTCTCATTCTTTATCTTTCACTCTTTCTGTATGCACAACTCTTTTGTGAAGAAAAATTTTAAGCAGTCTTAGGAAGTGCTCCCAAGAAGTAATAATGAAGACTTTTAAATGGCCTGGGAGTTAGCATACTGAATAGGACACTAAACAGGAAGTGTGAAGTCCTGAAATCAATCTCTAGCACCCCATATGCCACAGTGATCTTCTGGTGCTCTGCCCCCCCCCCACCCTTCTCTGTCTCTCCCCTATCTTGTGATAATAAATAAATAAATAAAATCTCGGGACAGACTGGTGGCACACCTGGACAGTGCACAAGGACCCCAGCTCAAGCCCCCAGTTGCCATCTGAAGGGAAGGACGCCTTGTAAGAGGTAAAGCAGTGCTGCAGGTTTCTCTCTTTCTCCCTATCTCACCCCCACCCAGTGTCTCTCTGTATCTATCCAACAGGTAAGTATTAAATAAAACTAGGGGGCTGGTCAGTAGTGCAACAGGTTAAGTGTACACGGCACAAAGTGCAAGGACTAGAGTAAGGATCCTGGATACAGGCCCCAGCTCTCCACCTGCAGGGGGGGTTGCTTCATAAGCAGCGAAGCAGGTCTGCAGGTGTCTATCTTTCTCTCCTCCTCTCTCAATTTCTCTGTCCTCTCTAAGAACAACAATAAAAACAACCACAACAAGAGCAACAAGAGGAACAAAAAATTGGGGAAAAAACGGCCTCCAGGAGCAGTGGATTCATACTGCAGGCACCAAGCCCCAGCAATAACCCTGGAGGCAAAAAATACAAAATAAGACGGTTGGGAGGTAGCATAGCAGATTGAATGCACATGATGCCAAGCACAAAGAACAGAGTAAGGATCCTGGTTCGAACCCCTAGCTCCTCACCTGCGGGGGGTCACTTCACAAGCAGTGAAGCAGGTCTGCAGGTGTCTGTCTTTCTCTCCCCGTCTTCCCCTCCTCTCTCAATTTCTCTCTGTCTTATCCAACACTGACGACATCAATAACAACAACAATAATAACCACAACAATGATAAAACAACAAGGGCAATAAAAAATGGGGAAAAAAATAGCCTCCAGGAGCAGTGGATTTGTGGTGCAGTCACCAAGCTCCAGTAATAACTCCGGAGGCAAATAAATAAATATATTTTTAAAAGGATTAATGCAACAACAATGATAAACAACAAGGGCAACAAAAGGGAAAAATGGCCTCTAGGAGCAGTGGGTCTGCAGTGCAGGCACCGAGCCCCAGCGATAACCATGGAAGCAAAAAAAAAAAAAGGATTTATTCAAGACCTTCAAAGAAATAACATTAATTCTCCTCAAACTCAAATGCATGACTACTCAGTAGAAAGTATGAAGACAGGGCTGGCTGGTGATGTGCAAGGACCTGGGTTCAAGTCCTCACTTCCCCCCTGTGGGATGGGTGGGAATTGCATGTCTGCTAGAGGAGTCTGAAGCATCTCTACTCCTGCCACTCCTTTCCGTCCATGCCTGCTAGAGGAGTCTGCAGCATCTCTACTCCTTTCCATCCCAGCTTCTCTGTCTCTATCCAATAAAGAAATAAATCAGGCCTTTCATCTCCTGCACCCCATTTAATGATCCTGGGTCCATACTCCCAAAGGGATAAAGAATAGGAGAGCTTCAATGGAGGGGTGTGGGATGGAGAACTCTGTTCGCTAGAATCGTACCCCTCTTATCCAATGAACTTGTCCTTCATTATCAAATAAAATTTAAAAATAAATAAAATATTTTCAAAAGAAAGTATATAGAACAGAGTAGAATAATACCCAAAAATAGAAAAAAAGAAAATGTCAACACAAAACACACCCAATGAAATACTAGATAAACTTCACAAGTAAATACTTCAGCAATAAAGATAAAACTGAGCAAGGATGTAAATCAAAGGAAATCTAAAAGAATTTACAACCAGAAATCCCACTCTAAAATTAAGGTCTTCAAACAGGAGGAAAATGATACCCGAACGCCAAAATGAAGAAAGTGTATCTAGGCAAAAATAACAAATTATTATTATGCTGTTGAGTTGTTGTTTGATGGTTGAATGCAAATTTTAGAAGAGTTTTCAATGTATATACTGCAATATATACAATATATAAGGTAACTACAAAATAAAAAAGAGAAAAAGAAATCTTTATAGTGTAAGGATTTCTATGAGTCAGTCATTTACAATAGTAAATTATTTATTCTAACTGCAATAAAACAGATTTGTTCAATATAATTCCTACAGTAGCAGTAGAACAAGCTGGTCAATTGACAGAAACACAAGAAGTCATTTAAGATGAAATATACAAAAATTACTAAAATAATCAGAAAACAGAATATTTACTTCCATACCAGTATTCCCTGGATCCTCAGAACTTGTTTCAATATTAGTATAGTGCTCTAACTTATTCACAAGCTGTGTTTCAATCTGATGAAGACTATGATCTTTGATAGCATTTTCTACATCTTCGGTGAATTTAATCTGTTCTGCCAAGCATAATATCTATAGAACAAAGAGAAAAAATCCAGAAGGTGAATTTAGTATTTTATAGGGGCCAGGCAGTGACACACGTGGTTGAGGGCACACATTGCCATGTGCAAGGACCCAGGTTCAAACCTTAGGGCCCCACCTGTAGAAGGGAAGCTCCATAAGCAGTTAAACAGTGCAGTAAGTATCTCTCTTTGTCTTTCTCTCCCTGTTCATTTTCTTTCTTATTAAAGTAAGATAAAAATAAATTTTTTAACAAGAAAAATGAAAACCAGGAGCAGAGCAGTAGATTTATCATGTAGGTACTGAGCCTTAGCAATAACCCTGATTAAAATTTTTTTAAAGAATATATATATATATATATCATACACACATATACATATGTATATACATGTATATACACAGGCGCATATGTGTGTGTGTGTGTGTGTGTGTGTGTGTGTGTGTGTATAGAAAGAAGTACTTTATAAATTAATGGAAAGATACTTTTTAACCATATATTTGAACTCTCTACTTGAATACCTTATTGGCACCTTAAGTGTTAATAAAGTCACAGAAAAATACTGTGAAACCAACTGTGTATGTGTGTATGGATGTGTGTGTGTGTGTGTGTGTGTCTGTCTGTCTGTCTCCACAGAGCTGTTCAGCTCTGACTTCTGATGGTGCATGGGATTGAACCTGGGACTTTGGAGCTTCAAGCATGAAAGTCTTTCTGCATAACCAATATGCTATCTCCCCAGGTCAAGTCTTAGCCTTTTATCCTTAATACCTATGAACATAAACCAGCTTGTAATCTAATACTCTTGAACATAAAAATATCTTCACAGGTATATAAAACATGAAATGTTAGTACTGCTTGACAGGCTGTAATACTGGCATCATAGCAAGGCTCAGGAAAATGTGAATCATACATTGTAAATACCAGTCTTTGGAAAACTTACTAGTTTAATAAAGTTGTATATAAATGTACGTCAAAATAGTTTATTTATTTATTTTTGCCTCCAGGGTTATTGCTGGGGCTCAGTGCCTGCACCATGAATCCACAGCTCCTGGAGGCCATTTTCCCCCCTTTTGTTGCCCTTGTTGTAGCCTTGTTGTGGTTATTATTATTACCATTGTTGATGTCGTTCGTTGTTGGATAGGACAGAGAGAAATGGAGAAAGGAGGGAAAGACTGAGAAGAGGAGAGAAAGACAGACACCTGCAGACCTGCTTCACCACCTGTGAAGTGACTCCCCCACAAGTGGGGAGCCGGAGGCTTGAACTCGGATCCTTGGGATCCTTACGCCGGTCCTTACACTTTGCACCACAGGCACTTAACCCACTGTACTACCGCCTGACCCCCATCAAAATAGTTTAATACACATTTTAGTTTGACTGGAACAGGTACAAACGGCATGAGTTAGAATGGCTAAAAATAAAGGATTCCTATTTCTAAGCTTCCTATTTTATTTTTTATACTTTAAAAGAATCAACATGCGAGCGCCCGGCTCCCCACCTGCAGGGGTATCGCTTCACAGGCGGTGAAGCAGGTCTGCAGGTGTCTTTCTCTCCCCATCTTCCACTCCTCTCTCCATCCTATCCAACAACGACAACATCAATAATAACTACAACAATAAAACAATAAGGACAACAAAAGGGAATAAATAAATATAAAACAAACTTTTAAAAAGAATCCACATGAAAAAAACCTGGTTTAAAAGTAACAAGATATGCCGATTCGAGCAGTTAACGTGAGTTATGGGGTAGATTAGATTTTTCTGTCAGAAGTCATAGAACATTTCGATGTGTACCTTCCACACCCTGGGCAGGATCCTCTGAATCTCCGGGGCAGGAAAGGTAGCTCACCATGAGAAGACACATGCTTTGTCACTGGCACAACCCAGATTCAAACCTCTGTTCCCCTGCCCTGCTGCTGCAAAAGCAACGTTGTGGTGTCTCTGTCACTATCCCATCCTTTTTTTTTTCTCCAGGGTTATTGCTGGGCTCAGTGCCTGCACCATGAATCCACCGTTCCTGGAGGCCATTTTTCCCCCTTTTGTTGCCCTTGTTGTTGTAGCCTTGTTGTGGTTATTATTATTACCATTGTTGATGTTGTTCGTTGTTGGATAGGACAGAGAGAAATGGAGAGAGGAGGGGAAGACAGAGAGGGGGAGAGAAAGACAGACACCTGCAGACCTGCTTCACCGCCTGTGAAGCGACTCCCCTGCAGGTGGGAAGCCAGGGGCTCGAACCGGGATCCTTACGCCGGCCCTTGCACTTTGTGCCACGTGCGCTTAACCCACTGCGCCACCGCCCGACCCCCTATCCCATCCTTTCTATCTGAAGTTAGTCTTGGACGAGAAGCCCCAGTGATGGGGTGAAAAAAGTGAAACTGCCAGTGTGTTACACCTGAGTAGTAGCTCAACCTGTAATGAAACACATCCTAAACAAAGCAGGACGTGTAACACAATTCTTAGTATTCTAATAAAATCCAGAGTAGTTTTTCAAGGTGCCCGTCTAGTACCCAGTATTCTAGAGATAACTTCTTAAAATCATGATTTAATAGGGTTTGCAATAGTATAAGACTACAGGGGAACACTTCTACACCATACCCACCCCAGGAAACACTACTACCCCACATACAACCTAACTTAGTTCCCCTGCCGATACTCCACTTCAATGGTGTTAAAATATTTCAGACCCATACTAACAGTCTGCTAAATACACAGCATCCCATCATCTTAGATTATTCCATAAGGGTAGAGAAAAGTGTTACAGACCTGTGACTCTTAGTCACTGATGCACTTATTGATCATCTGAACCAGGAAGCTACTACATACCTGATTCCCATCCCACTCCCCAATCACTCCAGGGTACTCAGACCTCAGCATTCCACCTCTCATGCAGTCATTCCCCTCAGTTTACATTCTCAAGTTCAGCAACCTGTCTTTATTTACAAGTAAGAGACAGCTAAGATGCTTAATGTCTGCACCTCTGATCATCTGGGTCAGAGAGCCCCCTGTGAAGCTATACCTACATATATTCCAGACATTAAGGTCCCTTTACCTGTGAAGGAAAGAGAGATGGGTCAATTGCACCTTGGGAACTTCGCCCAGAAGTAACACATTCCATCAATAAAAATTTCAAAGTTTGCTTCATTTCCAAGGCCAAGTCACTTAACCAAGTCTGAAAATTAAATATACAAGACATAAGATACAAGTACCTACTGCCATACTATTCTTTTATTTCAGAAGGGGAGGTTATAATTTTCTATTAACTCTCATAATTCAAGTGTGTTGTAAAAACAGTTGAATTAATTTATAAACTACTGGGAGAAATCCCTATACAAACCAGTATCACATGAATATTTATAAAGCAACCCATTCATTTAACCAAGTGGAAAAATCAAACTAAGCAGAGTGCCAAGTTAGCTAAAGAAAACATAATAAAAACTGAGTCATTACTTAACTTTAGAAGACTACCACAGTATTGCACCAAAGTAAAAGACTCTAGGTGGGTGGGGGGAGAATACAGGTTCAAAAAGGATGACAGAGGACCTAGTGAGGTTGTATTGTTATATGGAAAACTGGGAAATGTTATGCATGTACAAACTATTGTATTTACTGTCAAATATAAAACAATCCCCTAATAAATTATATATATATATATATATATATATATATATATATATATATATGACTACCACAGTAAAATATAAAAAGACTAGGACACCTGGCAGTGGCACACCTGGCCAAGTGCACATATTATAATGAGCAAGGACCAGGGCTCAAGCCCCCAGTCCCCAGCTACAGGGGTAGTTTCACAAGTGGTGGAGCAGTAAACTTGCCCCCCTCTCTCTCTCTGTCTCTCTGTTTCTGTCTCTCTCTCTCTCCCACCCTTTCCCTCTCCCTCTTCCTTACCCTCCCTCTTCCTCATTTCACCCTGCCTCTCTCCCTCTCTATGTCCCCCTTACCTCACAATCTATCTCTGTCTCTGTCCAAAAAGGAGACAGATAAGGGCCAGGCAATGGTGCACCTGGCTAAGCACACGTTATAGTGCACAAGGGCCCAGGTTCAAGCTCCTGGTCCCCACTTGCAGGGGGAAAGCTTCACGAGTCGTGAAGTAGGGCTGCAGATGTATCTCAATCTCTTTCCTTCTCTCTCTCTCTTCCCTTCTCAATTTATCTGTCTCTATCCAACTTATAAAAATAATAAATACATACATGAAAGACTGGGGCAAGGTGGTAGCTTACCTGGCTGAGTGCACATGTTACAATGCACAAGGACCTGAGTTCAAGGCCCCTGATGCAGGGGGAAGCTTTCCATGTGGTGAAGCAGGGCTACAAGTATCTCTCTCCCTCTCTATCTCCCCTCTCCTCTCAATTTCTGGCTGTCTCTTTCTAATAAATAAATACAAATAATTAAAAATAAATAAAGACCAAGTAGTGTCGCTTCTTTCCTCCAAGTACTAACCAAGCCCAACCATGCTTAGCTTCCGAGATTAGGTGTACTTAGGGTGGTGTGGCTATAGACAAAGGTTTTTAAAATAAATCTTTAAAAAAGATACATGGGAGAACTATAATCTTGGTTTTTCACTAGCACTTTTTTTTTTGTTTTTTTCACTGCTCAGCTCTGGTTTATGGTGGTGCAAGAGATTAAACCTGGGACTTTGGATCTTCAAGCAGGAGAGTCTCTTTGCAGAACCATTATACTATCCATTCCACCCACAACTCATTTAAAAAAAAAAAAAGAAGATGATGCACTGAATACTTATGTTCTAAGGACTATGTGGCCAATATAAATCCAATTGTCTTAAAATTTTCAATAGCAAGTCTTTTCTACAGATAGCACATTCTTATTTCAGTAGGAAAAAAAGTAATGTGCACAGCTAATAAACTGTGTAAATAAGATTAACATCCAATAATTTTGATTTTAAAGCAAAAATTCTTTTTATGGGGGAAGTAGGGGCATATTGAATAAAGCACTCAATACAATACACAAGGGCTCTGGTTCAAGGCCCTGGTCAACACCTGCAGAGTGAAACTTCCTTAGCAGTAAATTAGTGCTGCATGTATCTGTCTTTCTTGCTATCTCTCCCCCTTCCATCTCATTTTATCTGCCTCTACCCAAAATAAATATTATCTTTATAATTGTATTACCTTCTGAAAAAAAAATCTCAAGAGCAAAACATTCTAAATCTAACAAAATAATTTAATGTGTAAGATAGATTTAAGATGTTAGTGTCCTTAAAAAGCCTAAATTGACCAATTGTAACCTATAAATTAAATTAATTCTGAGGCAAAGATCATATAACTAATCTTTTTTATTTGTATACTTGATTATGAATAACTTACCTCTACATTATTTGATAGAAGAACCTTATTTTTAAAAGGTACAACTTCTCCCTCTAAGGATTTCATTGCAATTATATGTTTCGATTCTCCATCAAAGCACACACTGTTAATACCTATAATATAAAGCAACAATTTAAATAACAAATTATTAAGGCCAGAGATGTGGTCAAGTAGGTAGAAAGCATGCCTCCCATGCACAGATCCTTGGGTTCAATTCCTCATACCGCATGAAAGCACTAAGAATAGACATAGTTTTGTGAAACTCCATGGATGGTGGAGCAATTATTTGGTCTCTTCTTCCTTCTGCTCACTCTCTCTCCCACCCACCTCCAGCCCACAGACACATACAGCAGTGGTCTGGGAGATGGCACAAGGAAAAAAAACATTGGACTCTCAAGCATGAGGTCCTGAGTTCAATCCCTGGCAGCACATGCACCAGAGTGAATGCCTGGTGTCCTCTCTCTCTCTCTCTCTCTCTTCCTACCTTCCTCATTAATAAATAAATATTTTTTTAAAAAAAGAAGAAGAAGAAATAAACACAGAGCAGAAGGGCCACAGTACTGCTCTCCTAGTAACACTATGCACAATGGCTACATTAGAGCCCCTGGTCAGCACATGGCAACAACATGCACAGATGAAGTCTCGAGTATGGAGCAATGTTATGGTGTCTCTTTCTCCCTGACTCTCAAGCTCAAAGTGGTAAAAAAAAGAAAATAGAGTTTGCCAAGAGTGAAGAGTAGTGGAATTATGCAGGCACAAAGACTTGGTGGCCAAAAAAAAAGATCAAACTTGTTCATCAGTGAAGCACTGGAACAATACAGAAGAATTTGGGGTTAATGTGCAATTATCAGGTAAAAGATTCAAGACACTGAAGCATATGACAGTATTAATTTATACTTTTATCACATAATTTCAACTATTCCCATAACTAAATATGGTGTGTATACACCTGTGTACACTACAACTTTACACTCCATGTTAAGTCTGTCTTCAGACAGTATCACACATCTTTCCACGTAACACGTCATTCAAGAGACCTTAAAGTCAAGAAAAGAACAGGCATGTTCCCCTTCATTTCTAGGTTATTCTCTCATTGTCACCACCTTTCTTCCAGCTAAGGTCTACACCTTCTTCAGATTTTTTCTCTTTGCTTTTTCATAGATGAAGGGTAGAGAAGGGAGGAAAGAGAAAGCATGAAGGCAGAAAAAAGGGAGAGAAGACAACACTGCAGCACCCACCCTCCAATGGGATTAGGCTTGACCCTGAGTCACATATGGCAAAGCAGCGCACCACCCAAGTGAGCTATTTTGCTGACCCCTGAGATCTTTGCCTTCTTTATGATGTCCCCAAACTGAGCTAAATCTCTTCACAGATGTCATGTCGCTATACCACCACACAATTAGATCAACCACATAAACTGTCAATGTACCATCTTCCTTACCAAACTAAGTTCTAAGTTCTTGGGGAATATGCCTTGTATTTATTCCAGAGTCTACCTAATAGCCTAACAGTTTGCCTGGAAAATAGTGAAAATTCAAGAAATAAATGTTAAATCTGGGGTGGGTGGGTGGGGAGAATACAGGTCCATGAAAAATGATGAATGAAATAGTGGGGGTTGTATTGTTAAATGGGAATCTGGGGAATGTTATGCATGTACAAACTATTGTATTTACTGTTGAATGTAAAGCATTAATAAAAAAAAAAAATTAAAAAAAAATGTTGAATCTTACCAGCAAACAATTTCTTAAGGTGAGACTGAATCACTGATGCATTAGTAGACTGGCCCAGTATTTCTAGCAAGTCATCATCACCAATAAAGTAAAATCTAGGGAATGAGGAACGTTTTTCCTAATAACGAAAGAAATATATACATTTATAGATATATCTTTTTAAATAAGTAAAACACTAAGTATTTCATAATTTATTACATGAAGTATTTTAAAACATGCCTCCAAAAATTCATTTAATGACTTCTGACACCTTTGAAGCTGGTCAAGTATAGTTAGTAAAGAATTTCTGATTCCTGCATGAGTTGTTAATGTTGCGACTCTATTGTCTTTCTTAATGTCAGCCATTATTGATCTGCAAAAGAAAAAAGGTACATACTTATTTGCTTTTTGGCTATAAAGTCATGAGACATATCTTTGCCTGTTTAAACTAGTGACAGCACTATTACAGTAGTACTGTATCATGTTTCTAATAAATACTGCTAAAAATTAGTATCTCATAAACATCTTAATTTCACTTAATGCAAATTCTCTAATTTACTCACTAACTAGACATTACGCACTACCTCACTAAGATAACAGCCTAATGACATCAGCTTTAGATGTTTTCCCACAGTATTTCAGTAAAATTATAATAAATGCTAAAAAGTTAAAGTGCAAAGCATTATAAAAACAGCTAGTAAAACCATCCCTAATCTACAGCTTCTGTCAGGAGACAATTATTTAAGCTGAGAATAATAAAATATACCAATTTTGAACCAGTACAAAAAGGTTCAAGTAAACTGCTGGTGGTCTGGGAGGTGGTGCAGTAGATAGAACAACGTACTCTAAAGCATGAAGCCCTGAGTTTGTTCCCTGGTAGCACATATACCAGAGTTCTTTCTCCCTCTCATCAATACATAATCTCTTTAATAAAATAAAATAAAATAAAATAAAATAAAATAAAATAACTGACTATAGAAGGAGAAAATAGTTCCTCTGAAGGATCCAGCACAAGAATCCACATGATACAGTAACTGTCAAGTTACTGAGCATCTACAAAGCACTTCACACTACAAATAAAATTGCCATATAGCCACAAGTATGTTTCATGTTGTTGTACTGACCTAAAATCTTCGTCAACTCTATTGAAGCGTGTTTGTTCCTTTGGCAATGCTCCACGGCCAAAAATGGGCTCCAAATACACCCACTTCCTCTGAATATGGTTTAAATTTTGTAGATATTCATCTAATTCTGCAAGTTTTCTCTCCCAAATAGACACTTTATCTTCAAATCCTTTATAATAAGGAGAATCCTTTAAGGACTGAAGAAGGCATCTGTTATCTCCAACTTGGTTTACTATGTCTTTCCAGTCTTTAATCAGCTTGATAGTTCGACTCTGGCTATCTTCATAATCTGTCAGTGTGAACACAGCTCCAACTCCCCAAAGATCAAGTTCACGCAAAGCTTCTCTGATTGTAACTTCACCTTGTGCCCGACTATTTAAATCCTATTTAATATAGAATAACATTTGAACATAAATTATCATATATAAATAAGCTATCAGAAGCCTACCTGGTAATTTACATGTTTATCTGACCTGTCATCATAATGGATAAAAGTAAGATACTTTTTACATACAGTGAAAAAGAACTAATGGTTAATATATCATGATATCAGTGAGAACCCAGGTTCACAAGATCAAGGTCTGCATAAACTTCTACTTCATAAAAAGAAAGAAACAAATGCCAATCACACAATAGAACTTCAACAATTTCATTATACTTACGTGAGTTCTTATACATCTAAAGTGAGTAACAATTATCCAGACCTTTCTGCTAGAGCAATCATGCTTTATAACCTATGGTTATAAAGGTTATTTAAGTATGTTCCAGTACTATCAACAAGCATACTGGTATGCATTTTAGATAAAACATATAATAACTTGGCATCAAAAGTTTTTATTTTATATTAAATAAGCACAGCACAGAGTAGAAAGTCTGCCGTGTATGAGAGGATTATGACAAACTTTACTTTTTCCCCAATCCCTGTTTTAAACCTGATAGATAAATTAATTCTTGGATTAGCCTTTCTGGATTCATACAGCAACTTAGCTATTTATAACACATGATTCTTTTTTCTTTTTTTAAAATTATTTTTATTTACTTATTGGATAGAGACAACCAGAAGTCAAGGGGGGGATAGAGAGGGAGAAAGACAGAGAGACGCCTGAAGACCTACTTCAACACTTGCAAAAGCTTTCCCCCTGCAGGTAGGGACCAGGGGACTCAAACCTGGGTCCGTATGCACTGTACTGTGTGCACTTAACCAGGTGTACCACTGCCTGGCCCCATATCACATGATTCTAAATGCTACTGCTTGCATTAATTTTTTTTTCTTTTAGACATAACATTTCTCTTTTTTTTTGTAATTTTTATTATCTTTATTTATTTGATAGAGACAGCCAGAAATTGAGAGGAAGGGGGAGACAGAGACACACCTGCAGCCCTGCTTCACCACTTGGGAAACTTCCCCCTTGCAGGTAGGTACTGGGAACTTGAATCCAGGTCCTTGCACACTGTAACATGTGCACTCTACCAGGTTAACCACCACTCAGCCCCACTTGCTTTTTCATTAGTTTACTTACTCCCCTCAAGACTTTTTTCCTCACTTCATATTTTTCTCTCTCAAAGGGGTTTGTGTCATTATCTCTTTATTCCCTACAAAATGTTAGATTCAGACATATTAGTAGTGAAAGAATAAATGAAATGCTGTCATAATTTTAAGGGAAGAAAAAAATATAACGACATTTTATCTAGTAACTAAATAATAAGCAAAACCTTGTTAGCAAATGTCAAGGCAATGATTCATTTACCAGTGAATCTTACTTTAAGGTCTGAAGCTTTGGCAACAATTGCATCAGCGACTCTGAGAAGATCACCAAACAGTAATTTCTCTAGACTAGTCCCCCGAGGAAGGCCAAGCAAACGAAAAAGGTCAAGCCAATGATCTGGAGAAAGATGTTCCCCTCTTACATACTTCAAGATAGGAATTACAGTCTGTTTAAAAAAGAAAAGGCAAACTACATACATATACATACATTATCACAATGCATACAATTTGCTTCTCTGAATAATTACTATGAAATTGGCATTCTGTTACCTTATATCACAGCCCTGAATCATATGCTCAAACAGAACCGAGGAACATACTATATATTGTTATGAATAAATGCTCATCTTATAGCTTAAATATTTCTATTTCTGTGATCTTAGATTATGGCCTATATCCTAAATACTTAATGACTTGTATCCTAAATTGACCTGGGATATATAAACACTCTGGCTTATTTTAAAATTTATATAACTTTTTTTTTAAGAATGTTTTTTAATCTTTTTATTTTATTTATTATTGGATAGTGACAGAGATAAATTGAGAGGGGAGACAGAAATAGGGAAAGAGACAGAGACACCTGCAGCCCTGTTTCACCACCTGTGAACCTTTCCCCCCTGAAGGTAGAGATGGAACCTATGTCCTTGCTCACTGTAATGTGCACACTTAACCAGATGTGCCAACAGCTGGCCCCTTATATATTTTATATTTATAAATTTTATATAACTTCTTTCAAATTGGTAGCAAAAAAAATCACTATTTTTATGGTATACTTTATATCTTCTATTGTTTTCATGCAAAGAAATACTTAAAAGGGGGGCCCGGGCGGTAGTGCAGCGGGTTAAGCGCATATGGCACAAAGTGCAAAGACCTACATAAGGATCCACGTTCAAAGCCCCACGTTCAAGTTGCTTCACAAGCAGTGAAGCAGGTCTGCAGGTGTCTATCTTTCTCTCCCCCTCTCTATCTTCCCTACCTCTCTCCATTTCTCTCTGTCCTATCCAACAATGATGGCATCAATAACAATAATAAGTACAACAACAATAAAAAACAACAAGGGCAACAAAAGGGAAAATAAATATTTTAATTTAAAAATAATAATAATAATAATAATGACAATGAGCAGTGGACTCATATAGTGATATAATAATATAATAATAATAATGAGCAGTGGACTCATATAGTGCAGGCACTGAGCCCTAGTTATAACCCTGGAGGCCAAAAAAAAGAAAAAAAGAAAGAAAAAGAAATACTTAAAATATGGAAATTACGGAGTCAGGCAGTAACATAGCAGGTTACGTGCCAAGCAGAAAGACTGACATGAGGATCCTGGTTCGAGCCCCAGGCTCCACACCTGCATGGAAGTCACTTCACAGGTGGTGAAGCACGTCTACAGGTGTCTATCTTTCTCTCTCCCTCTCTGTCTTCCCCTCCTCTCTCTATTTCTCTCTGTCCTATCCAACAATGACGACATCAATAACAATAACTACAACAACAAAAAACAACAAGGGCAACAAAAAGGGAAAATAAATAAATAAATATAAAAATATATGGAAATTAAAAGTACAGCTCAGTCACTACATAATAAAATGATACATGAAAATTCCAAACATAATTTTTACATAGAATAGAAAAAAACTCTTACTTTGTATTTATCAACTTCTGATTGCAATTTTACTGTCATTACTGAATGCTCTTCAATCTTCCTTAATCTGTCATGCCAATTCATCAAAAATTCTTCAAACAGGTATGTTTTAGATCTGTAAATTAACAGAAACACAGCTAGATAACTGACATACCAAGAAATACTACAAATAGGAAGCATCTAAATGTTGTGAGTCAAACCTGAAAGTAATCCAATCTTCACTGGCTATTTCCTGAAATCCTTGCTGAAACTCTTCATAAAGGGCCCAAACTTGTGCACAACTCTCAATGTCCTTAGAGATGCTATATGCCAAAGAGAAGTTGGGCTCTTCTAGTCCAAAATGATGACAATCATCACTATAGGAACAAAAATGAAATATTAATTTTTAAAAAATGATGAGTATGCTAGTTAACTGCAGTGTGTATGTATTTGTTTGGTAAAGGAAGTGGGAGTGGTCTTACATGAGAACTTAACTAGGAAAGGACCCTCTAAATTCATTAATACACATTTTTCCCAGAGAAGTCAAGACATGGTAATACACATGTGCAATTACATATACACCATTACATTTCTACAGTATATTCAGAACTATATAAATGTATTGAAAAAAAATATGTCCTCAGTTGAAAGGGTACTTAGAATATAAAATATCCTTCATTTAACTGGCATAATAGCACTTAGTAACTATAGTATTAAAACCTCCACTCGTCCACCTATAAAGTAATTATTATTGTCATCAGGGTTATTGATGGAGCTCAGTGCCAGACCTTCAAACCCACTGCTCCCATCAGCCTGTTTATTGTTTTGTTTTGCTTTTTTTCTTTCTATTTTATTTGATTGGACAGAGAGAAAGAGAGAAACATGCAGACTTGTTTAACCTCTAGTGAAGCTTTCCCCCCACAGGTGGAGAGCAGGTGCTATAATCTGGGTCCTTAAGCATAGTAGTGTATTTGTTAAACCAGGTGCACAACTACTTCATAGATGCATTTGCTTAAACAACCAAATAATGCTTTATATTTTCCATCTTTAAGATGAGATCACAGGGAAGCCAGAAGGTCGTGCAGGGGGTTAAGTGCACATGTTGCAAAGCACAAGGACCTGCGTTAAGGATCCAGGCTCAAGCCCCCAGCTCCTCACCTGCAGGGGAGTCACTTCACATGTAGTAAAGCAGGTCTGCATGTGTCTTTCCCTCCCCCTCCTCTCTCAATTTCTCTCTGTCTTACCCAACAGCAGTAATAATAATAGCAATAACAGCAACAATGGCAACAAAATGGGAAAAATGGCCTCAAGGAGCAGTGGATTCATAGTGCAGGCACTGAGCTTTATACTGAACGTTACTAAGGTAATACATATTTAAAAATTACTACTTTAACAAACCCAAAACATTAATAGTAAGCACCAATTTTAAGGAAATAAAAACATACACTAGCTTTTTTCTTGTAATTTCAAGATCATCAAATTCAATTTTTTTCTCTTTTATTGACTTAGCACTTTTATCAAGTGTATTTTGCTGGCCAGTTTCAACAACATCATCACCCGGCTTCAGCTGGTCCCAACGAGCTCGAAATTTCTCCAGTTCTTGATAATAGATCTGAAGACGTGATGTCACATTTCCTTTCATCACTTCAATCTATACGGCAATAGAATTTATATGACTTAATTTAAAACAATCACTTTCACATACTGTTTCCACTTTTATTTAAAGGTAAAAGCCAACATCATCACATTTTAAATGACTTTTGTAATGACTGATTTCTAGTGTAATAAAGCAAAAACAAATGTAGGCCATAAATTTACAATAACAGGGGATAATCTGTAATGATGAAAAAGCTTTTCACTTGGGGAGCTGGGTGCTCACTAAGCTAGTAGAGTGCACATGCTACCAAGTGTAGGGATTCAGGTGCAAGTCTCTCATCCCCACCTGCAGGACTGTTGGGGTAGTACTGTAGTTTCTAGCTTATCTCCTATCTGTTTTTCACACTCTACCAAAAATAATGAAATAGGAAGAAAAAAAATGAAGAATGGTCACCAGAAGTTAAGAGAGTCACATAGAAACCCAGCAATAACCCTGTTGGCAAAAAAGAAAAAATGAGATTCATTTGGTAAGCAAATCCACAACTATCATCAATGCTGAAGTAATTTTAAAAAATGTTTTTTTCAACGACTGACATTTTATCTTGGATACAGCTGCTTAATTAAGGAGAGAGCAGTTTCTAGTCCCAAGCGGTCATGATATACTATGTGAAACGATCATCTTTTTTTTTTTCTTTTTTTTTTCAGTTGCCAGGATTATCCCTCGGGGTTTAGTGCTTTCATGACTCCACTGTTTTGTGTAGCTTTTTTTTTTCTTTTTTTGATAGAGGGTGGAAGACAGACAGAGATATAGAGGGAGAACATGAGGAGAGACACCTGCAACACTGTTCCACTGCATGTGACGCTTCTCCCTGCAGGTAGGGACTGGAGGCTTGTCATGTGCTCTACTGGATGAGGCACAACCTGGCCCAAAATGATCACCATTCTAGTGTTTTAGAATACAGAAATTCCAAATGAGCTCAATTAGCAATGTGACATAAGCTGTAATGGGACAAATTTAAACAACAACTCAAGTGAAAATGACATTTCTATTTTAATAAAATGACTACACGATCTTACCTGATCCTTAATCATAAGTTGGTGACTTTCCATCATCAACTCAAACTTATCCCACTTAGCTTTTAAATTACTAATTGTTTCTAAACCTCCACCTGCTACAGTTCGTAAAAGTTTGTTTTTATCTTCAGCTTCTTGAAATAAAGGCAAAATCTAAAGGTTAGAAAAAGTTATGATTAGCCTATTTTATCAAAGTTCTTAAGATTCTGTTATTCTTTCATGATTTGTTTTTTGTAAATCAAGATTTTTTTGCTTTAAAATATTCTTTTAAACTCCAGGTTATAACATTTATAATGCTTTTTATATGCAAACACAATATATGTAGTTTTTTGTTTACTTTCACTCTCTAACTGTCCTCTCTATGATGCATCAGAAGAATTTCTTAGTTCTGGATATAAAATACACCATCTGATTCTCCAGTTCTCACCAACTCCTTTGCCACTACACAGTACCAGCATTCGTCAACTCTCATCATACCAACTGCAATACCCTACTAATTACCCTCTCTCCTACTTTTGTTTCTCATTCTCTCTCTTTTTTTTTTAGAATATTTTTATTATTTATTATTGAGTAGCGACAAAGAAAAACTGAGAGGAAAGAGGGAAATAGAGAGAGACAGATACACCTGCAAGCCTGCTTCACCACTTATGAAGCTTTCCCCTCGCAGGTGGGGATCAGGGATTTGAACCTGGGACCTTTCACACTGTAATGTGTGTGCTTAACCAGGTGTGTCACCACCTGGCCCCCCTAATTCAATCTCTACAGAGAAATCAGAGAAGTCACTTGAAGAGGCAAAATACATTGTATCATTACCATGGGCAAATTCCTCTAAGAACTTTATATTATTTTCACTAAGGAAAAAAAAATTCAAATTCCTTATGATTATCAAAATGAGACATTAAAAGCTTGCCTAAGCTGAGCTTTACAATTTCACCACATACCATTTTCTTCTATGGATACTATAGGTTTGACACTAGCTTTCTTCACATGTATGTTTATCACTTCCTTGAGCATACCAAGTTCGTTCTCTATCTTGGGATCTTTCTACTGTTCATCCTAATGGGAATAATATGCCTCCTATCCTACGGTTTTGTTAATGTCTCCTTTCTTAAAACAAAAAGGAATAATAGCCTTATTGCTACTGTTTCATTACAATAACACAACATCAAGAATTCAATCATGAGCTAATGAATTAGTTGGACAAGGTTATAAGAACTTCATTATAGTAGTGAGAAAATGTGGCATTTCTAAATAATGACACAAAATTACTTAGTTAAAATATCCCCAGTTAGGAGCCACATGGTGGCCCACTTGGTTAAGTGCACATTACAATACACAAGAGCCCAGGTTCAAGTCTCCAATCCCCACTCACCAGAAGTGGTGAAGCTGGGCTATAATCGACTCGTTTTCTCTCCCTCTCTACTCTCCCTTCCTTCTGTTTCTGTCTCTATCCAAAAGTGAACAGATAAAGATATTTTTTAAAATTTGCAGTATAGTAAAATGAATCATGTTGTGGTTCTCACCTCTGGCTTCTTTTCTTGTAGCTTACTATACTGCACATTTGCATCACCTATCTCTTCCACAGACTGTGGCATAACTGATAAGACTTCCATAGCCTCCGTAACAAACGTATCAATTTCATGCAGATGAGCTGAAAAGATAACATTAAAATAAATGCTATTATAAACTAAAAGTATTTCATTATATTTAATAATGTTCAAATCAAGTAGTATTAGTAGTCACTACAAGTAAAGCATTAAGTACTAAATTATTTGCTTTTCTACAGCACATATCAACATGTGAAAGAAAAAGTTGTCATAAAGGTTTAGATCAAGTGTAGTATCTGTTCTGATCAGTTTAACAAAGGCCTAGATATTTCACATCATACTGTGTATTTGAGTAAATGAGGGTCATTCACGCAGAGGCACACCCAGGAGAGCACAAGCAGCACCAAACACAAGGACCTGGGTGTAAGCTCCAGGTCCCCACCTGCGGGAGGACCTCATGAGCAGTGAAGCAGCACCTCATCTCTCTCTTTTTTTTTTAAGATTTTATTTATTGATTCCTGAAAAAAGATAGGAGAGAGAGAGAGAAAGAACCAGACATCACTGTGGTATATGTGCAGCTAGGAATTGAAATTAGGACCTCATGCCTGAGAGTCCAATGCCTTATCCACTGCACCACTTCCTGGACCACAGCATCTCTCTTTCTTTCTTCCTCTCTCTTCCCCTTGCTTCTCAATTTCTGTCTCTATTAAAAAAAGAAAAAGAAAAAAAAAGAAGCAATCCAGGAGCAATGGGATATTTTATGCAGACACGGAGCCCCACTCATAGGTGTGGTGACAATAAAAAATAAAATTAAATGGACCAGCCAGTGGTGCACCCAGTTAAGCACACACATTATAATTCATGAGAACCTGGGTTCAAGTCCCTGCTCCCTGACTACAGGGGCAAGCTTTATAAGCAGTGAAGCAGGTCTACAGTTGCCTCTTTCTCCTCTCTCAATTTCTATCTGTCCTATCAAATATACATACATACATAAATGAAAACCAGCCACCAGGAACAATGGGTTCATAGTGCCAGCATTGAGCCCTAGCAAAAACTCTAGTAGCAGGGTCAGGTGGTGGCACACCTGGTTGAGTGCACATGCTACAATGCACACAGATCCAGGTTCGAGCCCCTGGTCCCCATCTGCAGGGGGGAAGCTTTGCAAGTGGTGAAGCACTGCTGCAGGTGTCTCTCTGTCTCTATCCTCTCTATCACCCCCCCTTCCCTTTTGATTTCTGGCTATCTCTATCTAGTAAATAAAGATAATAATAAAAATTAAAAGAAAACTATGGTAGCTGTAAAATGGATATATTGACTTATAATCTCATAAATCTCTATTAATTCACTATGCCAGGGGAAAAATACATTGAATATTTCAAGTTCTATAACTTCCTACATTTTAATCTTTTGAGGTATCAAATTTGTAAAATGAATTCTGTCTTTGGGCTTAAATTATTTAAGTAGTTCCAAATATAAGCTTTGTTGTTGCAAATAATTAAAGAAAATTATTTGAGTAAAGGAAACAAAATCACCTCTCCAAAGAGATGTCTGTACACCTATGTTTATAGAAACACAATTTGTAATAGCCCAAATGTGGAGGCAATCCAGATTTTTAAAGGGCAGTTGAGTGGCTAAGAAAGTTGTAATATATACATATACGCAGTGGAATACTACTCAGCTGCTCAAAAATGATGCAGTCATCTCCTTTGCCTCATCCTGGATAGAACCTGAAAGGGTGATGTTAAGTGAGCTATGCTACAAAGGTAGGATGAATACCAGATCACTCACAAGGAGAACTTAAAAAACAAGGACAGAAAGGGAGAGCACAAATGGAAACTTGAACATAAGACAAAAAGAAGTTAGAAAGTACTCTTTAATCAAAGTCTTCCTCAAAATTAGCAACGTTTTACTCTTTAAGTACACTAAAATATCTCAATTTAAAGAAAAAAAAGCAGGGATAATTTGCAAAAGTAAGTTGTTTGAATCAATGAGAAAGAAAAACACTACAGTGGAATTAGACATCTTTATTAACACACAGCAGATACTAGCTTATACAGCAAATAAAAAATGTCTTCAATTTTTAAGTCTTAGGAATTGAATAGAACTTTCTACTATATTGAAATTGTCATTTAGCATTTTTATTTCATAGTAATTTCTAGATTACTTTGCATTTTAGTCACTGAGAGCCCTATTATCTTTTTATATAAATTAAATAAAGAAAAAACATTTTGTTCTTACCTTGGATGGACTTCTTAAGAGAAAGAATAAGCAGGTCAAATAACTTCTGGATGAGGTCATCAATCACAGTCTTCACTGGATTGCAGTTAATATTTAAACAGTCTACCTTGACAGTGCTGAAAATGCCAAATACATATTTTGACACAGAAAATCTAAGTATTATGATTATGAGTAATACATTTTTTCCCCTCCAGGGTTATTGCTGGGCTTGGTGCCTGCACCATGAAGCCACCGCTCCTGGAGGCCATTTTTCCCCCCTTTTGTTGCCCTTGTTGTTGTAGCCTCGTTGTGGTCATCATTATTACCATTGTTGATGTTGTTCGTTGTTGGATAGGACAGAGAGAAATGGAGAGAGGAGGGGAAGACAGAGAGGGGGAGAGAAAGATAGACACCTGCAGACCTGCTTCACCGCCTGTGAAGAGACTACCCTGCAGGTGGGGAGCCAGAGGCTCGAACCGGGATCCTTACGCCAGTCCTTGCACTTTGTGCCATGTGCGCTTAACCCACTGAGCCACTGCCCGACCCCCGAGTAATACATTTTAAAACCTAACTCAAACATGTTATCTTGACTTTTTAACACATTTATCTACCACTTAGCAAAAACGTATTAATACTAGAACAAAGCTTTTCATTAGATGATGGTTTTGTGGTGCTATTAGAATATTTTTAAAATTTTTATATTTATTTATTCCCTTTTGTTGCCCTTGTTTTTTATTGTGGTGATTGTTGTTTTTGATGTTGTTGTTGTTGGATAGGACAAAGAGAAATGGAGAGAGGAGGGAAGGCAGAGGGGGAGAGAAAGATAGACACCTGCAGACTTGCCTCACTACCAGTGAAAAGACTCCCCTGAAGGTGGGGAGCCAGGGGCTCGAATTGAGATCTCTACTCTGTGCCACCTGCGCTTAACCTGCTGCACTACCGCCAGACTCCCCAGAATTTTTTTTATAGTCATTCTTTTTTTAATGTTTTATTTATTTATTGGACGCAGAGAGAAATTAAGAAGGATGAGGATGATAGTGAGGAAAAGAAACAGAGACACCTGCAGGCCTGCTTCACCACACACAAAGCTTTCCCCCTGCAGGTGGGGACCAGGGGCTTAAACCCAGATCCTTGAGCACTTTAACATGTACACTTGGGAGTTGGGCAGTAGCGCAGTGGGTTAAGTGCACATGGCACAAAGTGCAAGGACCAGCATAAGGAACCCTGTTCGAACCCCCAGCTCCCCACCTGCAGGGGAGTAGCTTCACAGGCAGTGAAGCATGTCTGCAGATGTCTTGTCTTTCTCTCCCCGTCTTCCCCCCTCTCTCCATTTCTCTCTGTCCTATCCAACGACGACAACATCAATAACAACTACAGCAACAAAAAAAAAGAGGAAAAAAAAGTACACTCAACCAGGTGCACCACCAGCCAACTCTAGAATTTTCTTACAAGATTTATTAGGGCAGGGGTAGACAGCATAATGGTCATGCAAAGAAACTCTCATTCCTAAGGATCCAAAGTCCCAGGTTCAATCCCCCACAACACCATAACCCAGAGCTAATCAGTGCCCTGGTTAAGAAAAAAAAAAAAAATTTTTTTTTTAATATTTATTTTCCCTTTTGTTGCCCTTGTTTTTTATTGTTGTTGTAGTTATTATTGTTGTTGCTGATGATGTCATTGTTGGGTAGGACAGAGAAATGGAGAGAGGAGGGGAAGACAGAGAGGGGGAGAGAAGGATAGACACCTGCAGACCTGCTTCACCACCTGTGAAGCGACTCCCCTGCAGGTGGGGAGCCGGGGGCTCAAACCAGGATCCTTGCACTTAGTGCTACCACCCGACTCCCACAAGATTTATTTTTTATTACTGTTGGTTTTCTAGATGGTGACACACTAACATTTCTTCATGTAGGATCTGTTTATTCTACCATACAACTTGTATTCTGAGATAAACACTGCAAATGCTTGGTGACCAGTCACTCTTATTTGTACATCTTCAACAGCTAGCTTTATTTATAACATAGATAAGATCCACATTTCTTGTTTAGGAATGTTAACACTCTCCTAAACCTGTACTACATCCATCTTTTTCCAGTAGCATCTACATTTGATCCCTATTAAACATTAACTTTAATCAAAATTTGAACCACCACCTTATTTGCAGTGTGCCAGTTCTTGTTTGTTTGTTTGATGTGAGTACTTATCTCTATGAGAGGAAGGTGATCAGAGTGCCGTTCAGCTTGAGCACATTTAGTGCTGAGGTCAGACGGGGGGGCCTGCACTCTACCACTGAGCTCTCTCCCCACCCCTCAAGTCCTCTTTTTAGAATCTTGCAAATCTCATTTTAACAGTTAAAATCCAAGTTCAAGCATTTCTATCTTAGCAGAAATTTTCCTGACTTTCCCTAAATGCACTGCCTAACATCATCCTATTTATTAATTCCCCTAACTTTTTAAAATTATTTACTCCCTTTTGTTGCCCTTGTTTTATTGTTGTAGTTATTATTGGTATTATTGATGTCCTTGTTGTTGGATAGGACAGAGAGAAATGGAGAGAGGAGGGGAAAACAGAGAGGGAGAGAGAAAGACAGACACCTGCTGATATGCTTCACGACCTGTGAAGCGACTCCCCTGCAGGTGGGGATCTGGGGGTTCAAACAGGGATCCTTACACTAGTCCTTGCGCTTTGAGCCACCTGCGCATAACCCACTGTGCTACCGCCCAACTCCCTAATTCCCCTAACTTTTAAGTCAGTTTCTAATTCAGTATATACTATTACTCTACTAGTAATGACTGTAATCGTTTTTGGAGAAACTTTCCCTGTACCAATAATGTGCATGGAAATCAGTCAAATCATCCTCAAAACAGTATGAGATAAACATTATCACTGAATTATTTTCAAGTTGAAGAAACTGAGACTAATAAATGAAGTCCTCTTAACAAAAGCAGGTGTGATGCACAACTACTGCTCTTACTTCTATTACCTAGGAAGTCGTTCTACTTCTTTCCCTTTTATTTTCAGTGCTTTAAAATTTTTCTCCCAATCATGTACAGCAGAAAGATGTTTTTCCACTAGAGCTTCCATGTCAACTTGTCCAATTACAATCCATTCCTGTTTAAAAAATGAAAAACAGAACAAAGAAATAAAATGTATTAGCACTGAAGTACTAAAGCTAGACCCTTTCCCACTATTATGCGTTAGGAAAGATATTGTTTTGTTGACATACAGGCACAGGCTCTCATCTCCCTATGATAGATGTCTGCAAGACATCTCACCCAACCGTATCTTCCCTAGTGCATAATAGTGGGAAAGGGTCTAGGTTGGGTGAGATGGCTTGCAGACATCTATCATGGGGAGATGAGAGCCTGTCCCTGTATATACCTGTATGTCAACAAATGGACTGTAAACCATGACCAGGGGGCCAGACGGTGGCTTGCCCAGTTAAACGCACATAATACTAAGCTCAAGGACCAGGGTTTGAGCCCCACTGCCCACGTGCAGGGGGAAGCTTCAAACGTGATGAAGCGGGAGCTGGGTGGTAGCACAGCGGGTTAAGCGCACGAGGCACAAAGCACAAGGACCGGTGTAAGGATCCCAGTTCAAGCCCCCAGCTCCCCACCTGCAGGGGTCACTTCACAAGCGGTGAAGCAGGTCTGCAGGTGTCTGTCTTTCTCTCCCCCTCTCAGTCTTCCCCTCCTCTCTCCATTTTTCTCTGTCCTGTCCAACAACGACGACATCAATAACAACAAGGGCAACAAAAGGGAATAACTTTTTTAAAAAAGTGATGAAACAGGTCTACAGGTTTATATTTTTCTCTCTCTCCCTAGCTCCCCCTCCTCTCTCAATTTCTCTCTATTCTATACAATAAATAGCCTCTTGGAGCAGTGGATTCATAGCGCCAGCACTGAAGCCCCGGTGATAACCCTAGAGGTGAAAAGGAAAAACAAAAAAAACATGAACAAGGAGCCCCATAAAGTGAGGGAAAAGGATTAGGGCTCAACTATTATGATCAACTTTAAGAGACAAATGTGAAATATTCAAGTAAATCTCAATTGAAGTATATAAATATAATAATTAGCTAGCTGCATTGCCTAAAGAATGAACAGGAGAAAATGATTTCACATAAAATAATCAGTGGGGGCTGAACTGTTACCTGGAAAACTGAGAAACATTACACATGTGCAAACTTGCATTTGACTGTAAACCACTAATCCCCCAATAAAGAATTTTTTTAAAAAAAAATGAAAATAAAATGAACATAAATAAATTTTTAATAGACCACAAAAAATTTTCCAATTTTATTGTCAAATTTGACATATATAGGGTTTGAATCACTTTACTACAAAAATAAGAGCTACTAAAGGCTATAAATATCAAAGCATATCAAATTCAGTGATTCTAGAAATCTAAAATACAGAAGCACTGCAATGCCAGTTAAAAAATAAGTTTGGGGGCGGGGGTGGTACATCTGGTTAAGCACACACATTACTATAAGCAAGGGCCAGGGTTCGAGCCCCAGCTTCCAACTTACAGGAGGGTGCTTCAAGAGTGGTGAAGCATGGAAGCAGGTGTCTCTTTCTCCTACTCTGTCTCCCCACCCCAACTCAGTTTCTCTCTATTTTATACAACTGAAAAACAATAAAAAGGGGAAAATGGCTGCTGGGAGCAGTGGATTCATAGTGCCGGCACCAGTGCTCAATGATAAGCCTGGTAGCAGAAAAGAAAAAAAAACAACTGAGGGTTAGAGAGACAGTATAGTGGCTATGTAAAAATACTTTTTTTCTTCTTTTTGCCTTGAGGCCTCTTTTTCCCTTTTGTTACCCTTGTTGTTTATCATTATTATTATTGCTGTTATCTGTCGTTGTTGGATAGGACAGAGAGAAACTGAGAGAGGAGGGGGAGAAGGGGGGAAGATAGACACCTGCAGACCTGCTTCATCGCCTGTGAAGTGATCCAGGCAGGTGGGGATCCGGGGACTCAAACCAGGATCCTTAACGCCGGTTCTTGCACTTCGCTCCATGTGCGCTTAACTTAATGAGCTACCACCTGGCCCCAGTAAAAATACTTTCATGCCTGAGGCGCTGAGGTCACAGATTCAGTCCCCAACACCATCAAAAGCCAGAGGTAACCAGTGCTCTGATCTTTATATATCTTTCCTTTTCTCTGTATTTCTCATTGAATTAAATATATAAAATAGAGAGATAGAGAAGGTTGAAGTTAGTTGAGCCTGGTCAGATTTCTCAGGATTAATACAAATGAGCAACAGATGCAATTAAGGTTTATCTTGGGAGTTAGTACGTATGATACACTGAAATAAAAGTAGTAAGATTTTTATATAACCTTAATTTCATTAACTCTGAAAGCTTCTTCATGTGGGTTACTCTTGATTCAAAAAATGAAAAAAGTGGCATACTTTCCAGATAGGAATTAAAACTGACACACCCAGAGTGGAGAAATTGGCTCATTAGTTATGCCATGTGCCTTGCCATGACAGGACTCAATTCAACCACCAAAACCATGTGGGAGTGTCACAGAACCAGGGAAAGGTCTGGTGCTTGGTGTGTGTGTGTCTCTCTCTCTCTCTGCTGTCTATCTGAATGAAAAAGTCATTCCAGGGCAAGTATAGATAGGCTAATGGTTATGCAGCCTCTCATACCAGAGGCTCCAAAGTCCCAGGTTCAATCCCCCACACGATCATAAACCAGAGTTAAAAAGAAAGAGGGTCTGGGTGGTGGCGCACCTGGTTGAGCGCAGGTATTACAATGCGCAAGGACCCAGGTTCGAGCCCCTAGTCCCCACCCGCAGGGGGGAAGCTTCATGAGTGGTGAAGCAGGGCTGCATATGTCTGTCTCTCTCCCTCTCTATCACCCACTTCCCTCTTGATTTCTGGCTGTCTCTATCCAATAAATAAAGATAATGAAAATATACATATATAAAAATTTAAAGAGAAAGGAAGGAAGGAAGGAAGGAAGGAAGGAAGGAAGGAAGGAAGGAAAGAAGGAAGGGAGGGAGGGAGGAAGGAAGAAAGGAAGAAAGAAAGAAAGAAAGAAAAGAAATAAAGTCCAGAAAGAAAGAAAGGAAGGAAGGAAGGAAGGAAGGAAGAGAGGAAAAAAAAAAAAAAGAAAGAAAGAAAGAGAGAGAGAAAGAAAGAGAGAAAGACAGAGAAAAGAAATCAAGTCCAGAAGCTGGGAAGCAATTGGTAGAGCACTGTTGCGCGTCTGAAATTCCTAGTTCAGCCACACACCAGAACGGTGCTTGGGTTCGTCATTCTCTCCTCTTCTCTTTCTCACGTGAAGCTCTCTGACACGTAACAAATGAAATATGTCTTCATTTAAATAAAATATATAAGTAAGAAAAAAAATGGCTGAAGTGTACTGAAATCACACATGTGACCCTAACTCTGCAAAACTACAAATAACGTTGACACAATGGAGTCAGGTCAACGCCCAAATCATCACATTAAAAAAAAACACACAAGCTTAAGTCTTGAACGCATAAGAATCTGCAACTCCGGCTGGGGAGACAGCATAATGGACTTTCAGTTCTGAAGCTCCCATGTTCCAGATCCAATCCCTGGCCCCAGTATAAACCAAAGCTGAGTACCCCCCTTCTGATCTCATTCTCTGTCTCAGTATCTCTTTCTGTATCTCTCACATTAAAATAATAAAGTAAAATGAAGAATCCTCAACTCTGGCTTTATGATTTGCCAAATATTTATGTTAATCAAGATAACCTATTAATCTGTACATTTAATATTAATTTAGTCACTATGATAATCAAGATAAACTACTGATTTGTACATTTAATATTAATTCAGTCACTATGATGATATAAGTATGGAAAAGTATGAGCTCCATACCTTGTGTTGGTGTAAAACAGCTGTCAATCTCCTAAACAGATTTTCTGCTTTACTGAAAATAGTCAGGAATCCACTTGCGTTTCTATCAATCATAACAGAAAAAATAGATTCATCTCCTGCCTCACCCACTCCCTTAAACTGGTTTGGAATGCCGATGAACCGCCTCATTTCTCTGTAATATTTAGCCCGAATTTCTTCAAAAGGAGGCCTGAATTGCAATCGTCCTTGTCTGAAAGTAGAGAAGTAACTTTAAAATACAAATCACTGGAAATTTACATACTGAAACAAGAAAATGGAATTTTGCATCTTACTTGTACATCAAGTCTATATTAATTTCTGGCAGGTTCTCATTAAGCGCTTCTAAGCCCATCTGGTACTGATGCTCCAGAGCTTTGTACAGCTGATGATTCCAGTGCTGCTTCCACGCATGCATGTCACTTGCTTGGAATCCCTAATACAGTATATTCACATTTTAATATATTATGCATTCATATCAATATATTTATATTGTAATTTAATTTTGAAACTTTAAGTTGAAGAATGAGGTCTTCATTTAATGATTTCATACCATATGTGTAAAAAGAAAAAAAAAGCACAAGCAGCTTCACTCCAAATATTTAAAACATGCCAACTCCTCAATTGCTACTTGCAGTATGAGTAGCATCCTATAATCTCCATGCTTTACTATAGAGATACATAAACAGGCCAGCACAATTTTTAAAAATCAAATAAAAAAAGCCAGGTGGTGGCATACCTGGTTGAGTGCACATGTTATAATGCACAAGGACCCAGGTTCAAGCCCCTGACCCCACCTACAGGAGGAAAGATTCACGAGTGGTGAAGCAGTGCTACAGGTGTCTGTCTGTTTCCTTCTCTATCCCCTTCTCTCAATTTCTAGCTGTCTCTGTCCAATAAATAAAGATAACAAATTAAAATTTAAGAATCAAATCAATATTAAATGGACTTATATTTGGACTTTAAAACCCTAATGATAATTAACAAAAATAACAATTGTTATTGTGGACATTTCAAAGTTTTTTCAAAAAGCCCCATTACATATACCTCTTTCCTATCTACTCCCTCAGTCATCTACTGCATATTTAAAGACATAAGAATGGGGTCTTTCTGTCTTCAGTGGGGCTTCAGCACTCCAGGCTGACTTTTTTAAACAGGGAAAGAAAGACAGGGAGTCGGGCAGTAGTGCAGTGGGTTGAGTGCACGTGGTGCAAAGCGCAAGGACTGACATAAGGATCTTGGTTCAAGCCCCCAGCTCCCCACCTGCAGGGGAGTCGCTTCACAAGCGATGAAGCAGGTCTGCAGGTGTCTGTCTTTCTCTCCCCCTCTGTCTTCCCCTCCTCTCTCCATTTCTCTCTGTCCTATCCAACAACAACGACATCAGTAACTACAACAATAAAACAAGAAGGGAAACAAAAGGGAATAAATAAATAAATATTTAAAAAAAAAAGAAAAAAGAAAGGAAGACACCACAATCCCAAACTTTCCTTCAATATGGTAGAGGTCAAATTCAAAGCTGGGTTGTGAGTATGACGAAGCACAAAAATTGAAAGTATCAAAATGCTGAGTAGTTTATTTCTTTGATTTTTATATAACTATAAACTTATCAACAGTAATATCTAAACATATGTGCTTTCTTAACATTCTAAAAACTAAGTGTAAAATACCTACCTAACTCACTCATAAAGATCCTACCACCATGCCCTATATAATAGGCTTTGTGATAGTCATTCTTCAGGTCAAAAAAATGAGTATAGCATTGACATGGAATTATTTTAACCAATGGGATTTAGCCTAAGTTTAAAGGTATGTTCTACAGATGTCACAATCACCCAAATAAAGCTCATAATATTTAAATAAAAAGATAAAAAAAAAAGGCCAAGCTAAACTGAAAGATGGCACTCCTATCAGATAAACATAATCATAGTTCCACATTTTAATGTAAGTACTCTTATAATTTATGATGTTTATGGTATAAATCATTCAAATTCTAAAACCACTGAGAATTTATTAGTGGACATTTTTAAAGGGCCTTTATTACCTTTTCATTAGTTAATATATCCATATTCTAAAATGGTTATGTTAACCATTAAAATGGTTAAAAGTGTAGACACAAAGCAAAACATACTGTACCTGTGCTTCTACACTTGCTAAACCAGTTCTCAATTCTTGTAATCCATCTTTCCAACGCTGTTGCTGCCGGAGTAGATCAATATTCATAAGGACTACCACCTGTTAAAAATTAAAACAGAAATGTCTCCAAGGAGTCACCCCAAATTTTTTTACTTTGTCACTAAGGGTCGGCTAAGTTCAAGCACTGGAAGATATGATTCTGGGGGGAAAGAGCATCAGTGAAGAAAGTTGCAAAATTCAAATATTTTCTAGCTGGGACACCACACTAATAGTGGAAGCTGAGTGAAGAGTAAATGTGAACTTACCTTTGCAATTTTAAGTCTTAAATTATTTATAAAATAACAATTACTTAAAACCACATCTTATCTTTTAAATAATAAGACCACTCATAGCTTGTGCCATTTTAGAAATGAAATCTACCTTCTCACAAAATGTAGTATGCCATTTTCTCAATTTTCTGTTTTCAGTGGCAAGTCGTTCAGCAGCGTTCTGGAGTTTTTGGATATAGCCTTCTAATTCCTTAGGATTGTCCCAAGTAATTTGTGATTTTTCTCCACTTCCTGCTTTGGAATTCTAAGACACAAGTGGAAGTTAATAATGAAATGCATTTTTCTTTTCCAAAGTATTTATTGTTAAGTCCAATTATTCCCTAACTCTGACCTTCAATTTTATAAGCATATAGTATTTTTTTTTCCCCAATACAAACGGCAAGCAATCAAAACTGAGTAGCCCTACTCCTCCCAAGTTATGACTCCTATAATTAAAAACACAACAAAAAAGGACAAAACGATTGAATGGTCAGAGAAAGAAGGCAGTCATCCTAGGAAGCTGGGGAAGTGAAAAACACCAAACTGGTTTCCGTAGTGTCCCCTTGGATAAGACAGACTGCTGGAAAGGCCTCGAAGCTGGAGTCACTAATATACACTAAGGAACCTCCAGCAGAAACCTAATTCCTCATGCCCAAGGACTGGAAGAATGGAAAATCTACATTTTAAAAAAGATAGAAGTAACACTGAAGTATATTGTTTACAAACCATGATGGGTTTTTCTGCTTTCATAAATGTGGATATTTAAGTAAGAACAGATAAAAACCAAATCTTCAATTATAAAATCAAAGGATGATGTAACAGCACTAAAGATCCTTATACAGAAGGAACTCGCATGTTAGTAGGTAAGTAAGTTAAGAGCATACAAACTGCATGTCAACTCAGTTGATTAAAATCAACACCAAAATAGACAAAACTTTGTAGCCATCTATATCTACAATGACAGACACACTTATTTGCTAAGGATGAATAAAGACACTGAGGAATAAAATCCTTAGATCTATTGTTATATGAAGCTGAAGGGTTAGCCAGAAATATAAGAAATACCAAGTATGTCACATTTGCTATATAAACGAACAGAAAATGTCTACTTACCTTAATTATTTGTTCAAATGCTAAGGCAGATTGCAACATCATGGGTCTCTGACTCTGTATCATTTGCTGATCAATAGAATTATAAAAATGTGCCACCTATAATTTAGAAGTTCAATTAGTAGTAATCAAAAATAGCTTCATTTATAATTGTCTAAATAAAAGTATTTATTGTTTTTAATCTAAAACACAACAAAAACATTTTTTCTACCTTCAACATAGCACTTATGCAGTCAACAAATATGAATTACTATAATTTTCCAAAACCTAGTCCTTTGCACAAAGTTCCTTAGCTCAGAGCTTAAAAAAAAAAAAAAAAGTACATTAAATATTTGTTTAAGGTTTTTTTTTAAAATATTTATTTATTTATTCCCTTTGTTGCCCTTGTTGTTGCATTTGTTGTAGTTATTGTTGTTGTTGATGTCGTCATTGTTGGATAGGACAGAGAGAAATGGAGAGAGGAGGGGAAGACAGAGAGGAGGAGAGAAAGACAGACACCTGCAGACCTGCTTCACCACCTGTGAAGTTGACTCCCCTGCAGGTGGGGAGCCGGGGGCTCGAACCGGGATCCTTATGCTGGTTCCTGCACTTGGCGCCACATGTGCTTAACCTGCTGCACTACCGCCCGACTCCCTAAATAATTTTTTAAAGTATATTTTTGTGACTTTCCAAATCCTTTTCCTTCCTCTTTTGGTACATAAATCATCTGTTATTAATTTCTTAAACAAATTTTGGGTTGTTTATAATTATTCTCTGATCCCACATCAGGGAATGTTATTTCAAAACACAGTAATTATTGGGAGATGGAGAGGCAGATAATGCACCAGGTAGTTTGCCTGCCTCTCCATGTGCATGGCCCATGTTCAAGTCCAAGCACCACATGGGGATTGCTGTGATGGCAATGGTGTAGTTCCAGGGCTGTGGTGTCTCTCCTTCTCTGACTCTCTTTCTCCCTCTATGTGAATAAAAAAACTGGACTAAAGTAGTAACGCTGCACATGTATGAGGCTCTAGATATACCAAAAAATAAAAACTGACATTTTACATTTTCAGTTCAACCATTCTACCCTCCCCACTAATACAATGATGTCCTAACTAGTCTCTCTCCAAATAGCCCTCCTCTTCTCATCTTTGCAAGGACTCAGAATAAATACTACCTTTACAGAATCCTTTCTCTCCAACATTATGCAGAAACAGACTTTTTTTGGCGCTCTCAAATGATACTCATTCTTCTTATTCTGTATTGAGGCCTCCCCCCAAAAAAAAAAAATTCAAGAAAACTAAAGCCAACAGAAGCAAACTGCTATCTTGCCTTTGTGTGAATTCTTTAGCTAGCTCACTGCTCATACATGACGGTATATGTAAATCAGCTGTTTCTCCAGAAGTAGACATAAATGCCCCATAGCCAGCCATTCATCATTTGAGCTGCTTTTGTATTAAACTAAATGCTGAGTATATGAAACTAAGCAAACATGTCTGATTTTGATTACATGTCAAAGACTAACCACCTCTTGAGAGAACACTCATCCAGACTCACAGCAAGCGCCATCCCTCTGTAAAGATTTACCAGACAGCACTGCCTCTATCTTATGTTAATCAAGAGATGAATAATAAATGTTTAAGTAAACGTTGCACCTGTCTGCTCAGCCTTTGCCATCACTATATAACCTGTACTGAACTAACTAGAGACTTTGCAAAGCAGACCTGTTACCAAATCTCAGCTTCGTCACTTACACTGGATTTCTGTGGTGTCAGTTGTGATATCTCCTGCATCGTTTACAATTCTATTAATTTGAGTCTTCTCTCTTTTTTGTTTGGTGAGTCTGGCTAGGGGTTTGTCAATTTTGTTTAATCTTTCAAAGAACCAACATTTGGCTTCATTGATCTTTTGTATGGCTCTTTTATTTTCGATGTTGTTTATTTCTGCTCTAACTTTAGTGATTTCTGTCCTTCTGGTTGCTTTAGGGTTCCTTTGTTCCTCTTCCTCTAAGTCCTTGAGGTGTGTAGTAAGGTCGTTCATTTGGGCTTCTTCTTGGTGTTTAATATGTGATTGTATGGTTATAAGTTTCCCTCTCAGTACTGCTTTCGCTGTGTCCCAAATATTTTGATAGGTTGTGTCTTCATTTTCATTAGTTTCCAGGAACATTTGAATTTCCTGTTTGAGTGAATCTCTGACCCAGTGGTTCTTAAGGAGCATGTTGTTTAGTTTCCAAATTCTATGTCTTTTAATAATTTTCCGTTTATTGTTAAAAGTTAGTTTTACTCCACTGTGGTCTGAGAAGATACTTGGGATGATTTCAATGCTCTTGAATTTATTGATGTTGTCTTTGTGGCCTAACATGTGGTCTATCCTTGAGTATGTGTTGTGTGGATTTGAAAAGAAGGTGTATTCCAGTTTTTTGGGGTGGAGGAGTCTGAAAATGTCCAAGAGGTCTAGTCTGTCAATCTTTTCATTCAATTCTCTTGTATCTTTATTGGTTCTCTGCTTTGTTGATCTAAGTGTGAGAGTGGGGTATTGAAGTCTCCCACTATTATTGTATTACTATTGATGTATTTTTGAAATTCTTTCAATAGGTGTTTAATGTATTTAGATGGTCCCTCGTTGGGTGCATAGATGTTAATAATTGTTAAGTCTTCTTGGCTGATTGATCCTCTAATCATTATGTAATGTCCTCGCCTATCTTTTATTACTTTATTTAATTTAAAATCTATCGTGTCTGAGATGAGAATGGCTGTTCCTGCCCTTTTTTGTGGACCGTTAGCCTGTATGATAGTTTTCCATCCTTTCACTTTAAGTCTGTGTTTATCTTGTTGTGACAGATGGGATTCTTGCAAGCAGCATATGGTTGGGTTATGTTTTCTGATCCATCCCCCCACCCTGTGCCTTTTGATGGCAATAAAAATATAAAAACAATATCTATGTATTTTTAACATATTAAATTTGTTAAGACAGATAAAATGAGAAGAGAAGGGGCTAGAGAGGGAAAAAAACCAAGAGACACCTGAAGCCTTGTTTCAGCACTCGAGAGGTGTCCCCCCACACTTGGGGATATGGTTTGAAACCCTGGTCCTCAACTCATGGTAATGTGTGCACTCAACCAGGTACATCTGGCTGTTTGTCAGAGTAGGTAGCTCCTACTGACCAGGACTGAAGCTAATCTCCTAATGGTCAAAATGGCAAAAGTGCTGCAAGTCAAGAAAATCAGCACCCAAACATCAAGTAACTGTCTTTATCACAATATGCATACAAGTTCTTAGTTCATCTCTGAATGAATGAAAAAAACATACAAGATACTGCTCCTGCACTCAGAGATCTAGTAAACAATCGTCTTTGTTTTTTTTTTTTAAGTCAGTATGATATGGTCTTGTCAAAAGTGATTTACATATTACACAAGGAACAGTTAATAGCTAATGGAAGACATAATAGAGACTTTTGAATAGGGTATTAAAGGGCAACTGGGATTCCCACTTTGAAATAATAAATACTGCTTTATAGTAGTATGTTCAGAGAAGTCAAGTTTCATATAATTAAAGTCTAAGATGCAATATGAGAATAGAGGTTGTGAAAGTCAAAACCAAGGATGTTAGTTGGGGCTGGATTTTACAAGAGCCTAGTATACTTTGCTGGCAGTGAGCTGATAATAGCTGATTTTAAAGAGGCAACTGATATAATGGTTACTGTTGAATAGGCCAACTGAGGAATGATCAAACAAAAATGAATCCATCAAACTGGTAATTTTCTAAGAATGTACCACTACAAGGCAGAAAGAAGACCTTTTAGTTTGCAAGGATATTTAGGATCTTGACAAAAATAGGGAAGCAAGCAATGGAGGAGATGGGACATAGAACTCTGGCGGTGGGAACTATATGGAATTGTAACTGCTATCTTAAAAAAAAAAACTGTGGTCTGGGAGGTAGTGCAATGGATAAAAAAATTAGACTCTCAAGCATGAGGTCCTGAGTTCAATCCCCAGCAGCACATGTATAAGGGTGATGCCTGGTTCTTTCTCTCCTCCTATCTTTCTCATTAATAATTTTTTTTTTTAATCCTGATAACATGAAAGATTTTTTTTTCAAAAGTTTTTAGAATGAAAGTAACAATAGTATCTCAAGTTAGTAAATCCCTATGGATTCAAAGAAAACTGTGTAATATAACAAGACAATTTCATAAGACTTAATGGTGCCATTGTATTAGCCTAAAATGTTAAAAAACAAAACAAAATAATCTATGTTAGAAGTCATGCCTTCAAAAATATTCATATTTTTTCATACTTGTTTAAGAATAATTGCTTGCTTGCAGAATTTCTGTGCTATGTTTGCAACTTGCTGTATTTTGGCTGGAATGACAAATCCAAGTGCAGAAAGCTGACGAACTTCTCTCAGAAGAAGCACCAAACGATCTGAATAATGCACTTTTAATGACCCATCACTAGGATCCAATTCCATGATTCGACTATTAGCTTCAATACTGCAAAACAAAAATGATTAACTTTTTAAATTTCATGTTCTCCTTTTGACTTATGAAAAATACAAAAAAAATTTTTTTTTTCTTTTTTTTACCAGAACATGGCTCAGCTCTGACTTATGGTGGTACCAGAGACTGAACCTGGGACTTGGGAGCCTGAGGAATGAAAACTTTCTACATAACCAATATGCTACCTCTCCAACCCTAATACAACAGTTGTTACAGCTTTTCTATAGACAAAATTAACTCAAAGTAAAAACTATTTTTAATCAATTTCCAAGTTACCATTTTTCCAAATAGTATCTCAATTCAATATTGGTAACAAATTAAAATACCCAAAATACATCACGACATTAATATTTCAACCAAGGAATTTTTAAAGTTTTAAGTCAATTAACCTTCAGTTAAGAATCAAAGATGGGGGGCTGGGTGGTGGTGCACCTGGTTAAGTGCACATGTTAATAATGTGCAAGGTCCTCAGTTCAAGTCCCCAGTCCCCACCTGCAAGGGGAAAGCTTTCTGAGGGGTGAAGCTGTGCTGCAGGTGTCTCTCTGTCTCTCTCCCTCTTTACCACCCTCTTCTCTCTCTATTTCTGGCTGTCTCTATCCAATAAAGATAATAAAACACTTTTTTTTAAATAATCAGGTGGCTGGGCAGTAGCGCAATGGGTTAAGCACATATGGCACGAAACGCAAGGACTGTAGTAAGGATCCCAGTTCATGCCCCTCAGTTCCCCACCTGCTGGGGAAGGTCTCTTCACAAGAGGGGAAGCAGGTCTGCAGGTGTCTGTCTTTCTCTCCTCTGCTCAGTCTTCCCCTCCTCTTTCCATATCTCTCTGTCCTATCCAACAGCAGCACTAACAACAATAATAACAATGATAAACAAGGGCAACAAAACAGCCTCCAGGAGCAGTGGATTCCTAGTGTACCAAGTCACATCGATAACCCTGGAGGCAAAAAAAAAAAAAAAAAAATCAAAAGTTATCGATTTGGGAGACAGCATAATGGTTATGCACAAAATGTTCATGTCTCAGGCTGAGGCTTAGTCCCTGCACCACCACCATCCAGAGGTGAGCAGCACTCTGGTCTTTCTGTGTGATTCTCTCTGTAACTCTCTCATTAAAATAAGTAAATCTTCACAGGTGCAGTCAAACAGTGCTGCAGTTATCTATCTTTCTCTCTCCCACTCTACCCCCTCAATTTATCTCTGTCCTATCAAATAAAGTAGAATTAAAAAAAAAAGGGAAGAGGAGAATTGCTACTGGAGCAGTAACTTTGTAGTGGTGGCACAGAGCCCCAGCAATAACCCTGGTGATGATGATGATAATAATAATTGCAGTGCCACTTAAAAATAATTATCAGGGAGTTAAGCAGTAGCACAGTGGGTTAAGCACATGTGGTGCAGAGTGCAAGGACCAGCATAAGGATCCTGGTTCAAGCCCCCAGCTCCCCACCTGCAAGTGAGTCACTTCACAGTTGGTGAAGCAAGTCTGCAGGTGTCTATCATTCTCTCCCCATCTTCCCTCCTCTCTCCATTTCTCTCTGTCCTATCTAACAACAACGACATCAATAACTACAACAGCAATGAAAAACAAGGGCAACAAAAGGGTAAATATACAAAAAAATTTAAAAAACTAAATAATTATCAAAACTGACATAATATACAACACAAAGAAAAAAAGGTTTTGATTCATTTTCTAAGATACCTTCGATTTCTTTTTTCTCAGACTATCTACTTTGTTAATAACTTCACAAAAATATTAATGATAAAGAACACCAAAACAACTGTAGATATATTCAAATAATTTATTCCTTTCAATTTATTCCCAGTCCCCACCTAAAAGTGGGATGCTTCATAAGCAGTGGAGTGTTACTGCAGGTGTCTCTCATTCTCTCTCCCTATTTCTTTTTGTTGCCACCAGGGATATTGCTGAGGTTCAGTGTCTGGAACTATGAACCCACCCTCCCAGCAACCGTTTTTTCCACTTATTCTTTTTCCTTTTTTTTTTTTTTTTTTAATTTGATAGAGATAAAATGGGCGGGGTGCTAACAGAGAGAGAAAAAGAAAGATCCGGCAACATTACTTCACCACTCACGAGGTTCCCCCCTACAGGTATGGACTGAAGGCCTGAACCCAGGTCCTTGTCAGTGACATGGGCACTTAACTGGGTGTGCCACTGCTCTGTCCCAACAGTTTGCTCATTGTCACCAGAGCACTGCTCAGCTCTGCCTTATGGTGGTGCTGGGGACTGATCCTGAGATCTTTGCTGCTCTATCCTAACAGTTTGCTCATTGTCACCAGAGCACTGCTCAGCTCTGCCTGATGATGGCGCTGGGGCCTCATCCTGAGATCTTTGGTGTCTCAGGTATCAAAGTCTTTACCTTCTCTATTTCTGTCTAACAGAAAACAAATGGCTGGCTGCACCTTAGTAAAAGACTCTGGGTGGGGGTGGGGGGTTACAGGTCCTAGAAAAGGATGGCGGAGGACCTAGTGTGGGCTGTACTGTTATGTGGAAAACAGAAATGTTATGCATGTGCAAACTATTGTATTTACTGTCACCTATAAAACATTAAAAAGCAGAGAGTGACACAATCAACTAACTGTATCATCTTTTTCCAAGATTTAAAAGCTCATAACCAAAACTAACATAGCTGTGGTCCAGGAGACGGCTCAGTGGATAAAGCAATAAACTTTCAAGCATAAAGTCCCAAATTCAGTCCTTGGCAGCACATGTACCTGAGAGATGTCTGGTTCTTTTTCTGTTTGATTGTGTAGCTTCTTCATGAATAAAAAAGTAAAATTCTTTAAAAAATGAAAACTATCATAGCTTAAAGAAGGAATAGCAAGGAGCTAGGGAGACAGCATAATGGTTCTTTTATGCCTGAGGCTCCAAGTCCCAGGTTCAATCCCCAGCACCACCACAAACCAGAACTAAAGCACTACTCTGGTCTTTCTATCTTCCTCTGCATCAGTGTCTGTGTATCTCTATCTGATTAAAAAATAAAATATAGCAAGGATCAGCGTGAGGATCCCGGTTCGAGCCCCCAGCTCCCCACCTGCAGGGGAGGTGCTTCACAGGCGGTGAAGCAGGTCTGCGGGTGTCTGTCTTTCTCTCCCCCTCTCTGTCTTCCCCTCCTCTCTCCATTTCTCTCTGTCCTATCCAACAACGATGATATCAATAACAACAATAACTATAATAAAACAAGGGCAACAAAAGGGAATAAATAAATAATATTTTAAAAAATAAAATAATAAAATAAAATATTAAAAAGAGAAGAGTCTCAAGAAAATAGAAGCAATTATGACTCATTGTATCACAGCATTTGGATTAATAATGTCCCTGCATAGACTTCACTATTCAGTCCCTTAACACTTACCACAATCCAGATCGAGAGTCAGACAAACCAGACTGAATATCCCTGGACCAATCATCAAATTGTTCTTGTTCATAAAGTTTAAACTGGTCTAAGAGATCTTCAGCACTTCGATGAAAAGACCGAAATCCTGACAAGTCTGATAAAAGAGCTTCTGCAATCTTGATAGTATCATCTACCTTAAAAAGTCAAATTAAAAGAATATTTATTATTTATTTTTAAGACTTCTTTCTTTATGAGAAAGATAAATGGTGGAGAGAATCTGAGTAGCACGTTGGCATATGCAATGGCAGAGACTGAAGCAGAGACCTCATGCATGAGAATTCAATGCTTTATCCATCTGCTACCTTCCAGGCCACTAAAGGGAAATATGCTATTACAATTCTAACAATTTAGTATGAATCTCTTTATGATTTTCCCTGCACCTACAAACAGCATAACAGAGTATCTGAAAAGTGAATATAAGGGGGCCAGGCAGTGGTGCACTTGGTTAAGTGCACACAGTTCAAAGCATAAGGATTCCGGTTCAAGCCCCCCACTCCTCACCTGCAAAAAGGGTCACTTCACAAGCAGTGAAGCAGGTCTTCAGGTGCTATCTTTCATTCTCCCTTTCTATCTTCCTCGCCCCTCTCTATTTCTCTCTGTCCTATGCAAAAAAATCAGGAAAAAAAAATGGCCACAGGAGTAGTGGATTCCTAGTGCAGGCACCAAGCCCCAGCAATAACCCTGGAGGCAAAAAAAATAATAATAATAATTAAATATAAAAAATCAGTCCTTACTTTCTGACAGCAAAGCACAAAAGGAAGCTACGCATAAGACATAATTTGAAGGGTGAGATAAAAAAAAATAATCCCAATGACTTTATGAGGAAATGTCAAAAATCTAGCAGTACTTAACATGCTAAGTAATAATTCTGAACCTTTGCAAAATGCTCTGCTTAACAGCTAAAACAATAACTGAGTATCTTAAAGGATAGAAATACTGAAAAGGTGACTGACAGAATCAAGAAGAATATTTTTAAAAATACAGTAATATTAAGGGAGTCTGGCAGTAGTGCAGCGGGTTAAGCATAGGTGGCGCAAAGTGCAAGGACCAGAGTTAGGATCCCTGTTCGAGCCCCCGGCTCCCCACCTGAAGGGGAGTCGCTTCACAGGTGAGTGGCTGAGCAAGTTGTGGTCTATATACACAATGGAATGCTACTCAGCTGTTAAAAATGGTGACTTCACCATTTTCAGCCCATCCTGGATGGAGCTTGAAGCAATTACATTAAGTGAGGTAAGTGAGAAACAGAAGGATGAATATGGGATGATCTCACTCACAGGCAGAAGTTGAAAAACAAGATCAGAAAGGAAAACACACAGCAGAACTTGGAGTGGAGTTGGTGTATTGCACCAAAGTAAAAGACTCTGGGATGGGAGGGAGGGCTCAGGTCCTGGAACACAATGGCAGAGGACCTAGTGGGGGTTGTATTGTTATGTGGAAAACTGGGAAATGTTATGCATATACAAACTATTGTATTTACTGTCGACTGTAAAACACTAATCTCCCAATAAAGAAATTTTTAAAGATAAATTCTAAAAATGGTAAATAATCTGTTAATTGCTAAGTAAGCAATAACAGATCCTTAAACTCTCACTGCCCCCTTTTCTTTTTCTTCCAGATTCTTATTTTCCACATGAAAATTACAAGAATATACCAAGGAGAACAGAATGCTTTTAATGGAGAGTGTCATCCACATTATATAATGGACTTTATAACCAGCATTCATTAAAATTCATTAAATCTAAAAAAAAAAAAAACATTAAATCTGTACCTTTAGCTGCAATTGGCGAACCCAAACTATATTGTTGACAACTTCTGAAAGGTTTCTACCAGAAAGTGGTCCAGATGCATCGCCAGGAGTTCCCCGGCACCGATTCTCAAAGTCTGACCGAAAATCTATAAAACAAGGAAAGAAAGGCAGATCAGAGGCTGAAATCTGGACTAGGCAAGTTCTGTTGCAACAGAAGAATTTGGGAAGGAGATTGAGTGGATAGAGGCCTAGTGCATTATGATGCTGGAGGAGGACCCAGGCAAGTGGTGGGAGTGGTGTGCAGACACCTATTGTGGAAAGACGTTAAACTGTACCCACGTGACCAGAGGGCTTGTAAATCAGCATTTCCCTAATGAAGCAGTAACACACATATTCAGCAAGATTTTTTTTTTTGCCTCCAGGGTTATTGCTGAGACTCTGCACTAGGAATCCACTGCTCCTGGAGGCTATTTTTTTCCATTTTGTTGCTCTTGTTATTGCTATTGTTGGATAGAATAGAGAGAAATAGAGTGAGGTGGGGAAGACAGAGAAGAGAAAGACACCTGCAGACCTGCTTCACCTCTTGTGAAGCAACCCCCCCCCCCCCGTAAGTGGAGAGCTGGGGGCTTAAATTGGGATCCTTACTCTGATCCTTGCACTTCACGCCATGTGTGCTTAACCGGCTGCACTACTGTTACTGCCTGGCCCCCACAAAAATTCTCTAAATGCTTTTCATGTACCAAAAACTCTTAACAGAGTGATTGATAGGAAGAAGATAGTTTATCTGTATCTTCAAGTGTTTTAACATATCAAATGAAGCATAGAAACAAAATAACCAACCAATTCTTCTTAATTAAGTAACACAGAAGTAGTAAACTAATTCCCCATGTCATACACTTTTTTTTTTCCTCCTGGGTTATCACTGGGGATTGGTGCCTGTACTACGAATCCACTGCTCCTGGAGGCCATTTTTCCCATGTTGTTGTGATTGTTGTAGTTGTTATTGTTGTCATAGCTACTGTTGTTGTTGGATAGGACAGAGAGAAGTCAAGAGAGGAGGGGAAGACAGAGAGGGGGAGAGAAAGACAGACACCTGCAGACCTGCTTCACCGCCTGTGAAGCGACCCCCCTGCAGGTGGGGAGCTGGGGTCTCGAACCGGGATCCTTACTCCGGTCCTTGCGCTTCGTGCCATGTGCGCTTAACCCACTGTGCTACCACCCAGCCCCCCATAATATATACTCTTAACCTTAAACAAGATGTATTGGGGGAAGTAGCCTAAAAAATGTCAAGAAGTACTGTAATCTAGAAAAAAAAAATGTTTACCTCTAACTGAATCCACAAGTCTTGCCAATAAAGTTTCTCTTTCTAACATCAATTCTTTGCTTATAGTCGGCCTCTTCACCAGCTCTTTATATTTCAGAAATGCTTGAAGAAGCTATTAAGCAAATATATATATATATGTTCATTCCCCGTAGACAGAATTTGTAAAGACATTTATCTCATAAAAGAGCTTAAGAGAAATATCCACTTGATGTATTTCAGGTGGAAATTGCATGGGATTGTGCCCCTCTTACCCTACAATCTTGTCAATCATTACTAAATCACTAATAGGGAAAACTACTCCCACCCCACCCCAAACATATGCCCATTGCCACCACCATGCACTGGTACCCCAAGTCGTCCCCACTGCCTCTCTTTATCCTCAATGCCCACAGCCCTTTGTGTGATGGAATATATCCAACCCAATACTCCATTTTCTTAAAAGAAAAGTGAAAATGAAATTCCAGCACAGCAAATTAAGCGTTGCTTTTTTTTTAGATAGGGAAATTAAGACGGGAGATAGACAAGGAAAGACACCTTCAGCCCCACTTCACCGTTCGTGAAGCTTTCCCCCTGCAGGTGGGGTCCTGGGGCTTTAAGCTGGCTCCTAGCACATTGTAATGTATGTAACAGGGTACACCAGCACTTGGAAAGGATTTGGTGTACTGCATCAAAGTAAAGGACTCTGGAGCCAGGGGGAGGGTTCAGGTCCTGGAATATGATGGCAGAGGAGGACCTAGGTGTAGGGTTAGAGTGTTATGTGGAAAACTTATAGAAAAGTTGCATGTGTACAAACTACCGTATTTTACTGTTGACTAAACCATTAATCCCCCTCCCAATAAAGGAAAAAATATTTCAACTTTTACCTGCTGTGGACTATCCTGAATTTCTGAAAAATAATTTTTCAATTTGCCTGCTATTTTTTGTTCTGCAGGAGCAGTAATTTTTTCATATTGAGACACTGCAGCTTTCCACAAAGGCTAAACAAACAAATGATACTGTTAGACTTTAACATTGTACTTACTGGATACAGACAGAAATCAGGAGGAAAGGGGGAGATAAGAGAGGATGAGAGGCAGAGAGACACTTATCGCACTGCTTCACCACTGGTGAAGCTTTTCCCTGCAGATAGGGAAGGGATTGAACCTGGATCCCTGTACATTGTAACATGTTAACGGTTACAAGGTAACACTGTAACTGGGTGCACCATTTTCTTTCTACCAGAGTACTGATCAGCTCTGGCTTTTTGGTGGTGCCACTGATTGAACCTGGGACTTCAGAGCCTCAGGAATGAGAGCCTCTTTGCATAACCATTATGCCATCTACCCCTGCCCTTCAAGCATTCTTTTAAAGGTGTCTTCAAAATAAACCATCAAAAAAGGAAAATAGGCAAATATATAAATATTCAACCTCAGTGTACGGATTATACTGAACAGGATTCAGGCCAGTAAAAGGTTCAAACACTCGAGCCAGACAAATGACTTTCTCTTCACTCTCCGGTAAAAAATAGAGAAGTTTCTCATGAATTGTTCTAACAGCCAAGACCTAGAATGTTAAAACAAGAAATCTAAATCAATACAACTGTACTGTAAATGTAGTCTATAAGGATTTCTTTCAAATTGATTCTCTTAAATAAACCAAAACTATAATCTAGAAAATCATCCTTCATCAGCGGTGATATTGGAAAACAACAAAGTGACATCACAGCACTGTAAGTGCATCTAATTCTCATGAAGGTTATCTATGGTCCAAATATTGTGAAGTTTACAGAGGGATGGCAGAGTAAGGTGCGTGCTATACCATGCACATGTCCCATGTGTCAACCCCAGCACCACATGGAAAGTAGGATGGCACGGGAGGAAGCTCCAATGCTGTAGTGCGTCTCCCTCTATTTGTATCTCTCTATATATATATGAATAAAAAGTGGCCCAGAGTGGTCAAGTCCCACATGCATGTTGAAGTCCTAGTTCAGCAAAAATAAACAGTTTAAGAAAAGTTTGTTGCCAGCAAGATAGCTTAGCTGGAAGTCCAGCTATCACTGTACCATGAGTCCCTAAGCCATCTCCCCCACCTGTTTACATCACTTCTACCAGATATGCAGCAACTACTGACTACAGGGCACATTTAAGCAACCGAGCACCTATTTCACAGTTAAAGACAAGAATCCAAATAACCAAATGATACCTCTTCAAGACGCTTCCCAAGCTTGTCCAGAGTTTCAGGGAAATACTTCTCATTTTTCCAGGGATGAGGAACAAAGCGCTGCCACACTTGGCCCGTGAGATGGTTACAGGCCATCACCCACTGCTCGCAAATGGAGATGCCAGCGTTCAGATTCTCTTTCACAACATAGTAAGCATCTCCCCACAGGTTCAAAGCTCCCAACTTTTTCTGAACAAATCTTCCAAACGAACCACCTAGTAAGACATAAAGCAAAACTTTTGAGTGAAACTTTCCTGCAACACCATTTTCCCCTTTAAGGCTACAGACACCTACACATAAAGAAAGCAATTAATTGGAGGTCAGGGAGTGGCACAGTACGACATGCAAGGACCTGCACAAGGATCCCAGTTTGATCCCCCAGCTCCCCACCTGCAGGGGGTCACTTCACAAGCAGTGAAGCAGGTCTGCAGGTGTCTAACTTTCTCCCTCTCTCTCCCCCTCTCTATTTCCCTCTCCTCTCTCAATTTCTCTCTGTTCTATCAAATAAAATGGGGGGAAAAAAACGGCTGCAGGGATCAGTGGATTCATAGTGTAGTCCCAGAACCCCAGATATGACCCTGGAGGCAAAATTTAAAAAAAAAAAGGCAATTAATTCTGGGAACAAAAGCATCCCCACCAAGCAGCTACTGTCTCCAAATGAATGTCCTCCCTGCCAAGGGAGCCCTGCTAGTGGGCCCAATACCATCCTGATTTCTGTATATGTACAGGCAAAACCAGCACTCCTTAGTAGGATAGACTTTTTCCACACAGCTACTAATTCTACACTTCCTCTTACCTTTTTGTGACAAGTATGACAAGGAAGCATTTTGCCTAAAGCAATTAACAGAATTCACTTACAACAAGATCAAAATAATATTCAATGAGCAATTTAAGAGACTATAGGTAGAATACTAGTAAGTCCTAAACTGTCAAGAACAGTTTCCCAAAAAATGCATGCACACAATCGTTTGTGTGTTTGTGTCTTTGAACAGCCATGTACATCTTTTTTCTTTAGTAGAACAAGGGCCTAACATATACACAATTTTACTGCTTCTCGTTGTGTATTCATTCAGATACTGAGAGAGAACATAGCACCAGAGCTTCCTTAGAGTCATGACATTCCCATGTGGTGCTAGGACTCCGATCTGAGGAGCATGAATAGCAAGGTACACATCCCACCAGGTGAGCTTTCTGGTCCTGGCACATCTGTTTCAAGTATAGCAGTGTGCAAGCTGTTCTCTTGTGTTTTGTTGGGGTTGTTGTGTTTTTTTTTCCTCCAGTCACTAGAGCTTGGTGCCTGCACTACGAATCCCCCACTCCTGGTGGCTGTTTTTTCTGTCTTTTTTTTTTCCCCATTTATTAGAACAGAGAGGATGGGGTAAGGAGAGAGAGAGGGAGAAAGACACCTGCAGAGCTGCTTCACTGCTTGTGAAATAGAGCCCCCGCATGTGGGGAGCGGGGGGTTGAGTCCTGATGCATGGTAATACACGCAGTCTACCAGGTGCACCAGCACCCACCAGTATTTGTTTCTTGCCACTAGGGTGTTATGGGGGCTTGATGCCCGTACTCTCCACGGCAACTTTGCAAGTGGTAAAGCAGTGCTGCAGGTATCTCCTGCTCCCTCTTCCTCTCCATCCCCCTTCTCTGTTTCTCTGTCCTATCAAATCATCTAAGTAAAGTTATCAAGAATTTATGTAAATTTAGTTGCAAGAATTTGTTATTTAAATTAGCCAACTATATGGAAATGCTTACTTAAGTAGTCCTTTAAGATTGCTGTGATAATTCAAGGAATATTACAATAAGTTAAAAAAAAAAACAATGACAAAGTAAAATAGGCTTTTAAAATCTCTCTCTCTCTTTTTTTTTTTTTTTTTTTTACCGGAGCACTGCTCAGCTCTGGCTTATGGTGGTGCAGGGGATTGAACCTGGGACCTTGGAGCCTCAAGCATGAGTCTCTCTTTGCATAACCATTATGCTACCTACCCTCTACCCAGCTTTTAAAATTAAAAAAAAAAAATTTTTCCTTGCTAGTACCTATGATGTCTAATAGATGCAGCATCCGAGACTCAGGATAGTGATCATGTTCTGTTTGTCTCCACACGTCATCTACCACGTCCCGAGTAGTCTCCACCAAGTCAGCCACTTCCAACAAGGACAGACTGTCCAGATTATAAAATTCCTAGAAGCCAAAATGAACTCATATTTGTACCTTGGACTAAACAGTCAAATCCTCTTAATTTTTTTCAACTGCTACAATTATAGTTTCTCCCATACTGTCTTCTTCTTTTTCAACCAGATTATATACTTCTTTAAGCCAAAAGAAAACAACAATTGACAAACAGTTTTTCATTAATAACTGCCCTGGTCTAATATCCTTTAAATTCTGATTTAAATGTATTTACTTAACAGAAGAAGCCTTATGTCCACATATATATACTACACATTGTATCCCTCAACATCACCTGCTCGTGTGTCATCACCTACTCATGTAGCACTGCAGTGTGTTAACAATATAAAGGGTATCAGTACACATACCAGCGTCTGTTCCAGAAAAAAAACATTTCAAATGTTTCATTAAGAGGACATTATTAAAATATTGGGTGCAATTTACTATGTATTTATTTTGAAGAGATGTTTCCATACACATTCCTAAAATGTGTAATTTCTATATCCCTCTGTAAATAATCAAATAAGGTGGTCCAGGAGGTGGTCCAGTGGATAAAGCACTGAACTCTCAAGCATGAGGTCCTGAGTTCAATCCCTAGCAGCACATGTATCAGTTCAGTGATGTCTGGTTCCTTCGCTACTCCTGTCTTTCTCATAAGTAAATAAATTTAAATAATTATAATCAAATAAGTATACCAAAACCTTGCATATATCGGATTATTTCAAAATGCTAATTTTAATAAAAATGCATTCTGGCAAAACAAAATTGCACCTACATGAAAAAACCTGTCATTGTATTAGGTCTTTGTTTCTATTGCCCACTTACAAAAAAGTGGGGGCTTGTTTTGTTTAGTTTTTGTAAATTACTAGAGCTTAGCATTTAAGTTTTTTTTTAATTTTGGATTTCTATGTTGTTGTGATATTTACTTAAGCATACTCTACTTATATGAAGGAGACATTTTGTTCATAGACATCAACGATTTGAAAACACAGCTAAATCTAGTAGAAACCTAAACCTAAAATACTTTTAGAAATGTGGCACAGATCTACAGAGAAATGACATACTCTTGCAACTGTTTCAAATAATTCTTTAAAATAAGTGGCTCTTTCTTTACTAATCTGTTTATTTCCACGATGTGCTTGCTCTATCCAAAACTGGAACTCATCACTTGGTGTAAGAATGCCTAAAAAATGTAAATGGGAGAAAAGAAATATCAATTAAAAATAAAGAACCTTTACACTTGCAAATTCCCACACTCTTATTTACAAATGTCACCCAGCTCCTCTAATTTTTCAAGCAAAGTACAAAACTATACACATCATATTAGGCAGTGGTTTGTATATGGCATGAATCTCATATTATTTCATAGAATTTGTTTAGCAATAAAATTATAATTAACTTCAATTAAAATAATTTTAAAATAAGAGTCAATGGTAGGTCAGCAAAATCACTCATCTGAAAAATGCGCTGCTTTGCCATGTGAGCAATTCAGGTTTGCGTCCAGCCCACACCACACTGACATTTCAGTGTTGTGGTTTCCTTCTTTCCCTCTCTAGCTTTCTCTCTCTTTGTATCTGCATTTTATATACATATATATATACATATATACATGTATATGGAGGTAGCACTGCATTAGAGCACTAAACTCACAAGTATAAGACTATGTTTGAAGTCCAGTACAGATGCCAATACTACTCTGACCTCTCTCCCCCTTCTATCTCCCTCTCTCTCTGAAATTCCCCTTTCTCAGTCTCCCTATCGAGAAATAAATCTAAGTCTTTAAAAATAGAGAATATACAATGGTGAAGCAAAAAAAAATACACACACACACACATATATAGCTTTTATCATTACAAAACAAAATTAATCAATCTGTTATTGGTGGATTCTAGATTTACAATTAACTTGCTAATATTTATTCATAAGCTAAAATCAATAGTGTTTTGTGACAATTCATTGATGTGTAGAGAGCAGTGAAAAGTTGACTCTACACATGTTCACAAGGATAAACAAGATGTGGCCCTCTGCCTTGTCTCGTAGCTCCAACTGTAACAAGTACCCCCCAACCCTGGCCCCAGACATCCCTCTTTTTTAAGACAGAGTGAAAGACATCACAGTACCAAAGCTCCCTTCAATGAGGCGAGGTCAAACTCAAACCTGACTTGTGTAACTGGCAAGGCAGCATCCATCCAAGTGAACTACTTCAAAGGTCCTCAAGCGCCCTTTCCGCTGGTCATTTCTGAGGTGTGTGTGTTTCTGGTGTGTGTGTTTCTCCTGCTTATTTTGCTGCCTAACACAACCGAGACATGACTGTGCCGTCTAGTGTTTCTAGCCAAAAAACCACTGTCACCTTTCCTTGGGCAAGGGAACATGTGTGCTTAACTAGGTGCTTCACCCCAAGGCCCTCAATTTTTTTTTAATAATAAAATAAAAAATAGATAAGAAGCTCAAGTTCTGTAGATGATCCAGAAATGTAGGGAAAATTTTGTGAAATAATTATTGACTTAATATGTACTAGTAAAGCAATCATTTCTCAATTTCTGTGCTAAAACAGTGATTGTATACCTCTTACATCATCTTCCTTCAATTTCATTTTTGACAAGTTAGTGTCTGATCTTCGTAGAACTACACCTAGCCCAGCTTCTAGTTCACTCAAGAGATTCTGAAGTTTAGGATCAAAGCTCCTGCTCCATTCCTGATCCTTAAAAAAATAAGCAATAATAAAAGTCAAGAGCAAACCGATCAAAAGATTACAAAATTGACTTCCTAAAAATACTGTCTAAAGAACTAACCCCAATATATAATATATGCTTGTTTTACTTAAAGTCTGTGACTAACTCCCTCTTACCAAGGACAAAAAAAGGAAAAAAAACTCTTCTTCAACAGTTGAAACTTGATAAAGATGGGCAGAAGGTAGGTAGCATGTTTACGCAAAGAAACTCTCATGCTTGAGGATCCAAAGTCTCAGGTTCAATCTCCCACACCACCATAAACCAGAGCTGAGCAGTGCTCTGGTTTAAAAAAAAAAAAAAACACTTGATAAAGATCACCTTGTTAAAGTCAAGCTGATATGGAGGCCAGGTAGTGTCCTGCCTTGTAAAGAGCACACATTACAATGCACATTACAATGCACAGAGAAGCAGGTTCAAGTTCCTGGTCTCCATCTGTACGGGAAAAGCTTTGCTAGTGGGGAAACAGGGCTGCAGGTGTCTGTCTGTCTCTCTCCCTCTCCCTTCCCCCTCCTCCTCTCAATTTCTTTATCTCCAATAGTAAAAAAATAAATAAATAAATTTAAAAAGTCAAGTTGATGGAAACTGTTTTATAATGGTCTCTAGTTTTATCAATGAAACTTTAAATTTTAAAGAGGGGCTTGGGAGGTAGCTCAGTGGGCAGAGCATATGTTATTCATCTGTGAGGTCCAGGGCTGGAGACCACAAGACCAACACCACAAAGAAGCACCACAGACAGACCTCAGGAATGCTGGAGAACTATGGGGTCTCTCCTACTTTCTCCTTACTCTGACTTGAAAATAGAAAATAAAATAACAGGGCAAGAGGTAGCTTAGCAATAGATCACATGAGCAAAGCCCCATTCAATCTCTGGAGCCCCATTAATAAAATGTGGTTTGTGGGGACGGGCGGTAGCTCAGTGGGTTTAAGCACACATGGCACAGAACAGGGACCGGCATTAGGATCCCGGTTTGAGGCCCTGGCTCCCCACCTGCAGGGGGGTCACTTCACAAGTAGTGAAGCAGATCTGTAGATGTCTATCTTTCTCTCCTGTCTTCCCCTCCTCTCTCGATTTCTCTGTCCTATCCAACAACAACAGCTATTACAACAATAACAATACAACCACAACAAGGGCAACAAAATAGGAAAAATAGCCTCCAGGAGCAGTGGATTCATAGTGCTGGCACCAAGCCCCAGGAATAACCCTGGAGGCAAATATATATATATATATAGTTTGTTTAGTTTTATTTTGCACAGCCAGTGCCTCCACGTGTGTTCTCACTGCTTCAGGTCACCTTTTCATCCAGTGACAAAGAGAAATGGGAGACAAAGATGTTCCGCAGCACCAGAGTATCCTCAGATGAGTTAGTACCTTTCACATGTTGCTAGAGATGAAGCCTGGCCTGGCACAGCAGATGGGGGAGTGCACCCAATACAACACACATTTTAGCCATCACAAAGACCCAGGCTTAAGCCCACATGCAAAGGGGGAACACTTCCCAATCAGTGAGGCAGTGCTGTTTTATCTCCCTTCTCTCTCCCCTGGAAGCAGTGGAATTGCACAAAGGGAGTGAGGTGAGGGGGTGTATATTTAAATCAAAACTTAAAATACTAATAATATGAACAGTATTTATATTTGTCTATGAATATATTCATCCAAATACCTATGTAAAAAAATAACACAGCTACTTTAATTTACTCACCTTTAACAACATTGGTGCAAATACTTGCCGTACTGCTTGGTAAAGGGAATTTATAGGTGAATCTAACATAGATGAGATAAGTATATTATTGTGTAGATTCTGGTCGGTAATTACTTCTGGTCGCAGCTTAAAAAACACCAGCACTTTATCTTTTGTATCAGCAAAATCAATCTACAATAATAAGCATATGGTTGTGTTATCTTCTTGAAACTTAATATTTGAAAGAAATTGTTTTCTAAAAACACTATAATTTATCTTTATATAAGTCGCTTTTTTCCCCTTTTGTTGCCCTTGCTTTTTTAATCGTTGTGGTTATTATTGTTACTGATGTCATTGTTGTTGGATAGGACAGAGAGAAATGGAGAGGAGGGGAAGACAGAGAGGGGGAAAGACAACTGCAGATCTGCTTCACCACCAGTAAAGCTGAAGCAATGAAGGTGGGGAGCCAGAGGCTCCAACAGGATTCTTGCTCTGGTCCTTGCGCTTCGCTCCACAGGTACTTAACCCACTGCGCTACCACCGACCCTTATAAATCACTTTAAGCATAAAAGCGAATGATTCCTGGCAGGAGATACAACCAGTGGAGCAGCTGACTTTCACAGCATGAGGTCGCTGTAGTGCGGCATATGCCTGAGTGATGTTCTAGTTCGCTCTATACCTAATAGGTTTTTTTTAAGAAGAACTTGAAAGGGAGTCGGGCTGTAGCGCAGCGGGTTAAGCGCAGGTGGCGCAAAGCACAAGGACCGGCATAAGGATCCCGGTTCGAACCCCGGCTCCCCACCTGCAGGGGAGTCGCTTCACAGGCGGTGAAGCAGGTCTGCAGGTGTCTATCTTTCTCTCCTCCTCTCTGTCTTCCCCTCCTCTCTCCATTTCTCTCTGTCCTATCCAACAACGACGACAACAACAATAATAACTACAACAATAAAACAACAAGGGCAACAAAAGGGAATAAATAAATAAAATAAAACATTTAAAAAAAAAAGAATAACTTGAAAAAGCTAATAAATAAATAAATAAAATTAAAATAAGGGGCCCGGGCAGTAGCACAGCGAGCGGATTAAAGCGCCAAGCACAAGGACCAGAGTAAGGATCCCGGTTTGAGCCCCGGCTTCCCACCTGCAGGGGAGTCGCTTCATAGGCAGTGAAACAGGTCTGCAGGTGTCTATCTTTCTCTCCCCCTCTCTACATTTCTCTCAGTCCTATCCAACAATGACGACAGCAATAACAACAATAATAACTGCAACAAGGGCAACAAAAGGGGGAAAAAACGGCCTCCAGGGGCAGTGTATTTGTGGTGCAGGCACCGAGCCCCAGCAATAATCCTGGAGGCAAAAAATCAAAAAAAAAAAATCATATTGCCAATAATCTGTTCCTTAAGATTATCTGACAACGAGAGGCCAGGCGGTGGCACATCCAGGTAAGCGCACTTTGTAATTAACTAAGTGCGAGGACCTGGTTTGATTCGCTTCACAAGTGAAGCAGGTCTGCAGGTGCTTGCCCTTCTCTCGCCCTCTTCATGTTCTCTACTCTCTCAAATTCTCGCTGTCTTAATGAAAGTTAGTTGGGGGAGAGGGAAAAAGTAGTTGGTGTGAGGGGCCAGGAGTTGTAGTGCTTGCACTGCGCTCCAGCGGCAACCCTAGTGGGGGAAAACATTCTGAGGTTGGGAAGACAGCATCATCTGCAAAACAAGGCTCATTCGTGAGGCTCTGAGGCCCCAGGTTCAATCCCCAGCACCACCATAAGCCAGAGCTGAGCAGGGCTCACCCGCGTGCCTTTGTCTTTCATTAAAATAAATTTTAAAAGGTCATCTGGCATCTAAGCGGGGCCATGCACTGCTACCTGCAGCACTGGGGGCCAGATGACAGGCCAACTCTGAGCAGCGGTGCTCACTGCGGACAGCCCTCTGTCGCGGACTCCACAACCACAACACAGACCCTCTAGCCTGGAAGCACAGCCTTCAAGAGAAGCTTTTTAAAATTACATACAAATTGAAATCACAGGTCCCCGAAGACATTCAGGTTGTCTATCTCCCACAATGCTCTTTACGGGGACCCTCCCCCCCACACACAAAAAAATTCCTTAAATTGTTCATGCACCTAACTTTTAAAACACTCAAGGCACATTCCAACAAGTTTAACACTAGGCTGGGTGTGGAGGGGAGGGGGCGCCAGGTGGGGCGGGGGTGCAGGGGGCTGAGTCCCCAGGCCGGGGTGCGGGGCGGGGGCGCGGGGGGCTGAGTCCCCAGGGCGGGGTGCGGGGCGGGGGTGCGGGGGGCTGAGTCTCCAGGCCGGGGTGCGGGGCGGGGGTCCGGGGGGCTGAGTCCCCAGGCCGGGGTGCGGGGCGGGGGTGCGGGGGGCTGAGTCCCCAGGGCGGGGTGCGGGGCGGGGGTGCGGGGGGCTGAGTCCCCAGGGCGGGGTGCGGGGGGCTGAGTCCCCAGGCCGGGGTGCAGGGCAGGGGTGCGGGGGGCTGAGTCCCCAGGGCGGGGTGCGAGGCGGGGGTCCGGGGGGCTGAGTCCCCAGGGCGGGGTGCGGGGCGGGGGTGCGGGGGGCTGAGTCCCCAGGCCGGGGTGCGGGGCGGGGGCGCGGGGGGCTGAGTCCCCAGGGCGGGGTGCGGGGGGCTGAGTCCCCAGGCCGGGGTGCGGGGCGGGGGCGCGGCGGGCTGAGTCCCCAGGGCGGGAGGGCGGCCGAAGCGCGAGCCCCGGGCGCACCGCGGTGGAGAAGACGAGCCCCGCGTCGCCGCGCTGCGCCCGCAGCAGCATCTGGTTGCCGTCGTCCAGGAAGTTGTTGACCTCGGGGAGGCCGTGCGGGGCGGGCGGGTCGCCGGCGTCCGGCCACAGGCCGAAGTAATTCTGGGTGGTCGTGAGGATGAAGAGCTTCCGGACGTCCGCAGACTCGCCCGTCATGGCTCGGGCGGCGTGGGGCCGCGGAAGCCCGGGCTAGGAGAGAAGCGCGGCCCGCAGCGAGCTGAGAGGCAGCCCCGCACCGCTCACACTCGCGCAGCTTTACGGTTGCCCCGGGCGGTCACTATGGCAACGGCGGAGCCCGTGGACGTTGCGCCTCGTGCGCGCGTACGCAGGGCGCGGGGAGACGATCGAGCACCTCGGAGTTCCCTCTTAGCTGCTCGCCGGGGTGGTCGATTGGCGGGGCTTGGGGGGTCGCAGATCTGTGCGGACCTGCCTGTGCGGACCTGCCTGTGCGCAGGGGTCCGGCCTGGCTGCTGAGCACCTGAGTCTGTCCAACTGGCAGCAGGGGACACACACAGCCAAGGCCGGAATGAGCCCTTTAAGAGGTCCCCGCTTTAAAGTCACCGCTCAGAGACCTTGACGAAAAAGTTCAATTAAATGCCAATTTATTTTTCACCGTTACTAATTTCTGGAGGAAATGAACCGATAAGTTATCCTCGCGGTCATTACACTAATACACAGGCAAATATGATGATGTATATTAGTGTATTCTATAAGAAGCACAACAAAATCTAAAGAATTTTGGAGGAGCCAGGTGGTAACAAACCTGGTTAGGAGCACACACTAGAGGGCACAAGGACCCGGGTTCGAGCCCCTGGTTCCCACCTGTAGGGGGAAAGCTTCACAAGTGGTGAAGCAGGGCTGCAGGTGTCTCTCTGTCTCTCTCCATCTCTTTCTCACCCCCTCAATTTTCTCTGTCTCTGTCTAATAATAAATAAATTAATTAAACATTTCCCTTTCATGTTGATTAAAACATAATAATTTTAGGAATTAAATTGGACTTCACCATTTCCTACCCCATGACATTACTATAAACTATTAAAACACTGGACATTTACTCCAATGTTCATCAAAGACTCCACTCAATAATTATCTTCTAGAAGTGTTTACTACAAATTGCTATGGGTCAAGCAATGAAGTAGATCATAGAGACCAGTCCCTGTGCTCATGTAACTTTTGTTCTCATGTCAGCCCTGCGTGTTTGTAAAGCTGCATCGCAATGTCCCACTGAAGTCTGCTGCACCTAAACAAAGTTATGTGATAATCATTAGTCTGGGAAAGCAGTGCTTTTTTAATTTTCCTTTCAGTGTAATGAAGGATGACAGTAAAGCTGTCATTTTTTGTTTGCTTTCTTGCCACTACAGCTATTGCCTTCACAATGAATTTGCCACTCCCAGTGGTCTTTTTATTTTTTTTATAGAAAAAAGAAATTGAGAGGGAAAAGTGAAAATACAGTGGGGAAAAGAAAGACAGACACCTGCAGACCTGCTTCACCTCTTGTGAAGCTTCTCCCCTGCAGTTTGGGGACTATGGGCTTCAACCTGGATCCACATGCATGGTGATATGTGCACTCTACTGGGTGCATCACCACCTGCCCCCAAGTATGGGCTTCTTTATGGCATACCATAAATGATATGCTTTTGTTTAAGATATTGGGCTTTTTTAAAAAAAATTTTCTATTTATTTATTTTCCCTTTTGTTTCCCTTAGTTTTATTGTTGTTGGTGGTTATTGTTGTTATTCTGTCATCATTGTTAGGGCAGAAAGAAATGGAGAGAGGAGGGGAAGACAGAGAGAGGGAGAGAAAGACACCTGCAGACCTGCTTCACTGCCTGTGAAGTGACTCCCCTGCAGGTGGGGAGCCGGGGGCTCCAACTGGGATCCTTATGCTGGTCCTTGTGCTTTGCACCACGTGCTTAACCAGCTCCACTACCGTCTGACTCCCAGATATTGAGATTTTTGTTTCATTTGTTATTGTAACATAACGGGGCCATGTTAGATACAGCCAAGAAGTGGCAAATGCAATAATAAAAATCTCAAATTTTCATTAACTAAACAGATCAGAATTTTATTTCTAGTCTAAAAGTAATATAAGACTGAAGAAAGTGTTAGTTTGACAAAAGTCGTAAAGGATCCGTTAAAAAAAAATGATGGCTGGCTTAATTGGTTAAGTTTCAGATTTCTATACCTGAGGTTTCCAGTTTGATTCCCGCTGCTACATGTACTGGAGTGGTACTCTGTGGTTTCTCTGCTCTATGTGTAACAAAGTAAATCTTGAAAACAAACAAAATGGGGGCTAGGCAGTAGCACAGCCTGTTAAGCACAGATGGTGGGAAGCATAAAGATCTGGCTTGAGCCCCTGGATTCCCACCTGCAGGGGGGGTCGCTTTATAAGTGGTGAAGCAGGTCTGCAGGTGTCTGTCTTTGTCTCCCCCTCTGTCTTTCCCTCCTCTCTCCATTTCTCTGTCCTGCCCAACAACAATGACAGCAATAACAACAATGATAAACAACAAGGGCAACAAAAGGAAAAAAATGGCCTCCAGGAGCAGTGGATTCCTAGTGCAGGCACCGAGCCCCAGTGATAACCCTGGAAGAAAAAAAAAAAAAAAAAGGCACAATTTTTTAATTTTTCTATTGCTGCCTTGGATTCACTGGAACTTCACATCAGCACTATTCCACCTTTCCCTTTTTTCCTTTCTTTCTTCAAGGCAAAAGGTGAGAAACAGAGAGACACCACAGCACTGCTGAACTGCTCAAAAAACTCTCCCTTGACTGGTGCTCCTATCTAGTGGCCAGGGGTTTGAACCCGGGTCTTCCCATAAGTTAAAGTGAGTGCTCCAGCAGGTGAGCTATCACTCATCAAATCTCTTTCATACAGACTTAAGGCAGTCATCACTGAATCAGGTTCATGTTCAAAACTTGTTTCTGGGGTTTGGTGGTGGCACACCTGGCAGAGTGCACAGGCTAATTACCATATGCAAGAATCTGGTGCCTAGTCCTCACCTACAGAGGAGAGGCTTCACAAGGCCTTCAGGTGTCTCTCGCTCTCTCTGTGCCCTACACTCCTCCACCCAACCTCCTTTTTCTCTCCCTCTCTCCCATCCTCAACCAAAAAAGAAAAAGAACAAAATGTATTATCTGAAGAGTGAAGTTACTTTACAGACACTGAACTCTAGTGATAAAGCTGGTCAATGTAGTATTTGGGAGACAGCTTCCCATGTGATTACTCAAGAATTTAGACCTTACTCATTTTGTGGCTCCCCTGTTCTCTAAGATAACAGATATATATATTTTTTTCTTCTGGTTAGCAGATAGAGAGCCTTAGGAAGGAGATTTTTTACAGTGATTCTCATCTGCAAGAAAGGGTAGGAAATGTAATCTTACTGTGTTGCCAAAGTTATGTCTGACTTAGCAAACTCATAGCACTCTGACAGAGACACCTGGAGCTACCTAGGATGAATTTGTAGACCATTTAGGCCTTAACCTTATTCCAGGCTAGTGTGGGGGTGCCTCTTCCTGGGTGCGTACTCTCTGGGTTGGAGAGAATGTGACCGGAGCTAGCCTGGGCTGCTACTCACTCAGCGATGCGAGGGAGATGACTCAGGAACATACTCGTGGTGACAAGGCAATTCGATTCTTTATTGATCAGAGAGCCCAGACTTTTAAAGCTTGGACCCAGAAGTGGCGAGTCTGAAATGGAAATGGCTATTAAAGGGGCGGAGAAAGGCAAAAAGGGCTGGAAGGTAGGAACTTCCTTAACAACTGTTGCGAGGGTTTTAACTGGTAGGATTAACAATATCCTGGAGGCATGGAGGGTCTTGAGGGTAGAAGGAAGATAGATCAAAGGAATGGAATGGGTGGGGATCTTTCAGGTGAAACAATGATTATGTAGATAAGTCTGATACGATGAGAGGATGGATGTCCCCTCAAGTCAAGCCCAGCCAAGCTCAACCACATCCTCACAATTTCCCAACACCTTAACCCACTTCAAGGTATTTGCAGGGCTGTTTGCATGGGAATGTGTGGAGTCATCCAAGAACTCTTGCCTAAGACACTTCACTTAGTTTAATGGTCTGCTCTCAGAGCACATTAAATCAAATCCAAGCAGAGAGTTCTGCACTTTCATTTGCCATAAAGCCCACAAATATACTTAGCTAATTTTAGGTTTGACTTCTACAAGGAGGCTGCAGATGCAAGCCTTTGCCACATAGAAAATGTGAGGTATATGAGAGTTCCCAGTAGGTTGAGAATTTTCTGGCTGTTTAGCCCTTAAGGAAAAAAAAAAAGTTATGGTGTGTTTTTTCTTCTATGCACATTTTTGCTCCTTGCCAATGTGATGACTATCATATTCCTAACGCCCACAAGAGAACTACAACTGTAAAATCAGTAGTACAAAGAACAATAGCTGTCTGCTTTTACATTAAAAATATGCTCTGGAGGGGGCCAGGCAGTAGTTAAGCGGTTAAGCACACATGGCACAAAACTCAAGGACAGGAGCAAGGATCCTGGTTGGTGCCTCCAGCTTCCCACCTGCAGGGGGTTCGCTTCACAAGCTGTGAAGCAGGTTTGCAGGTGTCTTATCTCCCCCAAACTTCCCTTCTTCTCTCAATTTCTCTCTGTCCAATCCAACAACAACGACAGCAATTACAACAATAACAACAACAATGATAAACCAGGGCAACAAAAGGGGGAAAAAAGCCTCCGAGAGCAGTAGATCCATGGTCAGGCACCGAGCCCCAGCAATAACCCTGGGGGGAAAAATGCTCTGAAAATGTTTAGTATTTTTAAATGCTACATACAGTTAACATTTTTAATTCTCATCATCCATATTTTCTTTATAGAGACAATGTTATTCCAAACTAAAAGCACAGTGTCATTAACAGAATCATTTTGTACGACCTTCCACATTAAGTCCATAGAAAATAAGCATGCTTCTGAGGATTCAACTTCATACTGGCCTGACTTGGGGCACGTGCCTTTTTTTTTTTTTAACTTATTCCCTTTTGTTGCCCTTGCTGTTTTATCATTGTTGTGGTTATTATTGTCATCGTTGTTGGATAGGATAGAGAGAAATGGAGAAAGGAGGGGAAGGCAGAGAGGGAGAAAGACAGACACCTGGGAGTCCGTCAGTGGCGCAGCAGGTTAAGCGCAGGTGGCACAAAGCACAAGGACCGGCATAAGGATCCTGGTTCGAACCCCGGCTCCCCACCTGCAGGGGAGTCGCTTCACAGGCGGTGAAGCAGGTCTGCAGGTGTCTGTCTTTCTCTCCCCCTCTCTGTCTTCCCCTCCTCTCTCCATTTCTCTCTGTCCTATCCAACAACAACGACATCAATAACCACAACAATGTTAAAACAACAAGCGCAACAAAAGGGAAAATAAATAAATATTAAAAAATCGAAAAAACGTATCGCACCAAAGTAAAAGACTCTGGGGGTGGGGGTGGGGAGAATACAGGTCCAAGAAGGATTCAGAGGACCTAGTGGGGGTTGTATTGTTATATGGGAAACTGGGGAATGTTATGCATGTACAAACTATTGTACTTACTGTTGAATGTAAAACATTAATTCCCCAATAATAAAAAAATTAAAAAATAGTCTTACACTAAAAAAAAAAAAGAAGGGGCAAAGTCTATTAAAAATAATAATAAAAAATAAGTTAAAAAAATTGAAAAAATAAAAAGGACACCTGCAGACCTGCTTCACCGCTTGTGAAGCGACTCCCCTGCAGGTGGGGAGCCGGGGGCTCGAACCGGGAACCTTACGCTGGTCCTGGTGTTTTGCGCCATGTGCGCTTAACCCGCTGCACTACCGCCCGACTCCCCCCCTTTTTTAAAATATCGAATCCATTTTTATATATTGGATAGAGAGATCTGCAGCACTGCTTCATGGTTCAGGGGCTTGAAACCGGGTCACCGGATGATGAAACGTGCATTGAACCAGGTGCGCCACCGCCAAGCCAGCATTATCCTGAACCAAGGAGACAGGATCCTTGAGGATGGAGTCTCTACTGAATTTCTGAGACTTTCGGTCCTCTATCACCAAGGCTGTCTTACATAGCTGTGACTTAATTCACATTCATGTTGACTAAAGCTATGTGATTTTTATGTACAATAGCCTTTACTTGTGAGTAGCAGTCTCACTGAAGTTGTGGAGGGGTTAGGAGTGTTCTGGAAAGGGTCGGGGGCAGGCTCCTCAGAAAGCTTCCCCTAATTCCTCTTAACTAAGTTAGTGAGCCTAACCCAGGAGTAGGGAACTTGAGTTCCTTGGGCCAAATACAGCTACAAACCATTTTGTTTGGGCCTGCCAAGGGAACCGAAGAGGGACTCAACATCCAATAAATCTGGGATTTTTAAATTAAATTTTTATTATTTAAAAAAATTTTTTTAACCAGAGCACTGTTCAGTTCCGGCTTATGGTGGTGCGGGGCATTGAACCTGGAACTTTGGAGCCTCAAGCATGAGATACTGTTTGCATAACCATTATGCTATCTACCCTCCGCCCGATTTTTTTTTTTTGTTGTTGTTGTTCTTTGAGACAGAGCGAAACTGAAAGGGAAGGGAGAAAGAGAGGGAGACGCTGCTTCAGTGCTCCTGAGGCTTCCTCCCTGTAGGTGGGGCCCAGGGAGCGAATCTGGGTACTGCGACAGGTACATAAGGAAAGTGAGAGAGACCACAACACCACAGATGCCGAGTGTCTGGGGGCTGGGCTTGAACCTGGGTCACCACATGGCAAAGCAGTTGTAGGGAACCATTTAGCTGGCAGGAACTTTTTCCATAGCAACAATAACTGGTAATTTATGTCGGTAATTTTATACGGTCCTCGGTAGAAACAAAAAGGTGCCCCACTGCGGGAGGGAGGCGGTCGGAGGGAGTACCGAGTTGCTCCCAGGGCGCGCTGCAGTGCGCAGGTGAGTTCATGGGCACTTTGGGGGGGCGACTACCTTTGCTGAGGCTGTGAAGCCCCACACTGCCACCGGCTGAAGGGACTTGGGACGCCCCACACCACCCGCCGACCAGCCTCCGAAACCCGCGTGCGCCCGGCGACCCATTCGCGCCCCTCTCGGCGGGCGGCTCGGAGACGTCACTTCCGGTCGTGAGGGAGCGCTTCCGGGTTGGCCCGCGCCTCCAGCCCTCGCCGTCTGGGACGGCGGACTGCCGTACGGGCGCCTTGTCTGTCCCGGACTGAGCGAGCAGCGAGTGAGCGAGCGCCCGCCGGCCAGCAGCGCGCCGGTCCCGGCAGCAGGAGGCCCGGGGGCGGCGGGTCGCGCCGCTCCGCTCCGCCCTGCCCGGCTGCGGCAGGAGCCTCAGTCCCCTCGCCGGCTGCAGTGCTGGAAGCCGCTTGCCGGCACTAAGGATCCGGGCGGACGGGAGCCCTCTTCCCCGGCCCCCTGCCCGCCCCGCCGGGGAGGGCGGAAGATGCCGGTGAAGAAGAAGAGGAAATCCCCAGGGGCCTCGGCCGTGGCGGAAGACGGGGCGCTCAAAAAGTGTAAAATCTCCAGGTACCGCCTCCCCCGCCCTCGGGGTCTGCTCCCGCCGCTCCACCGGCCGCCCCGAGCCCCTGGGCAGCGGGACCGGTGCGGGGTCAGTGCGGCCCCGCCGCGTGGCCCGTGGGGCCGCCGGCTCCTCCCCGGCCCCTCCTCCTCCCACCGGGAAGTGAGCGCACACCCGCGGGGGCCGCACTTTCTGCAGGTCTTGGCGGAGCGGGAAGGAGCAGGCGACTAACTGCCACGGGGGTGGGCGAAGGGCAGGTAGCTCCTGCGCGGAACCGGCCCCACCTAGGGGAGTCGGGGGCCATGCCCGCGGCCTCTCCCGCCGCCCGGCCCCGGCTGCGCAGGCCTCCTGCCTCACCTGCGCCGAGACCTCTGCCGACTGCGTGCGGTCTGCTGGCAGTCAGCTCGCAGTATAAATATTAATCATTTGAGCGCTATTGTGCCCTCTCGAAGAAAAAGGGGACAAAAGCAGAGCTGTCGTTACAGCTCTTGGATGCCATTGCAGCCTGTCACTGAGACAGCACAATAACAGTGTATGCTGCAAATATATATATATATACTGCAATTTAGGTGTGCGAGGTGGGTCTTAAAAACACTTTGGGAGCGTTTTTCAATGTATCGGTGGTTGCCACTTGATGTAACAACTTCAGATGTTACCATTAAAAGAAGATGGTAGCCAGCATTATTAAGAGGAGATACTGAGAGAACCCTCCTTAAAGAGGAAATCTGCTAAATGTGAGGTAGGTGACAGCCCGCATCTTCTTCCTTTTTGTAACTGGTAGAATGCTTTCCCTCGCTACTTTGTTTTGCGAAAGAGCCTGAGGACATTTCTTGGGCCATTATTGTATAAAATAGTATTTTTTTTCTTATACCTTCTGGTAGCACGCACCACAGTTTGACATACTTAACTCTACTAGCTCAAGTCTTACCAACCATCAAATTATTTAACACTCATTTGTAACCATCTTAACTGTATAATGTTTACATGAAGCACATTAAACAGTTGAGCAGTCAGTATTAGAGGTCAGGTGATAATCTGCTTTGCCAGCCTGTCATTTTAAGTATAAGTACAGTGATACCTTTATTGTACACCTCATTACTCAGTTTCTAAGTTGAAGCTTTTTGGTGTCATTTGAACTCCCTGAGAAAAGGCTTTTTGAAGTTCATTAAATACCAGAGGGCAGTTATGAACTTAGAACTTTTGGTGACTTTAAGAAAGATAAGCACTCTGGAATTAATAATTTTGACCCTATTCTGTTACCTTTGAGGGCATTTATTATCTGTGGACTTAAATTTGACCTTTAGATCCTAAGTTGCTATTTAATTTTATCTATTTAAGCTTGGTAGATGGTAATCCCCTCTTAAAAAATTTTATTTTGAAGCAGTTAATTTCCTATCAAAATATGCACGATTTCCTTTCAAAATGTATTGTTATATACAAATAAAATTTATACGCAAATCAGAATAGTCACTCTAAAGATTTATTCTTTTCTGATCTGGGTAAATTTTTTTTAGTTGATATTTTTGGAATTTAATAGGGAACAAAGTAGCATTTGGCTTTAGTTACCCAGATGTTTTGTGTAGACTGTTCCAAACTGCAAGCATTTAACCAAGTCCAAGGGTCCCCCTGTAGCACCCATTGTAAAAAGAAAATACTTCATTCAATTTGAATTGCAGCAGTTCATATTGAACTTAGCTTTTCACCAGAAGTTGACACTTGATAAAATTCTTAGGCCTTTGTGTGTGTTTTCAAGCTATTGCAGATCCCAACCCCCTGCTAGACTAATAAGTGGAGAGGAACATTTTTCAAGCAAGAAGTGCCTGGCTTGGTTTTATGAGTATGCAGGTAATGACATTAATATAAGAAGATGTCAGTAACATGTGTTAAAACTTTTTTTGTTTGTTTTTCCCGTTCATTCACTTAACAGATTATTTATTGCAGGCCTGTTCTGTGCTAATGCTGTGTGCTGGGACCAAGGTTAAGACTGGGGATCGTGCTATGAATTAGGTGCCTTTTCAGCTGATACATGTTTATATAATTCATGATGCACTTATTGGAAAGGATGAAACCAATTCATTACCATTAATATAACCTGTAAATAGATTCACTTACTAGTTCATATCCATTGTGTAGAGTTGACATTCTGAAAAATAAAAAGATGTAATAAATATTTGATGCTTTATAATTCTTGTTTTTCTTTTTAATATATTTTTTTCTAACTCAGAACTGATGTTTTCAAATGAAACGTTTAGGAGACATAGTAAAAAATTTTAAACTCAATTCTGTCATTCCACAGCACATTTAGTTATTGCTAATTGAGCCATTCAGTTTTACTAGAGATGCAGTAATAAGGAAATAGGCTGGCGGTGCTGTATATATAATAATGCTATATTAGGAAGGTATGCTGTGAGGGTTCATAACAAGAATAAATAACCCAGCCTTGCAAGTGTTTGGGAGCTCCTCTTGAAGGAGCTAATTTAGTCAATATCCTGTAGTGCAGGACGAAATGGATCTAGGCCCAGGCTGAAGAAATAGCATAACAGCTAAGCAAAAGATTTTCCTGCCTATGGTTCCAAGATCCCAGATTACATCTCCAACACTACCATATGCCAGAAGTGAGTAGTGCTCTAGTTTAAAACAAAGTCTATGTCCAAAGAAGGGTCATAGTTTAGAGATAAAAGTCAGTCTCAAATGAGGCTGAACTCTTACAATAAATGGCTGAGAAACATTCCTTGCTCAGTTATTACTGCTTCTTAAGCATTTGTGAAAAACTTTATACCCTTGGGCAGGGGTAGATAGCATAATGGTTATGCAAAGAGACTCTCTTGCCTGAGGCTCCAAAGTCCTAGGTCCAACACCTCCCCCCTCCACCATAAACCAGAGTTGAGCAGTGCTCTGGTACAAAAAGAAAAATTACTGAAGTTGGGAGGTAGCATAGCGGGTTAAGCACACATGGCCCAAAGACCCGCATAAGGATCCCGGTTTGAGCCCCCAGCTCCCCACCTGCAGGGGAGTCACTTCACAAGTGGTGAAGCAGATCTGCAGGTGTCCTTCTCTCCCCCTCTCTGTCTTCCCCTCTTCTCTATTTCTCTGTCCTATCCAACGATGACAGCAATAACTACAACAAAAAAACAAGGGCAACAAAAGGGAACAAATTAAAAAATATATATGCCCTTGACATAGTTTTGGTGTTTTAGAATTTAGAATCCTCCCCACCCTTCTAGTTTCTTATCTCTTACCTAACCTTACTGTTTGTTTGTTTGTTTGTTTGAACTGGATAGAGAGAAATTGCGGTAGGAGGGAAGATAAGGAGAGAGAGACACACTAAGCGCTGCCTCACCACGTGTAGCTTTCCCCCGGTAGGTAGACCAGGAGTTTGAGCCCACTCAGGCTCTTGCACACCGTAGTGTATGCACTCAACCAAGTGTGCCACCACCTGGCCCCTGCTTTTTTGTCACTGAATTCTCAAGAGTATTTTAGTGTTTAAAATATAACAGTGCCTGTTCAGGTATTGTCTTATATTTAGTACTAATCAGACTGAGATCTGAAGTGTACTCTGAATTTGAGATACAAGTGTAGTCTTACTCAGGAAAATAGAACATCTTTGGGGGGATAGTAGCTTCACTGTTGGAATCAGCTGATTGATCCCAAAAGTATAATTTAAAAATTGTTTAGTACCAGGACAGTTTCTTTTTAGACTAGAAAAACTGCTATTACTGGCATCCCAAGACAACCACTAACCCACTTTAAATGAAGGGAATTAATTTTCTTATTGACCCCCATTTAAAATGTTGACCCACTATTTATATAAAATTGCCAGTTTTACTGGTATGTGTAATATAAAATCAGAAAGCCATTCCACTTACAAAGGTTGCTCACTAGATAGAAGCATAATTAGTAGTTGATATGTGTTTGTGTTTTTCCTCTCAGGATTTTCTTGGTTAGTGTAAGATTTTAGATAGTATTTATATCCTACATTTGTAATAGGCAGTCTAATTGCTGTTGTTTTTGTTTTGTCTTGCTCTTACAACCAGCGTTATTTCTCCCAGTGGCCATTTCTTCCCTTTTTCTTTTCTAACTTTTGTTAGTTAGGACAGGGAGACACAGAGAGGGAGAAAGACACCTGCAGACCTGCTTCACTACATGTGAAGTGGATCCCCTGTAGGAGAGGAGAGGGGCTTAAACCTGAGTCTTTGCATTTGGTAGTAAGTGCACTCAACTAGCCCCCTAATTGTTGTCTTTATTCCAGGAATTGTGCTAATTATTATGATTCTTCCTGTAACCACTCTGTTATATAGGCTATTTTGTTCTTGCTTTTATAGATAAGGAAGTTGAGACTTAGATGAGTAACTTACCCAAGATCATATAGTGACAAAAGTCAAAATTGAAACCCAAGTCATTCTGACTATAGAACTCATACTTTTTTTTTTTTCCTCCAGTGTTATCACTGGGGCTCGGTGCCTGCACTACAAATCCACTGCTCCTGGAGGCTATTTTTTTCTCTTTTATTGCCCTTGTTTTTTTTTTTTTTTTTTTTGCTGTCATTGTTGGATAGGACAGAGAGAAATGGACAGAGGAGAGGAAGACAGAGGGAGAGAAAAAGACAGACACCTGCAGACCTACTTTACCACTTGTGAAGTGACCCCCCTACAGGTGGGGAGCCTGCGGTTTAGGGTGTTTGAACCAGGATCCTCACTCCGGTCCCTGCACTTTGCGCCATGTGTGCTTAACCCTTGCACTACCACCTGGCCCCCAGAACTTATGCTTTTAAAGAAAGGTTTTTTTTAATTATGTATTTATTTCCCTTTTGTTGTCCTTGTTTTTTATTGTTGTAGTTATTGTTGTTATTGATGTCATTGTTGTTACATAGGACAGAGAGAAATGGACAGAGGGGGAGAGAAAGACAGACACCTGCAGACCTGCTTTACCGCCTGTAAAGCGACTCACCTGCAGGTGGGGAGCCGGGGGCTCGAACCGGGATCCTTATGCCAGTCCCTGCGCTTTGCGCAACATGCACTTAACCCACTGCACCACCGCCCAACCCCCCCCCATATTTTTAAAGTATAAATTCATAAAGAGTTTTTTTAGAAAGAAAATTAGTAAATGCACTTGAGCTTCATTTATCTTTTGGGACTCACTGAATGATTCCTTTAGTATATGCTTATTAATCATGTTTTTATGTCCAGCACAGTGCTAGGTGCTGGAGATATAATAGGGCACATTCTTTAGACAAGAATCCTCCCCTCATGGGCTTGTGTTCTAGTGGGGAAGACAGTAAATAGGAACACAGGGAGTGAGGTAAGTGGAGATTGAGAGGTACTCCACACAGATGTGGTGAGATGCAGAGGTAACACTAGGCCAAAATTTACTAGGAGGTCCCTGTGGAGCTCTTGTAAAGCTGCTCTGTTAATCACTGAACACATTTCATTCCCACTGAGCATATGCTATGATAGCTGGAAACATTTCTTAATGGTTATAAAATAGAACATTAATTTTTTAAATCACTTTCTCACCAATCTTGTTAGCATAATATAATATAGGTCCTGCACAACAAGCTGGATCGCTTTGCCCTTTTACAGGGCCTTTCATTCTTGAGTGATAGTTATATAAGCAGGGCTGAGGAATATATTGGACAAATACTAACTATAAAACATGGAAAATAAAAAAGGGGCTTTTAAAGTCTTGTAAAATACTAAAAAAAGAGTAGAATTGGATAATCCTAGTTAAAATACTTAACCCATAGATGGGAGTTAAGCTGTAGAGAAAAATCATCTCCAGAGTTTGTTTTCCCTTCTCTCTTGCAACTTTATTTGGTAGGACAGAGGAACTGAGAGGAAAGGGGAGGTTAGGGAGAGAGAAAGATAGACACCTGCAGACCTGCTTCACCACCTGTGAAGTGGAACCCCCCCCCCCCACAGGTGGGGAGCTGGGGGGTCGAACTGGGATCCTTACACCAGTCCTTGTGCTTTGCGCCATCTGCACTTAACCCTGTGCGCTACCGCCAGCTCTCTCCAAAGTTTATTAAATTAAATAGGAGCCTGTATTTTGTCTGAAACAGCTAGTTGAAGTTTTACTTCACTGGAAGGCTATGTTTCCAAAGGCCTAGTTATACAATTGGGAAGTAGGAAAATGATATAAACTTTGGTTTAGGTTTATTCAGTATTTCTGTCACAATTTGCATTACTTTGGGTAAACCACACATTTAAAGACACATCTGACTGGTATCACCTAAATTTAACTAGGTTTTAATCACTGATTAACTCCCCAGTTTCTTGGCAGGGTCTATTTTACGTCACTAGTTCACATCTTCTGACATAGTCTTCAGCTTGTGTGATGGAAGCTTTGAGGACAAGGCTCTTTTCTTCCTTTTTTTTTTTTTTTTTTAAACCAACATTCTTCTATTGAACCTATCAAACGCAGGTAACCACACTAAATGTGACTTTCCTTTTTTTTTTTTTTTTTTTTTTTAGATTTTACTTATTTATTGATGAGAAAGATAGGAGGAGAGAGAGAAAGAACCAGACATCACTCTGGTATATGTGCTGCCGGGGCTTGAACTCAGGACCTCACGCTTGAGAGTCAAGTGCTTTATCCACTGCACCACCTCCCGGACCACAAGGCTCTTTTCTTATTACATTAGGGAAAGAAAAAAAAGTATCTTCTTATGCCTTAAAAATAACTTCATTTTCTGGGGAGTCGGGCTGTAGCGCAGCAGGTTAAGCGCAGGTGGCGCAAAGCACAAGGACCGGCATAAGGATCCCGGTTCGAACCCCGGCTCCCCACCTGCAGGGGAGTCGCTTCACAGGCGGTGAAGCAGGTCTGCAGGTGTCTATCTTTCTCTCCTCCTCTCTGTCTTCCCCTCCTCTCTCCATTTCTCTCTGTCCTATCCAACAACGACAACAATAATAACTACAACAATAAAACAACAAGGGCAACAAAAGGGAATAAATAAATAAAATAAATATTTTAAAAAAATAATAACTTCATTTTCTAATTAGTTTTTTCTGATTTTGCTTTACTTCCATCCAAACCACATAATTGTGTTCATGTAACGGTTTTATTGTATATGTTTGCTTCAAAATTAGCACATTCTTTTTTAACTTGTTTTATTATTGGGGGACTAATGGTTTACAGTACATACCATTTTTATACATGTGTAACATTTCTAAATTTTCTGCAAAACACTCAACCCTAGCCTAGATTTAAAAATCCTCCAAATATATATTGGGAAGTGGAATTTTCCTAGAATTGCCACCCTCCTACCTTTTTAACACCTTACTGTTTAAATATGCACAGAACTTATTTAAAGCAAAACTAAATAGGATTTTGATTTCAGACCACGTGCCAACGTTTTCTTAGCAGCCAGAATCGCCTCTGAGGCAGGAAGGATGTGCCGGCCACGTACTGGCCTATGAAGGAGGACCATAATATTGGCTTCTGTTGTGCCTGTAAACCAATGCTCTTGCTATAAAATGCTATGTAGCTAAACTATTGGTCTTCTGTTTTGTGGCTTATAAAGCTGTACTACTTTGACTCCTTAAGAAAAGAAAACAATTTTCTGATGGTTACTTAAGCGAGGTTTTAAGTCTCTGTGGCTACTTTATCATGCATGTTGCCCAGGTTTGAGCCCGAACCTCAGCATAAGGGAGGGAGCTTTGATGCTGTGGTAGCTTTCCTCTCTCTCTGAAAAAGTCAGCCCAGAGTGATGCAACCCCAGTGGTGACAAATAACTAAGTCTTTCCTATCTTAATTCATGTTGTTACAGAGACTAAGCCTAGCAATGACATATTAATTATATTTTGGGAAAAATAACAAATATAGGATGTAAATATATTGATGTTTTTTAGTGTTACTAAGGGAAACAATTATCTGGTTTTGGACAAAGATAAACATAAGCTAAGTGTACTTTTATTTCTATATTAAGATATAACTAGTGCTATGCTATTTTCAAAATCATGATAAGAAAATTTTCTAAAAGCTCAATCTGAAATGGGGATATTTCAGTTTCCATGGTGTGGTTTCATAATATGTGTATGTATACATATATTGTGAAGTATTGAATTTTATTTGAGTTTATTTCAGAAGGGCAATGAATGACCTTCTGTTTTAATAAGTAAATAAATATTCATTGATTGTCATCATGAACTCATCGTGTGGGTTGGTTCCAGTACATTTTAGTGCAATGAGAAGCTCTAACATGCTTCCTTATTTTCATGTATTCCCAGAAATTTTCCTCAGAGAGCTTTTTGTAAATGTTTCTTTTAAGTTAGGTTTCAAGCTATTATACTTGATTGATATATTGATTTAATTTAATATTAATGCTCCTTCATTTTTATTCATTGTGTTTGAAGAATATTGTAAAATTTTTTATCCTGTTTTATATTACATCTAAGATAATATCAGTTTAAATTGAGTCATTAGCAAAAGAATTACAGTACAAAAATGTCTTTAGTACAGTGACTTATATTTTATATTAATATTTAATTGCAGCAATATAATATCTACATTATTTTTGTCTTTGAAGGTCCTGATGAAGTTGTAGGGCCAGAAGGAATGGAAAAATTTTGTGAAGACATCGGTGTTGAGCCTGAAAATGTATGTTTTATTTCAAGTAGTGTGGACTACAAATGGGTTGTAGCATGCTCATGAATTTCTAAAACTTGGGACACTTTTATGTAAAGACTTTTGTCTCTTTATGCCTAATGTTGTAGATTTTCACTTAGGGTATTTTAATCATTTTAAATGGGGGCAAGTGTTTTTTCTTGAAACAAATGTGTAAGAGTTAGAGAGATTCTGTCTTAAGTAAGAGACTTTTGCTTTAAGAACTTGGCCCACCTAAATTTATAGTTAATAATTCCAGAGGTTGTACACTTTTAATAGTTGTATAAAAATGCTCTCCGTGATAAATATAGATATTATTATCTCTATGCTGACTTTTCCCCTATCCTTTATGTTCTGTTCTTTCCAGATTATTATGTTAGTTTTAGCGTGGAAATTGGAGGCTGAAAGCATGGGATTTTTTACCAAGGAAGAATGGTTAAAGGGAATGACATCATTACAGTAAGAAATTTTTTTGAAAAACAAATTTGATGGCCTATTTGAAGATCTTAATTGATATTTGTGCTTCATAATTTTCAGGAGTAAGGTTTCACCTTAAAATAATCAAATTGGTTTCATTCACAACAATCAGGTTGGGAATCGACAAAATTTCTGTTGTGGTATTGGCAAAATAATGAACCCTACTTAAACTATTTTATAAAGCAGCACCTCAATATAATTCTTATAAAATGTTTGACTTTCTTTGTAGATGAATTAGAGGTCTACGTCAAAGTTACTGGCAGGGGCAGTGGTGTGCACCTGATGCTAAGCACAAGGAACTGGGTTTGAGTTCCCCTTTCCCATCTGCAGGGGCACGCTTCTCGGGCTTTGAAGTCAGTCGCAGGTGTCTGTCTCTCACTACCTCTCTACCTCCCCCTCTCCTCTCAATTTCTCTGTCTTATCAAATATCAATAAAATGGGTAGAGAAAAAGAATAAATGGCTGCTGTAAGTGGTTGGATTCATAGTGAGGGCACTGAGCCCCAGTGATACCCCTGGAGGCAAAAAAAAAAAAAAAAAAAACCTGACAAAGTTACAGTTACTTACAGGTTGTTTGAGCAGTACATTTTTCATTTTCAGATATGCAGTTCTATATGTAATGAATTTGTTCTTTGAGTAGTCCCACATTCTGGGGCCTCCTGTCACTTAAATCATACACTGATTTTAAAAAAGAACAAAAGGTGGTCCAGGAGGTGGCATAGTTGATAGAGCATTGTAGTCTCAAGCACAAGGTCCTGAGTTCAATCCCCAGTAGCACATGTACCAGAGTGATGTCTGGCTCTTTCTCTGTCTGTATCTCTCTCTCTCTCTATCTCTCTCTCTTCCCCCCCCCCCAATCTTTCTCATGGATAAACAAATAAACAAAAAGCTTTTAAAAAATTTAAAGATAGATTTGTTCATAGATTCCCCCCCCCCCATGTCAAACTTCAGGAAGAATAAAAGTAGAAATGTGTAGCTTCCATGCAACCTTTAGCACTTAGAATAGGCATGTATTTTCAGTTTAGGATGCTAGTGTGGCATTTCCTTAATCTTCATGCAGGATGTTACTAGTTGTTATCATTCTAAGGTAAAGGAAACATTAAGTTATACTTCTGAGACAAAAACTATGTTGCTTTTCTGTTGTGATTGTGCTTTTGTTGTCATAAATAGTCTTTACTCCTCATCTTTGAATTTCTTTAAGTCACTTAAATGTCTTTGTTCACATGAAATTTGTTATTTTTTTAAAGAAAGGCGGAAAGCAGAGAGAGTTAACAGAGACCACGACACCAGAGCTTACTTCAGTGCTGTAGGGGCTGAGTTTGAACCTGGAACTCACATGAACCTTAGATTTTAAAAAAGACTTCTTTTTTTATTTATGAGGGCAAGGAGAACTAGAGCATCACTCTGGCACATGTCATGCTGGAGACTGAACTCAGGACCTTATGCTTGAGAACTCGGTGCCTTGTCCACTGCACCACTTCTCAGGTTCTCGTGTTTTTTTTTAAATTTTATTTATTTTTATTCTTTTTTAATTGCCTATTTCTTTTATTATTAGATAGAGACAGCAAGAAATTTAAAGGGGAGGGAGTATAGGGAGAGACACCAAGAGACACCTGCAGTCCTGCTTCTCCATTTGTGAAGCTTTCTCCCTGCAGGTGGGGACCAGGGGGCTTGAACCTGCACCCTTGTACATATAATGTGTATGTTTAACCAGGTGTGTCTGGCCCCCATGTTGGAATCGTTTTAATGTTCCCTTTTAAGCAGCATTGTCATAGAGATATTTAATGAGGCACCTTTGCTCATATGAATCAAATCATACTTTTTAGAATAAAACATAAAATTGAACTAAGGACTTGATGCATAAGGTCTAGAGGTCTCAGTTTCAATTCCTGATATCCTTATAAACTAGAGCTGAGGGCTGGGGAGATAGCATAGTCATACACGAAAGACTTTGATGCCTGAGACACTGAGGTCTCTGCTCCAATCTCTAGCACCTCCATAAGCCACAACTGAGCTGAGCAGTGCTCTGGCCTCTAGATCACTTTCTCTCTCTGAGACTCTCTTTCTCATTAAAATGAAGACATTGCCAAGCACTGCTTTGATTTTCCTCTCTTCTCCCATCTCATTAAAACAGAGTAAATCTTTAAAAAAAAAAAACCATTACACTTGCATTATTTATCAGTGAATCTCAGATTCAGAAGTAGAAGAAATATTTGCCAGACATGTTAGAACCTAGAATTGAAATGCTCTGATTACCATTCTGCCTATACTTCGTATCGCATCATTTTTGTATATGTATTATGGTTTTCATAAAGCAGGAGGCATTAGTAACTTTATATTTGTTTATTCATTTCTGCCTCCAGGGCTATCATATCACTGGGGCTCGGTGCCTGCACTATGGATCCACTGTTGCTCTTGGAGGGCATTTTCCCCATTTTGTTGCTCTTATTGAGGTTTTTGTTGCCACTGATATTGTTATTGTTGGGTAGGACAGAGAGAAGAAGAGAGAAAGATAGACACCTGCAGACCTGCTTCACTGCTTGTGCAGTGCAGGCGGGTAGCCAGGGGCTCAAACCGGAATCCTTACATCCTTATGCCGGTCCTTACGCTTTGCGCCATGTGTGCTTAACCCGCTGCGCTACCGCCGACCCCCCCCCCCATTATTAACTTTATAATGCACACAGTGCATATAATAAAGACTCAGTTCTATTACTCACCTAGATATATTGATATATTGCATGCCACATACTTGGCTGCTTAGAAGGCAGCTCAACTGGGAGGAGGGTGCCTTTTTTGTCATGTGCATTGCTTAGGTTTGAGCCTGTCACCATTTCACTGGAGTAAACTTGGCTGCTCTGGTGTTTTCCCATGTCTTTCTCTGTTATCTGTCTTTCTTTTTTTAATTTTTTAAATCTTTATTTATTTGCTGGATAGAGATAGTCAGAAATTGAGAGGGAAGGGGGGTGATGAGAGAGAGACACCTGCAGCACTGCTTCACCACTTGTGAAGCTTTCCCCCTGCAGGTGGGGCCCAGGGCCTCGAACCTGGATCCGTGCACACTGTAACATGTGCACTCAACCAGGCGCGCCACTACCTGGCCCCCTGTCTGTCTCTTTCTGTCTGAAGAAGTTGGCTCTGGCATGAAGCTCCGGCAAGGACAAGATAGATAGATAGATAGATAGATAGATAGATAGATAGATAGATAGATAGATAGATAAATAATTCTTACGATAATTTCCCACTATTTGCTTCTTAGAGATATGTGTGCAAAGAGCACAAACTAATTTCCATAGGACTCAGCCTTACAAAAATGTCTATCAGTTGTGATGTGACTTATTAGTTATAGCGCACTTGATTTGACTTAATAACTGTATTCGGTATTATATCTACTGCTTTTTAATATATCTGTCACCTGTAAGCACAGGTGGTACTCTCCGAAATCCCCCTGGAAACCTGAAACTGCAGATACTACTGAACCTATAAGCTTTGGTTGTTTCTTACTTTCTTTTTTAAATTTTATTTATTTATTGTATTCCCTTTTGTTGCCCTTGTTTTATTGTTGTAGTTATTATTGATGTCGTCGCCATTGTTGGATAGGACAGAGAGAAATGGAGAGAGATGGGGAAGACAGAGAGGGGGAGAGAAATACAGACACCTGCAGACCGGCTTTACCGCCTGTGAAGCGACTCCCCTGCAGGTGGGGAGCTGGGGGCTCGAGCTGGGATCCTTACACCAGTCCTTGTGCTTTGCACCACATGCGCTTAACCGGCTGTGCTACTGCCTGACTCTCAACTATGACTGTTTCTATAATACATGCCTATGATGAAGTCTAACTTAAAAATGAATGGAGGAGGTTAATAGTAGCTATTAATAATTTTTTAAAAAGGCAACTGCACCATTATAATAAGAGCTATGTAATTGTGGGGGAACTCTCAAGGCATCTTGTCGCATGCAATATATTTGGACAATAGTTAGCAGAAACCATGGAAAGTGAAACTGAGCATAGTAAACTATTCTTCTTAGTATCCTAGTGAACTTTTTGGGGTTAAAAAGTGTATACTCCACCTTCTGTACCCCATAAAGAATTTTGGTCCATACTCCCAGAGGGAATGTATTAGGGAAGCTTCCAGTAGAGGAGATGGGACATAGAACTCTGGTGGTAGGAACTGTATGAAATTGTACCCCTGTTATCTTGCAATCTTGTAAATCATTATTAAATCACTAATAAAAAATCAAAAACATTAATACTAGAGTACAAATCAAATAGCATTTAAAGGAATACATAAGCATTTATACTAACAGCTGATTTATATGTTTGATTTGTACATTTTAGATTAATAAAACTAACTAGCAAAAAAAGTATATACATACACATACTTACATTTTTTAAATTTTTCTTTGTATATATTTATTTTCCCTTTTGTTGGCCTTATTGTTTTTCAATGTTGTTGTCATTGTTAGATAGGACAGAGAGAAATGGAGAGAGGGGGAAAGATAGACACCTGCAGACCTGCTTCACCACCTGTGAAGCAACTCTCCTGCAGGTGGAGAGCTGGGGGCTTGAACTGGGATCCTTACATCAGCCCTTGCGCTTTGCACCACGTGCGCTTAACCCACTGCACTACCACCCAACTCCCTACATACTAACATTTTTTTTAATTGCCACCAGGGTTATATATAGCTGGGGCTTATGCAGCACTATGAATCCACTGCTCCCAGTGGCCATTATTTTCATTTTTTCTCTATTATTATTACTAGGAAAGAGAAATTGAAGAGGAGATAGAGGAGAGAGAAAAATAGACATTTGCAGAGCTGCATCACTACTCATGAAGTGCCCCCCTGAAGGTGGGGAGTAGGAGCCTAAACCTGGGCCCTTATGTATGGTAGTATGTACACTTTTAAAGGGGTGGGCCACTGCCTGGCTCCCTATTTTTTGACTTTTTTATTTTCCTTTTTAATGCCACAAGGGTCATCACTGTGGCTCGGTGCCAGCACTGCAGTCCACTGCTCCTGGTGGCTATTTCTTTTTTTTTTTTTCTTTCTATTTTATCTGATAGGATAGAGAGAAATTGAGAGGAAAGGGGGAGATAGAGGAGAAAGGTAAGACACCTGCAGACATGTCTCACAACTCAAGTTACTCCTATAGGTGGGGAATGGAAGCTTGAACCCTGGTACTTGCATATGGTAACATGTGCATTCAAAGTTTATATTTTAAAATCTAAATGTTCAGATTATGTTTTTGTATATCATGATACACTGTTGAGCATTCATGTAAGAAACATGGAAGCAAAACACGTTTGCTTTGAATAACTAGCATTTGCCTTTGTTGATAAGAATACATACTGACTGTGCATACTTTGAGTCTTTAATCCAGAGCACTGCTCTGCTCTCGTTTATGGTGGTGCAGGGGATTGATCCTGGGACTCTGGAGCCTCAGACTTGAGAGTGTGTTTGCATAACCATTATCCTGTCTCCTCCACCCAGCACATCTTTCTTATAGGAAGTCCATAGGCTTGTACAAAGCTAAAAGCCGTTGTCAGGATTTAAGTTTGCCACAAATACTGCCCTTTAGCTGCCTGCTTATAACTACTGAAGAACCTGAGGTCACTCATAAACACACACACTTGATTGAGGAAATACTTGTTTTTACCTCAGCATGTAGAGTGCCATCTGGGGGAAAAGTGCTAGTAATAAGTAGCTTAAAATGTAAACTTGAGGGGACCCCAACCATGGCACAGTCCATTAAAGCACACATATTACCATGCTCAGACCCGAGTTCTAGCCCCCACTAGTCAGGGGGGACATTCACAAGGGGTGAAGTAGGTCATCTGCATATGTCTCTCACCCTGTGTGTCAACCCCTTCCTGCTCAATTTCACTTTGTCCTATCCAATAAAATAAAAAGAAGGGATGGGCGGGGCAAGTCACTGAGAGCAGTGAATTTGTAGTGCTGGCACTGAGTCCCAGCAATAACCCTGGTGGCACTAAAAAGCAAAAACAAAATTAAAATGTAGACAAGTGTCTATAATGCAGTGTTAATTTTAAAATGTTTCAGTTGTCTGATAAACTTCATTTTATAAAACAGATATAATCATAAAATGTAAAGCATAAGAAACTTAATTCCCTTTGGAGATTTTTTTTTTTGTAGGAATCAGATTCACTTGGACTGCTATCTGATAGTCCTGGGGTCTCTGGGGTAGCACACTGGGTTAAATGCACATAGTATGAAGCCCAAAGACCCACACAAGTATCCTCATTCGAGACCCCAGATCCCTACCTGCAGGGGGGACATTTCACAAGCAGTGAAGTAGGTCTGCAGGTGTCATTCTTTCCCCCTTTCTGTCTCTCCTCCCCTCTCAATTTCTCTCTGTCCTATCCAGTAAAAAAATGGGAAAAAATGGCCTCCAGGAGCAGTGGATTTATAGTGTAGGCACCAGTCCCCAGCGATAACTATGGAGGCAAAAAATAATAATAATAAATAAATAAATAAGGTATCTGACAGTCCCTAAACCATCTATGGGGATAATCTATAAAATCAATGAATTTTTTTTTTAAGAGTGAGTTTTTAATTATCTTTTTAGTTGTTGGATAGAGACAGTCAGAAATTTAGAGGGGAGGGGGAGATAAAAGGGGGAGAGAGACACTTGCAGCCCTGCTTCACCACTCATGAAGCTTTCCTCCTGCAGGTGGGGGGCCTGGGGACCTGGGGCCAGGGACTTGAACCCAGGTCCTTGTGCATTGTGACATGTGCACTTAACCAGGCGCACCACTGCCTGGCCCCAAAATCAATTAAATTTGAACTGTTAGAAATTTTGAGTAGAATTCAGTTAGAGAATAGAATCTGACTGAGAGTTAGAACATATTCTATGATCAAAAACAGTACAATTTAATAATAGTGATTAATGAAGATAAAAGATTATTTATACATATTTTCAATATATATAGGTCGTGTGTGTATGTGTGTGTGTGTGTGTGTAGAATTTATGGGTTTGAATTTATATGCAATTAGACTCAAATGGCCATTTTGCAGTTTTCAGAGCCTGTATTTGCCTTATCCTCCAGGCATTTTTCTTGATCTAGTTTTCATCAATGTTTATAATAGTCCAACTTTCCTTCAAAACAGTTTGATTTGGCAGAAATTCCTTATCTTCTGGAATGTGATGGTGATCACATGGGGCGGCTCTAGAGCCTATCCTTTAGTTACATTCTGGTAGAACCAGGAAGAAGTAGGTGCCGGAACGATAAACCTGGGAGGGATGGTGACAGGTGCTACAGTGAAAGTTCAGAACTCTGGAAACACAGCTGCTAGTGAGGTTAATCTCAGCTAAGTAGATGGGCATTTTTAGGCATTCAAATTGGATGTTGAAGAATGATTAACGTTTTGATGTTTGGGGAGGAGGGGGAAGTGTTTTAGAAAAAAAAATTATGAATAGATCCTTGAGAAAGGGAAGTTTATGTGTGAAAGAAATTGTCTGGTTATGTTAGGTGCATAAAATTGAATAGGTTCAAATGTCAGATACTGTGTTAATGACGGCATTATGGAATGCTTTGACTAACATGTTGAGAGAGTTAAACCTCATGATGTAGATACTGGGAGATGACTATAGGCTTTTTAATACAGGAGTCTTTTTTTCCAGAGCACTGATCAGCTCTGGCTTATGGTGTCTGCAAGGGACTGAACCTAGGACTTTGGAGCCTCAGGCATAAGAGTCTGTTTGTATTATTATTAGATTATTCTGTCTACCCCCGCCCTTGTTTTCTCTAGAGCAGTTGCTTCAGTGTTTTAAGGTCATAGATTATTGAGAAACATTAATACTATGGCCTTAACCCTACTGAGGTACACACATGCTGTTATATACAAATGCAAGAGTTTAAGAATACTTGGAGATTTTTGTTTATGAAAACCTTACTGGGGTGGAGAACTTAATCTCTACAAGCTGAAAGCAAGGGTGAAACACTACACAGGTAGAGAAACTTGTGAGCGCTTGAGGAGAACAGCATCTGATAGGGTGGTAATAACTCAGCTGTCTGCCATTAGGTGAGAAGTGACAGACTTCTGCTCTCTATATTGGATCCCACACTTTGAAGATTAAAGGGAATGGTGTACTTGGCTTCTGGGGGAGAGAGAGGAGAATAGGAGCATTATATGAATGACTATGATGAAAGCAGAAGTGTAGCATAGCCTGTGTGCCTTGGTGTGTGTGTCTGATTATGTGATTACTGTGTAGCATTTTGGGCCCAGTTACTAATCACCAATAGCGTCTTCCCCTCTGCTCTGAGAACATTGTAAATCCAGGTCTTGTGATTCTGCTACACGTTACAGTGCCGTGGCATACTTACTGATGGACTGACTATAAGGTGAACTTCACTTAACATAAATGAGAATGCCTTCTGATTTTAAAGGCATTTCATGATGCAGAAACATAGAAACCACTCTTATTAATCAAATTAGTACCATGCAGGAAATTAATTTCTAGATCTTAGTGATGAAATTTAAATTCCATTCCATTCATTGTAACCACAGTTACTCTGGAGAGTGTTTTCCGAGTCCAGCGCCTTAACCACTCGGCCATCACAGTCGCGGTCTGGAGAGTGTTTTTATTTATTTATTTCAATTTTCTTTTTATTTATTTATTCCCTTTTGCTGCCCTTTTTTTTATTGTTGTAGTTACTATTGTTGTTATTGATGTTGTTGTTGTTGGATAGGACAGAGAGAAATGGAGAGAGGAAGGGAAGACAGATACCTGCAGACCTGCTTCACCGCCCATGAAGCAACTCTCTGCAGGTGAGGAGCCAGGGACTCAAACCGGGACCCTTATGCTGGTCCTTACACTTTGCACCACCTGCACTTAACCCACTGTGCTACCCCCGACACCCAAGAGTGTCTTTATATTGTTAAAATTTAAAAAAGAAATTGTAGTTTTGCTCATTTTTTCCCCCCAGAAAAGTAGTTCTTGCTTTCTGTGCTATGCTAATTAGCAGGCACTCCTTTCCCTTCAAGGAAAATACTGGGTTGTTGGAAAAGGCACAAAGCATTTTTACATAGAAAAAATAGGCCATGACTTTTACAACAACCCAGTAGTTTCTCTAATAAACTTATCTCGGTTATGAGTTGCTGACATTGTTCTTTTGGGTCCGCTTGGGAGCTAGAGTAAATAGAAGTCTAATGACAGTAACTGCCTGGGTTTGATTGCTGATGTTGCTATGTCTATTCTCATCATTCTGATGTTGGTAGTAAATGTGGAATTTTGTGCTCTTACCTTCTAACCTCTTCCCCAAAGCCCATTTTCTGCTCAAGATTTATAAGAAACCATCTAAAAGGAGTCTATCAAGCTAAGACCTGTGCTGAACATTGAACACTTGTATTTTGATTTGATTTGATCTTTACATAAAGTTGTCTAGTATTTTCCTTTTTCCTGTCGTGTGTGTGTGTGTGTGTGTGTGTGTGTGTCGTCATCACTGGGGCTTCACTGCTATGGGCTGACTTTTTTTTTTTTTGGTATATACTGACTGGCAGAGGAAAAGAAACCACAGCATTAATGTTTCTTCCTTCAGGGCAGTGGGGGGTCAGGCTTGAGCCTGGCTTATATACATAACAAAGGAGTGTACTATCCCAGTGAGCTGTTTTGCCAATCTTGTAGTTGTAATTTAGAAGTTTGATATGAAACTTAGCTCTTCACATCCTGTCTTAAGCTTACTGAGATGATACCTTAAGTAATTTTGTTTCTTGGTGGAAAGTAACATTTGGGAAAGACTGTAATGTCTTGAATTGTCTGCTGACTTGTCAGTTACTATTTACTTAAACGTTTTAGAATTTTGTTTGAAATAAAATTTCTCACTAACTTTTTCCTAGATGGAAATTTGAAACTTTACAACTCAACAACTGAGGTGTTTACTTTTGGCACTATGCTTAAAAAAATTAGTCACTGCCTGCATTTATTAACAAGAGAGAGGTGGGAGAGAGCCAGTGCATCACTCTGACACACGTGCCGCTGGCAGTCAAACTCATGCTGTTATGTCCAAAGCTTTAGCTACTGCTTTACCTCCTAGGCTGTCACATTTATGCTTTTTTACAAGAAGTAAATCTGGAATGTTCTGCCTGTTGGAATCTGTTATGCTGTGAATGGTTTTCTTTTCTTTTTTTTTTTTTTTAGATTTTTTTCTTTTTTAATACACTCTTGTTGCCCTTTTTATTGTTGTTGTTTATTGTTGGATAGGACAGAAAGAAATGGAGAGAGGAGGGGAAGACAGAGAGGGAGAGATAAAGATAGACACCTGCAGACCTGCTTCACCGCTAGTGAAGTGACTCCCCGACAGGTGGGGAGCCGGGGGCTCGAACGGGATTCTTACATCCATCCTTGCATTTTGCGCTACGTGCGCTTAACCCACTGCACTACCGCCCGACTCACCGTGAATGGTTTTCAAGGGTGATGGAAATGGAATCTCTGATTATAGGGAAGCATTCTTAATCTTTTCTGCCCTCCTAAATTGCATGTCTAGTAAGATTCTACATGAGATTTTGTGAAAGTGTGAGTCACATTACAAAGAAGGGAGGAAAAAAGGTGAAAAACACTGCTTTAGGAAGCTACAAGTTAATTTTTTTGGTTTGTTTTAATGAGACCACTACTTAAGATAGGCCATGTCTGGGAAAATAGATCATGATGGGAAGAAAGTACATGTAACTAGATACCTAAAATATAGTACCTTCAGAACATTCTCAAGTGCTAACTGTGGTATGGAGACCTTGATGACTTCACATCCAGATTTTTGCATAACATTTTTAGTAGTATATAATTTATAGATAATATATCTTTTGCACATCCTTCTGGTAGAAATTTAAGTTCATTTTCAGCTTTCATTAAAGCATTATTTTTCATGATATATATTTGCTTCCCGGGTTATCGCTGGGGCCCAGTACCTGCACTACAAATCCAGTGTTCCTATGGCCTGCCCTTCCTTCCTCCCTTCCTCCCTTCCTTGCATAGAACTGAGAGTCATTGAGAAGGGGAGAAAAGACACCTACAGACTTGCACCTCCTGTGAAACAACCCTTCTTTCTGTAGGTGGGGAGCCAGTGGCTTGAACCGGGATCCTTGCACTTCAGACTGTGTGCACTTAACCCAGCACACCACCGCCTGGCTCCCTCATAAGAGAATTTTTGCACTAATGAAAGTCACTTGTGAAATAGTGATTGACTGATTTTCTTCTCCCTTTTCCCTTTCCTTCCCTACCTCTTCCCCTTCCCACCCCCTCTTCTTTCCTTTTCACCAGGGTTATCATTTTGGTTCTACATAACTAATCCATAGCTCCCAGAATTCATGTTTTCCTCTTGTATGTAATGAAATAAAGAGAAATTGAGAAGGAAAGGTAGACACCTGCAGCAGTGCTTCATTGCTTATGAAGCTTCCCCATGCAGGTGGGGACTGGGGGCATTTTTGACAGGGAAGAGAAATTGAGAGGGAAGCTGCAGTAGGGAGGGAGGGAGAGGGAGAAACAATAGCAGACCTGCTTCACTGCTCATGAAGTGTCCCCCCTGCACTTGGGGAGCGGGGCTTGAATCTGGGTCCTTGTGCATGGTGATATGTGCACTCAACCCATGTTCCACCAGCTGGCCCCAGAGTTAATTTCTTTAAATGACATGAGACAAGTTTTGTTTTTGCCCAGCAGTATTAACTTGTTCCATTTGTTAAAAAGCACTTTCCTGCACTAAATCACTTTATCTTTATCAAAAATCACTGGAGTGTATTTGTATGTGTGTGTTTCTGGGTTCTCTGTTCTGTTCCATCATTAGTCTTGCCTTCCACCTAATACCACACAATCTAGATCTGCATACTGACTCTTAGTAGACTGATTACATCTTGATTCAAAATTATTGGATTTAAAAAAGTTTGAGGTCCTGAGTTTATCATTGTCATTTCATATGCCAGAGTGGTATGCTGGTTTGTTTTCTCTTTTTCTTTTTTAATAATTTATTTATTCATGAGAAAGATAAGAGAGGAAGAACCAGACATCACTCTTGTACATGTGCTGCCAGGGATTGAACTCAGGACTTCATGGTTGAGAGCCCATTGCTTTGTCCACTGTGCCACCTCCTGGGCCACCTGATTTGTTTTGTCTTTCTCTCTGATTTTATTTATAGTGGATAAATGACATCTTTTTAAAATGTTGATTTGGGGGCTTGTGAAATAGATCTCTTGGATAGCGTGCTGCTTTGCCATGTGTACAGCCCAGATTTGAACCTGGCCCCACAACACTGAAGGAAGCTTAGGTGCTGCTATCTCTTTCACTCTCTGCCTCTGTCTCTATCTTTCAAAAAAAAAGTGTTGATTTGGGGGAGCTGGGTGGTAGTGCAGTGGGTTAAGTGCAGGTGGCGCAAAGCACAAGGACCGGTGTAAGGATCCTGGTTTGAGCCCCCAGCTCCCCACCTACAGGGGGGTTGCTTCACAGGCGGTGAAGCAGGAATACAGGTGTCTGTCTTTCTCTCCCCGTCTTCCCCTCCTTTCTCCATTTCTCTCTGTCCTATCCAATGACGACGACATCAATTAACAACAATAACTACAACAATAAAACAACAAAGGCAACAAAAGGGAATAAGTATTTTTTTAAAAAAATGTTGATTTGATAGCCTTCCCTCAATCAAAATCTGGATGGCTTTTCAGTAGAGTTTGAACAAGACTAATAATTTTTTTAGAAAACAGAAACAGTAATACTCATTTTTTTCCTGAAATTTGTATTCTAAGCTTGTTAACAAAACTGTTAGAAAGAATGTAAATGAATACAATTTAACAACGGTGTCCATTATAAAAACAGCAATATATATAATTTTTATAGAACAAGTCACATGCACAAATTCAGCTTATTCTCATAATGGCAGATATATGGGACTTTAGAATTTTTTTCCCAGAATCATTCCTGTCTTCCTGAAACTTAATGCTACTACATGTTATCAGATTATTGATTTAGTAAACAAAGTCTAGGTTAAAATTGAGAGTGGTAGGTGTCTGTATGTAGTACATGATGAGTATTACACCTCAGTTTTGCATGGAACACTGTGGATCGGCAGGATGTGAGGTCATCAGCTGGTCTCAGAGATGGCAAACTGTTAGGTTTTGATGAGTAATATCTTGTCCAAGTACTGAGAGGGGCAGCATTTATGTAGCAGAAATACTCTAAGCTAAAGCATAGCTGTGATGTTTGAAAATGGTAAGTTAAATAGAGCTAGCGCACAATGAGGATATTGGTTCCTTGCAGGAGATGAGGCTGGAGATTTGGTTCAATTGTAGAAGGCTTCACCTGCTTTACTTCTTGCTAAACTGAACTATCTCAACCTATTGAGAACCAGAAAGCCAGTAGAGGATTTTGAGCATTTCATCTGTATAGCTTCTTTTATTTCATGTAAGCATGTTTGCATATTTTTTCATACATGCTTTCTTTAAAATTAGGTTCCACATGATTTGTCTTTGCTTTTTAAGTTCACTTAAAATGTAGGAATCTGTGGATTTATGACTGCACTACTGGTATAGAGGGAGGATACTTTCCTCTGTTTGAGTCTAAACTGTAATATAACTCATGGCTAATCTTTTGCTAAGCTGTTGCTTAAGAACTTTCCAAATATGTGGCAGAAATCTGATTATATTTTTGTTTGCTTTGCCATCTTTTTCACTTTGTACATTATAAACCTCTTATAAAAATATTTGCAATTTTACTGGGGTTTTAAAAATTATGCTCTTTTTGATGAAAAGCCATTAAGAGTGATCTTTCATGGATAACTTTTTTCTTCCATTTTTCTCCCTCCCTCCCATCTCTCTCTCTCTCTCTCTCTCTTTTTTTGTCCAAAGCATTACTTAGCTCTGGGTTAAAGTCATGGCTGGGATTTAACCTGGGAACTTGGAGCTATCTCCTGGCCCCTTTTTCTTTTTCTACTGCATTAGTAGATACAAGGAAGCCAACTGTGTTTGGTCCTCTTAATTTCTGAAGCAGAGAATTTTAAACTGATTTCATCACTTTTTCCTTATTACATTTTTTCTAACCCCCTAGAAGCACTTTTATTTAACAGTCTTGATTATATAACCTGCTTGTTTTTTTTTTTTATTTTAAGGTGTGACTGCACAGAAAAACTACAGAACAAATTTGACTTTTTGCGCTCACAGTTGAATGATATTTCATCATTTAAGAATATCTACAGATATGCCTTTGATTTTGCAAGGGTAGGTGTAAATTTCATACTTTGTAATTAAATATTTTTAAATATTTAAGAGACCACACTCACAGAAATGCTTTTACTTATTCTAGGATAAAGATCAAAGGAGCCTTGATATGGACACCGCTAAATCTATGCTGGCTCTGCTGCTGGGAAGGACGTGGCCGCTGTTCTCAGTATTTTACCAGTACCTAGAGGTGCGTGTGGTCTTGATTTTGAAAATGCACCTGTAATTTAGGTAATGGATTGGGGAGGACGTGGCCGCTGTTCTCGGTATTTTGCCAGTACCTAGAGGTGCGTGTGGTCTTGATTTTGAAAATGCACCTGTAATTTAGGTAATGCACTTGTGCACTATGCTTTTTTATATTGTCTTTATTTATTTATTGGATAGAGAAAGCCAGAAACCAAGAGGAAAGGTGGTGATAGAGAGGGAGAGAGACAGACACCTTCAGCCCTGCTTCATAAGTGGTGAATTTAATGCCTATCAACTGTGCTATCTCCTGGGCTGCTACTTTATTTTATTTTATTTTAAATGTATAAGCTGGTTTTGGTGGTGCTAGAGCTCAAGACCCTGGCCTCTACCTGCAGGGGAAGCTTCACAAATGGTGGAGCAGTGCTGCAGGTGTGTCTGTCTCCATCACAGAACAAAGAAAGGGGGAGGAATTGGGGATTCTGGTGAATGGAGGAAAGTGGAATAGCTGTGCCAGCACTGATCCCCAGGGATAGCCCTGGTGGTAAAAAGGAAAAAAGAGAGGAGGAGAACAAAACTTGCCTGAGTAGTAATAAATTGTTACTATGTACCTATCTTCTGCCAGCTTTAGACATGAGTTTATAGTGTGTGTTCATTATATTACTAGCCACCTAAAAACGGATATAATTTTTTACACCACTCCCACCACCATGGTTCTGTGCCCCCCTTGCCATACCCCTCCAGTGATAACCACCATAAATTTGTCAATTAATCCAGGACCTTGGAGCTATCTCCTCTGCCCCTTATTGATCAAATTTACTGATTTCCCTAACTTTCTGTTTATAGTGAATTTTTATTAGAGTTCTTTTTTAACTTAAAAATATTTATTTTATATTAGATAACATTGCGCATTGAGAGAGACATGTATTTGCAATGCTGAGTCTCACAATGGGTGCCTTGAGCATGAAAGAACCTAGCTCTGCCAGTTGAGCTGTCTCTGACCACTTTTGGTATAGTTCTTAATATTTTTTCTAAATAAAATTAATAATGCCATTATTATTTTTACCTTGAAAATAATTTCTCTCGAGCCCCCGGCTCCCCACCTGCAGGGGAGTCGCTTCACAGGCAGTGAAGCAGGTCTGCAGGTGTCTGTCTTTCTCTCCCCCTCTGTCTTCCCCTCCTCTCTCCATTTCTCTCTGTCCTATCCAACAATGATGACATCAGTAACAACAACAATAATAACTACAACAATAAAACAACAAAGGCAACAAAAGGAAATATTTAAAAAAAAAAAGAAAAGAAATTTCTCTTCTGGGGAGACAGCATAGTGGTTATACAAATGACTTTCATTGTCTGATACTCTAAAGTCCCAGGTTTAATCTCTGGCACCATCATAAATCAGAACTGTATTCTGGTACAAAATAAAATAATTTTTCATAAAGCTGATTGCTAATCAGAAAGTTTTCTATAGCCATTTTGTTTGAAACTTCTGTTAAGAGAATGGTGTGAATGGATGCTGTGCACACTCACATCTTTAAGTACATGTTTTTGATGCATGCTTTCAATGTGCCCCCTGTTTGTGGTTTTGGACAAACAGTACACATGATTGCACGTAGCACTGGCTTCTGGGCCAGTGAGATAGCTCGGTTGGCTAGTATATGTTTTCTCAAGTACGTGGCCCCGGTCTGACCCCAGCCCACACCACATTGAAGGTGCTTTGGTGCCATTGTGTCTTTTACTTTCTCTCTCTCAGCCTCTCTGTGTGTATCAGATAGACAGACAGCAAAATGTTTACCTCCAAAGAAAGTTTAGAGAAGCGAACTACTTTCAAATACATATAACTTATCATGGTTACTCAGTTAAGTAGCAGCAGTGGTATTTGAACCCAAGGCTATATATATATACACACTCTTTTCACTACTTTGAAATATATGCCAGTTAAGGTTTTTTACCAAATTGTAAATTTCACACAAAGAAATGATTTTAGTGGGAGGCAATAGAAGAAAACTTAATGGTGTCGAAAATGCATTCCTGAATCTCATTTGGAGTATGTCATTGATTCTGTCTTAAGTTTCAGTGCTCTTGACGCTATTTTTAGTCCTCAAAAATGACAAAAATAAAAGAAAAAGTTAAGTTAGGTGATGCTAATATATAAAGACCCCTGAAGTTTTCCACAGAAACACAAATAAATAAAAAACAGTGTTTTAGAGGAGTCGGGCGGTAGCACCGCCGGTTAAGCGCATGTGGCACAAAGCTCAAGGACCGCTTAGGATCCTGGTTCCAGCCCCGGCTCCCCTCCTGCAGGGGAGTCGCTTCACAGGCAGTGAAGCAGGTCTGCAGGTGTTTGTCTGTCTCTCTTCTTCTCTATCTATCTCATCTCTCTCAATTTCTCTCTGTCTCTATCCAATAACAAGTAAATAAAAAATAAAAGAAAAAAGTTTTAGAAAAACTAACGTTTAAAATTAGACCTAGGTTTATGAAGTTAAGCACTCATAAATGATGCTCGTTTTGTGATTCAAGCATGTGTATCATTTTCTACAGCAATCGAAGTATCGGGTTATGAACAAAGACCAGTGGTACAATGTATTAGAATTCAGTAGAACCGTCCATGCTGATCTTAGTAACTATGATGAAGATGGTGCTTGTAAGTATAATGCTGTGTTATCCAACAAAAATGATTCTTGTGAGGCTGGTGGTAGTGCACCTGATTGACCATATACATTACCACACGCAAGGACCCAGGTTCAAGTCCCTAGTCCCCCACCTGCAGGAGGGAAGCTTTTTGAATGGTGAAATTATGCTGCAGTTGTCTGTATCCCCCTTCCCTCTCAATTTCTGTCTGAATCCAAAGGAGGGGTGAGGGAATTCATAAAACTTCTAAATGAGAGTATACTTTTGTGTAGCATGCCAATAAAGAATATAAACTTCCTAAGAGTAACTTTCATCGTTTAATAATGTGTGAAGTTGGCGGGGGGGCAGTTGAAGGAAAATGACATTGAGTAACTTAGATTGAGTAATTCTGTAAAATCTATGTTGGCAAATAAAATGCTTTTACTTAATCCAGTAACCAAACATTAAATTTAAGTTACACTTTCTGATCTAAAAGTTACAATTCTGGTTTACTTAACCTGGTACTGTCATATCATATAAAGTGCAGTTTTGATTTTTAAAATAGGACACCAAAGCATCAGCTATTAGAGAAAACACATTACAGCTGGTAATCTATATCCATTCACAGTATGGCAGATACTGCCAAATCATTTCCCTCTGGAAATTATTGAGTAGATAGGTAATACGATATTTATAATTTTTTTATCCTTCACATTTAATTGTCTATCCACACTCTACAGTGGACCCTCATGAAATAAAACTAATCTCTGAAGTAATGATACATTTCTTAGACAAGACTAAGTGAATCTCCGGAACTAAAGGTGTTTTTTGCTCTAGGACCTCAGCCCTGCATGACTGCACTACTTGCCCTTGTTTAGTTTCAGATGTGGGGGCTGGGGCTAGAGCACAGCACTGTTTCACCATTCTTGGTGCTTCGTCTGGTACAAGCATGGTGTTCCCATTGATGTGGGCTAGACCCTATGTCCTGGTACACATGATACCATGTGTGCTCTACCAGGTAAGCTTTCTCCCTGCCCACATTATTTTTAGGTTCTACAAGGAATTGCATAGACATATGCATTCCTATAATCATAAACTATGAACTTGCTTCTGTTCCATTAAGAGAATAAATTTGCTAAAGATAGGACAGGCTAACTTAATTTCTACCTGTATATACTGTGTCCTTCCCGTACTTAGTGACTGTTCATGTTTTGAATGTGTTATTTTTAGAAATAGCTTGCAGTGGAAAATGGGTAACCTAAGGAATATAACACACACACACACACACACACACACACACACACACACACACACACACACACACACGGTATTGTTGGAAGTCATGATGTGTTTTTGTGTAGAAAACAGGAAAATATCATGACTTTTCTGACAACCCTATATATGTATTTATGTATATGCATATATGACTTACATGTATGTGCTTTTTCATCTAAAACTTACATAATTTGTATAAAAATACAACTTTAATATTTGTTTGAGAAAATCTGACAGGACTGTCTGTGCTTTAAGAGACTGGAGCCAAGTAGTGGCTTATGCTGGCCATGCTATTATTTGTCTTGTGTATTTTTTTTTTTTTTTCCTCCTCTAGGGTTATTGCTGGGCTCGGTGCCTGCACCATGAATCCACCGCTCCTGGAGGCCATATTTTTCCCCCTTTTGTTGCCCTTGTTGTAGCTTTGTTGTGGTTATTATTATTGCCCTTGTTGACGCAATTCGTTGTTGGATAGGACAGAGAGAAATGGAGAGAGGAGGGGAAGACAGAGAAGGGGAGAGAAAGATAGACACCTGCAGACCTGCTTCACCGCCTGTGAAGCGACTCCCCTGCAGGTGGGGAGCTGTGGGCTCGAACCGGGATCCTTACGCCTGTCCCTGCGCTTTGCGCCACATACGCTTAACCCACTGCGCCACCGCCCGACCCCCTGTCTTGTGTATTTCTTATAACAAAGAAATATGTCTTAGAAGCAAGAGACAAACTACCAGGTGTTTTTTTTTTTCTTTTCTTTTTAAAAGAAAACTTGGGTAAATATTTCTTTGCGGCATTGGATCTTTCAGCATTTTAAAACAATGAACAGAGAAGTCATTTAAATTGCCAACCTGATTTCTGTAGGTTAATGAGTTTGAACTCATTTATGTAAGTTAAATAAGTGGCTTCATAGAATAGTTCTGATATCAAGTATTAATTAGGAACTTGTCTTACATTTAGAATTGTACTTGGTTCTACTGCTAGTACAAGGTAAGTCTCTTAACATGGCCACTCCTTCAATAAACTTACATAATAATAATAATGACTATTATTATTATTATTTGCCACCAAGTTGATCACTGGGGCTTCACACGGCATGGCCCTACCACTCTCAGCAATCTTTTTTTTTTTTTTCCTCCAAGTGGAGGCTAAGAGACAGAGAAACAAAAAGGAGAACAGCACTTGTGAAGCCGCCGAGACACTCCCATGTGGTGGTTGAGGAGCTGAACCTGGGTCCTTACACACAGTAAATGTTTACTCTACTAGCTGAACAACTCTGACCCCCAGGTAGAACATAGGAATATTAGGTTGATTTTTTTTTTCACAGGTTGTTCTATGACTAAATGGCAGAATGCTCTAAATGACAAGAGTGTTATGGAATTAACTTAGTTACTAAAGACTGAGTATCCCTTGAGAAAGAGCCATTAAATAATAGAAGGAGGCTGGAAGTTCTAAGCCTGCAGCCAGGGTGAGGGAGTGAGGACCCCCTTAAGCCACAGGACTCATGGGGAGTTTGACAGCTGGAGAGATGAGACCAGTAAATTCTAACAGCAATTATTTCTTCATTTCTAGGGCCCGTTCTTCTCGATGAATTTGTTGAGTGGCAGAAAGTTCGTCAAACATCATAGCAACAACTACTATGAAGAAAATGCAAACCTTTTGAATCTCACATGCATACAAGCTTATGAGATGAGGGAAAAAGACTCAAAGGGTGCATTTTCATTCACATGAAAGACCTCCTCATAGTATCTTTTTTCCCCCTTTTTAAAGGGAATTGTTCTTGTTACATGTGATAGGCACTGAGCCACACCTCTCTGAGACTGAATATTGAGGTTTTTGTTTTATGTTTATAACATTTATTTCAGAACAATAAAGATTCAGATTTGTGACAAAGGCCTTAAAGTAAAGATGTCCCTTGAGTGTTATAGTGGTATTTATTTTTGCAAGTTTGAGTTTTTTTGAATTTTGAAGATTTTTAACCAGTCTTAATACTTGACAATGTAGTCTGCTGATGGTATGACTCGTGCTATTAGAACAGCAACTGAGCTTGATCACTGTGCTGATGATTCTCTGATGCGACTAACAGACAACAGTTCAGGGTGTTAGAAGTCTTCCAACTTTCCCTCTAGGCTTCTGTCAAAACTGCCAAGGTCCATTATTTAGCTTAGTAGGCAAATATAAAGCACCACTGTGTATATTCTTGATTGTAATTTTAAGTATTCTGTGAAGAAGTTCCATTTACACTTGAGAAAGCAAGGCTTCTATGTTAGTGCTCTCAAAGTCAGGTAGCATTGTTGTAATGGAGGACCAGTCTGAAGTCATGTTACCATCTTCATTATAGTGGCATATGCATCAGCACTGTCATAGGTGGTAGTTTCTTTTGAAAACAACCGTTTTTCATCTTAAGAGGACATTAGTTCTCATTTGTAGATTTAGTTATGACATACTTAGGAGACATCATGAGAGAACTCTGAGAACAATTCTGTACAACTCAAGAGTGTCATTTATGTCAGCATAATCACAGTGTTGCAAATCACCACCAACTGCTCACTGTCGGCAATAAAGAATGTTGAGAAGACAGTCTTCTCTCAGTCACATAAAGACCTTCTGGACCAACAACAACACAACTGCTTTGTGTGCTCCTTTTAAACTGTTCAGTGTCCCAGTGACACGAGAACTTTTTTCACATTCTCAGTCTGGTCACAACTTTAATTCCTAGTTTCATTGTATGAGAAGAAAGAAATAAGTAGCTTATTTTCCCATTAAAAAAGTACATTTCTACTGGGAGTTAGGACAAAGATTGGAATTTGATGGTGAATTTCTTGAATGGGTATTGACTAAGTAAAAATAACGTTTTAAAGATTTTTATGGTTTCTTTTTGGATTAATGAGCTGGGAGGAAATGATTGTTGTTTTTACTCATTTTCTTAATTAAATCACTGTAAAAAGCACTGGTGTGAAAAAAAACAGAGGGGAAATGTTTTTTTTTTTTCTTAAATGTTTTAAAGATGAGAATAATATTCCTGAAATGGTCCTCATGCAAGTTTGAGAATCACTGAATTACCAGAATTCAGCCTACTGACAGTATTGTAATTAAACATCATGAATATTGTTTTAATATCAAATTGCGTATAAACAAAGTATTTAGATTTTCAGACATTTGAATCTTTGTAGTTTATTTGACTTTTCCAGGTATAAGTGTCTCAACTTGAAGACTACTCATTCATTTTTGTTTAAATTCAGAACATAGTTTTTGTCTTTTGTTTTCTGTTTTGTTTTTTTTAATCTTGAAGGTTTTTAGTTAAAGCCTAAACTAAATGGCTAGGTCTTTATCATCCTCACTCTCTGAATAAAATGCAAGAACTCAAAACTTGAAATACTTGAAATACTTGAAACTACTTACTCAGATGATTTTGAGTTTGAATTCTAAAATAAAATGGTTTTCTGTTTGTTTAAAACCGGCAGTGCAGTATTGTGTGGGCCATGCTTGCTCCACTCTCTTGCTTCATCTAATTCACTGTTTAAAGTCATGAAACTCATCCACTGCAGAGACAAATTGATTTCATTCTGTCATTCATCACTGGCTGTGGACTTGCTCCTTCTTGTCTTTTTAAACTTATATTTGAACTGCATTCCATTTATTGGGAAAGCTTAAGAGGTTGTGTGCAGTGTCAACTGAGAATATGAAGGACCGCAGCATTAAAAAAGGAGTCTCCTCAGTGTTCTGACTCTCCTCTAACTAGTTAGCTTTAAGTGCCTTCCCAGGAGTCCTGTCACAAATACTTAGACATCCTGTGCATGAGAGGAAATACTCAACGGTGCTCTATTGTTGGAAATGATTTGCTAGTCATAGAATTGTAAGCAAACACAATACTCCTGGAAGGAAGGAGAGCCAGTGTTGAACCCAGTGAGAATGGAGAGGTAGTTGCCCACCCCTCAGCCAGTCCCTTTTAACAAGGCATCTCTAGGAATGGCCTGCCCTTCAAGTAGACTAGTGGAATACAAATGCTGTGTTGTATGTGGACCTGACTTACCATGTTTGTCTCTTGTCTAATGAATTCTTGTTTTTTAAATGCTGCTGATACAATTCTTGACATAATACATTTTTGATAATGATATTTTTGTATATAAAGTATATACATTTATTAATTTGGTGTACTCTAGTATTTCTTAAACTGAATTTTGAGGACCTTCTTTGGGGATGTTAGATTGCCACTGAAGAATATTTCTCTTCAATACAAATGCTTTCTAGTTCAAAATTTTATTTTATTATTTTTTTTTAACAATTTGAGGTCAGCACTTTGTGCAGGGGGTGGGGAGAGGAGAGCAGACATCCAAGATAAGTGTTTAGGCATGCAAGGTGTTTAGAGTGGCTTAGATTCAGAATATGCCAAGTTGATTAACAGTGACACATTTTACTTTGAACTACATTATTTCTTCACACAACCATGCCCTTTCTGTCTTCTAACTGCTATTGTGAAATAAAGAATTAAAATAATGAGTTCTCTTAATATGTAAATTATAAGACTTAATTTGTTCTGCTGCATTCTTGAAGTTTCCTTAAAACTTGTGAAAATAATTCAGTCTGACAGGTTTCTGTATCCTTCCTCCTCCTAGTTTCTGTCCTGTCAGAGAAGGGACCCACCAAGAAAGGCAGCTGGCAGGAATAGCGGGCCTGCAGCGCAGGTGCTGCTAGTGGTAGCCTGGTGGGGATGTTTAACAGACGGCTACAAGCATCAAATCAGGAGCTTTCCCCACTAAGCTTGTCGCTGGGGCTTGGCGATGTGAATCCACTGCTGGCGGCCATTTTCCTTTTCTCTCCCACCCTCCTCCCCCCTTTCTATTATACTTGATGGGACAGAGAAACAGAGGGGAGGAGAGAGAGACACCTGCAGACCTGCCTTACACACTCATGAAGCAGCCCCCCTGAGTCACAGGTGGGGAGCAAGGGACTTGAACCTGGGTCTTTGAGCATGGTAATATGCACTTAACTGGGTGTGCCACTGCCCAGCCCCCAAGTCAGGCACATTTTAATATAGAATTTACAGACATTCTTTTGTAACAAAATGCAAAATAAACAACTAATCCTATTCCTAAAGAAAACATGAGTGGTTCTCCCTTCTTGATAAAAAGGGTTTTTTGATTTTTTTTTTTCCCCCCTGAAATTGTATTTGTCATGAAGAGGGTGGGAGAGGGAGAAGAGTAGCTCTAGCAAAGTTCAGATTGAATCTGCACCTCTGGGGCTCAAGTGTGCAAGTTTTGTGCTATTCCCCAACCCATCCAAGTACTCTTAAATGCTAGTGGAAATAAATCATTAGAAGGAAACATTTCAAAACGGTAATTTATTTTACTGCAGAAAATGGAAATGCTATCAAAATTTCATTGACTTCCTTAATAGGAAATTCAAGTTTGAATTATTACACATTTCTGGACCATAAACATTTTTAATTAGTATAGTTTTATATGTTCAAAAAGCATAACCACCAGAGAAATAGACTGCCTAAAGACTTTGTCAACAGAACTAGTTATCTTTAAGTACTACTGTGGAAGCTAACTAAAAGTGTTTTATAAATTATGAAAAGAAGCATTTCTATCCGAAGACATTTGTGACTTATCACAGTGAGTTAATCTTTAAATTTTTGAAGTGAACTTTCACGTCACTGAAGCCGGTCTAACTCGATAACTGACTTTCCCCCAAAATTTCAAACTTAATAAAACAATGACTTTGCTATGTCTATTGTCTTTTTTTATATATTTATTTTATTTATTCCCTTTTGTTGCCCTTGTTGTTTTATTGTTGTAGTTATTATTGTTGTTGTCGTTGTTGGATAGGACAGAGAGAAATGGAGAGAGGAGGGGAAGACAGAGAGGAGAAGAGAAAGACACCTGCAGACCTGCTTCACTGCCTGTGAAGCGACTCCCCTGCAGGTGGGGAGCCGGGGTTCGAACCGGGATCCTTATGCCGGTCCTTGTGCTTTGCGCCACCTGTGCTTAACCCGCTGCGCTACAGCCCAACTCCCGTCTATTGTCTTTTATGACAGTGTCCCTATGTTGTTTTCGCCGGGCTGGCTTCACGGGCGGGTAACAGATGACCAGGGACTCATGGTTGAGCTGTAGGCAGTATCTCTTTATTCATGCAGGACGCAGCACAATCTAAGCCGAGCTAAGCTAAACTCAAGTACCCTAAAACTCACAATGCTGTCTTTATATATACTTGCCAAGTAGGGTGGAAACAGGATGTGACATAGAGAGGATGGAGAGAAAAGTGACTGGTGAAAATCAGAGTGTGACAAGGAGGGGGCAGAGCAGGCGAGAATCCTATCACTGAACCACCAATGCCCTGGAGTGCTTTATGTAAATGTAAAAGTGATTTATGTAAATAGACCAAAGCTTTGAATGGGATTCAATCTATCCCTATATAGGCATATGGTTAAGCAGAAGCCAGGGGGAGCTGGCATACTATCCAACATCCCCTTTGCTTTTTTCCAGAACAGTTGTTACAGTTTATGTTCATTCTCCCCTCACCCCCTCTCTCATGACCATGTTACTTCTGGGGGCTCTGTATGCTTCCTCTACTCCTGGCAGATTTGTTTACTGTTTTTAAGTAAAAGGTGGTGGTGGTGGAGTAAAGACAAAGACTCAGGAGCCGTGGTGGTGTACCAGTTAAACATATACTGAGTACTAAGCTCAAGGATCCAGATTCGAGCCCCCACTTCCCACCTGCAGCACTGTGTGGTGAAGCAGGTCTGCAGGTGTCTGTATTTCCTCTCCCTTCTCAATTTCTCTGTCCTATCCAAAATCCTTAGTACTGCTCTGTTGCTTATGCTGCTACTCCCAGGTGGTTACTTCGTTCTCAGTATGGTAAACTGCACTTTACTGGGTGAACTGTCTCCCAGACTCATTCTTTTATCTTAATGTGGTTTGTAATATAGCAGAACCTTTGTTTTCTTTTTTTTTAAATATTCTCTTTTGTTGCCCTGTTTTATTCTTGTAGTCATTATTGTTATTGATATCATTGTTAGATAGGAAAGAGAGAAATGGAGAGAGGAAAGGAAGACGGGGAGAGAAAGACACCTGCAGACCTACTTCACCGCCTGTGAAGCGATTCCCCTCAGGTGGGGAGCCGGGGGCTCAAACCAGGATCCTTACCTTCAGTCCTTGTGCTTTGTGCCACCTGCACTTAACTGGCTGTGCTACCGCCCGACTCCCAGCAGAACCTTTTTTTATTATAATTCATTTTTTCATGGATTCTGATTCATCATGGATAAAATAGTCTTTAAAATATAATCAGTTATGGGGGTCGGGCCGTGGCGCAGTGGGTTAAGCGCACGTGGCGCAATGCACAGGGACCGGCGTAAGGATCCCGGTTCGAGCCTCCGGCTCCCCACCAGCAGGGGAGTCGCTTCACAGGCGGTGAAGTAGGTCTGCAGGTGTCTATCTTTCTCTCCCCCTCTCTCTCTGTCTTCCCCTCCTCTCTCCATTTCTCTCTGTCCTATCCAACAACAAAGCAACGTCAACAATGGCAATAATAACCGCAACGAGGCTGCAACAACTAGGGCAACAAAAAGGGGAAAAAATGGCCTCCAGGAGCGGTGGATTCATGGTGCAGGCACCGAGCCCAGCAATAACCCTGGAGGGAAAAAAAAAAAATATATATATATATATATACATATATATATATATATATATAATCAGTTATAAGGTTAGATTTAGAATGAGCATGAAATCTAGCCACAATATCAAGTTTATTGGGACTTTACTGTGTCTGTGTTATAGATACATAATCCATTGGGGAGGTGGCATAATGGTTGTGCAGAAGACTTTCACACTGAGGCTCTGAAGTCCCAAGTTCAGAAACAGCACCCCCATAAGCCAGATCTGAGCAGCGCTCTGCTTAAAAAGCAAATACAGACCAGGTGACGGCACACTTGGTAGAGCTGGCATGTTCAAAGTCCCAGGTTCCCACCTGCAGAGTGAGCATTTCATGAATAGTGAAGCAGTGTTGAAGGTGTTTCTCCATCTGTCTTCCCCTCCCATCTTGATTTATCTCTATCCAATACTTTTTTTAAATTTATTTTCCCTCCAGGGTTACTGCTGAGGGCTCTCAGTGCCTGCACTACAAATCCACTGCTCCTGGAGGCCATTTTCCCCATTTTGTTGCCCTTGTTATTGTTGCCATTGCTGTTATTGTTGTTGGATAGGACAGAGAGAAACTGAGAGAGGAGGGGAAGGCAGAGGGGGAGAGAAAGACCTGCAGACATGCTTTTACCTCCTATGAAGCGACCCCCCTGCAGGTGGGGAACCGGGGGCTCAAACTGGGATCCTTGCTCTGGTCAGTCCTTGTGCTTTGCACCATGTGCACTTAACCTACTGCACTACCGCCTGCTCCTCCCCCAATAAATACTTTTAAAAAGCAAACAAAAGATGGACATAGAGTCCATAAGTGAGAGTTACTAGTAAGTAGTTTTATTTAAAAGTTCCAGTTTCACCCCAATTTACATCATTTTGAAGTTTTGGACTTTCTCAACTTCAAAAAGTTAGTGAAAGTGGGTGAACAAACTGAAAAACTGTTTAACTATTAAATTTATATTGTGAAATACTGAAATACTATACTTACACTTATTTTCAAAAGCTAATAAAACTAAGTGCAATGGATACAATGCATATGCTGTAAAGTCAGATCCTCTAAAACTCAACAGTGTGTATAAATTGAGCATTATTTTACATTTGTTATGTTCCGCCACTAAGATTTTTGCTGGGGTTCAGTGCCTGCTCCTGGTGGCTATTTTTTGGTTTTTTTCCTCCTTTGATCAGACAGAGAGAAATTATGAGGGATAGGAAAGAGGGAGATGAATAACTGCAGATACCTTCACTTCAGAGCAGTGACACTTCCCCTTGCAGGCAGGGAGTGGGGGCTCAAACCCAAATCCTTGTGCACGGTAGCCCAGTGCACCACCACCCGGGCCCCCACATTATTTTATTTCTGCCACTAGGAATATTGCCAGGGCTTAGTACCTGCATGGCTCTACCACTGCTGGCAACTTGTTCTTTCTTTTCCTGTAGACAGAAGGGTTAGAGACAAGGTTTCTGAAGTTCCCCACAGGCGCTTCCTGGTGGTGGTCCAGGGCTCTAATCTAGGTCCTTGTGTACTTTACCAGGTGAGCCACCAGGGCATTAACCCATAATTTATGTAAAAAATAGATGGTAGGTAAAAGAACTTCATACATCTTAAAGGTCTGAAGAAAATTTTCTTTCACATGACTGCTGTCAAGATGTTAACTAAGACCTTATTTTTATCAATTTGTTGTTAGATATAGTAGTCTTAACTAAGTTAGCTATGAATTTCAAATTAAGCTTGTTTACCTCTAGTATGTTACCTATTTGTCTACTACACAAACAAAATTGCATATAGCTAGTTAATTTTATCAGCAAATGTAGAAGACTTACCTGTGTGGAACTTAATAGCATTCTCTGAAAGTACTTTGAATATTCAGAAGGAGTATACATAGTAGAAGAAACCTCCATTGGTTTCCTCTGCCGTATCTTTATCTAGGCGAGTCACTTCATTTCTCTCATCTTCAGTTTCATTTGCTGTAAAATAGCAATAATGATACTAATTAATATTAATATTGCTTTGAAGTTCAAGTAGGACCCTATCTACAGCTAAACCAAGCAAATATTAAATGAATAAATCTTGACATCTGAATAATTACTTAAAATAAACTTTTGTTTTTTTCCCAAGCTTTTCAATTCTACTCATACAAACAGCAGGGAGGGGTGGTCAGGGTTTAAGCACACATAGTACTAAGCACAAGGACCATGCAAGGATCCCAGTTTGAGCCCCTGGCTCCCCACATACAGGAGGTCACTTTGCAAGTGGTGAAGCATGTCTGCAGGTATCTATCTTTCCCTCTCTATATTCCCCTCCATCTCAATTTCTCTCTGTCCTATCCAATAAAAAAAAAAAAATTAAAAAAAAGGCTGCCAGGAGCAGTGGATTCATAGTGCCAGCACTGAATCCCAGTGATAACCATGGAGGAAAAAAACGAAATGAACAAACAACAAAAAACAAACAGAAAAACAAACAAGGACTTCTTGTTTATGTACTACTTGTTTTTATAATCTAACTTACTCCATAGACTATTTCAATAAATCAATTCCCAGTTATATGTCAGGAAGGGTTCTAGATCTAAGTATATAGCAAAACATATATTTTTGTTTCCATTCATGGGGCTTTTCATTTTAAATGGTTAGTATACATAGTTTGTCACGGTTTAAAAGGTTATTAAGGGAAAGGGTATCAAGTGTGTGTGAATACAAAGTTGCTGTTTTAAATGAAGTATGTACTGATGAAATGAGCAGAACACTGGCGGAGTGAGCAGTTGAGCCATATGGATATCTGGGAGAAAAACATTCCAGACAGTAGGACTGTGATGCACTAAGGCCTTGAGGTAGTTATGTGCTTGCTTTCTGAAAACACTGAACAGAGAGAACCACTGGCTATGATGGTTAGAAAGTGAATTTAGAGAGATTAAGAAAACACATAACCACGCCTGATTGTAGATAATCACAGAGAGGAATTGCCAGAATTTCAGTGAGGTGGAAAGAAGAGTTCTGATTAAAAAAAAAAATGAAAGTGAAAAAATGAAAGTATTAGGAAAATTAGATAATACCACAGGTAAGAAATGGTATAACCTGCATGAGACAGAAATGTAAGTAGTAAGTGATAAAATTCTCAATCTATATTGATAGTGGAGCCTATTCTATATGCTGATAGACTGAATATAGGGTATGAGAAAAAGAATGAGGAACTTCATGAAAAACATGGAAGAATATATCTGAAGTGCTAATTCCTTTGGTACTTGTATAGTCTGATTCAATTAGACTAACGTGTGACACCATTTTAAAACACTAGAGGGCAGGCCTGCTTCTAGATTGTGAAGAACTATAAATGGATTCATCTAGCCGTGCATGGTATCTACATTCGGTCCTAATTTATGAATGCACTTGCTTCTCAAATGACATATATCAACTATGTTTTTTCTATTGCTGAGAGAAGACATAAAATAATAGTCAATTTTCACTAATTTAGAACTGCTAGTTGATAGATGGTGAAATGGAACTTTCCTGCAATGAAGACACACATTTCTCACTTATCACCCAGAAAGTCTGTCCACATAGAGTCATGTTCCCCTCATCCATTTAGGGTCCTGACTTATCCATGCTATTACTTTAGCTTGTCTATCGTAGTAATGGTCCTTGCTGCAGGATTGTTTTGAGAATGAAATAAAGTAATGCATGTAATAAATATAAGCTAGACTTGTCAGAAAAGCATATCAACTGGATTTTGTAGGATGAATCTGTTCTTTAACTGTTCTTAAAAAAATCAAATGAATAAAGGTTAATTCAATATTTAGAAATTCCTGTCTCCTAGGAAGTGAGTGTCAATTGTCAGTAATATAAACTGTTGGGTTGTCAGAAAAGTCATGACACATTTTGGTACAGAAAAACGGAAATAAATCATGATTTTTCCAGGAACTCAATAACTTGTCCTATCAATGTGATGTCAGTTTAGTGAAATGGGTTCTTCAAATTCATGTTACGTGAAATAAGTCAGAAACAGAAGGATGCATATGGGATAATCTCATTCTCAGGCAGAAGTTGAAAAAACAAGATCAGAAGAGAAAACATCCTTCTGTTTCTGACTTATTTCACTCAACATGAATTTTTCAAGGTCCATCCAAGATCAGCTGAAAATGGTGAAGTCACCATGTTTAATAGCTGAGTAGTGTCCCATTGTGTCTATACACCACAACTTGCTTAGCCACTCATCTGTTGTTGGACACCTGGGTTGCTTCCAGGTTTTGGCTATTACATATTGTACTGCTAAGAGCATATGTGTACACAGATGTTTTTAGATGGGTGTGTTGGGTTCCTAGGATATATCCCCAGCAGAGGAATGGCAGGGTAATAGGGTAGGTCCATTTCTAGCCTTTTGAGAGTTCTCCAGACTGTTCTCCACAGAGGTTGGACCACTTTACATTCCCACTAGCAGTGCAGGAGGGCTCTTTTGTCCCCATAATCTCCTCAGCATTTGTTGTTGCTATTGTGTCTGATGAATGATATTCTATTGAGTGCTCAATGAGAAAGGCATTCAGCCAAGACTACTGTATCCTGCTAGACTGTCATGCAGACTAGATGGAGGCATAAAAACCTTCTCAGACAAGCAACAGTTGAAAGAAACAACTATCACCAAGCCTAACCTGAAAGAAGTTCTGAAAGGTCTCCTATAAACAGTCAGACCACCATAAATATGCCATATGTCAGGACACTCTAAAAATCTACAAGAATGGTGTTAAAATATCTTTAGTCTTTGATATCAATAAATGTCAATGGCCTGAATTCACCTATTAAAAGGCACAGAGTAGGAAGATGGATCAGAAAACACAACCCAACAATATGCTTTCTACAGGAAACCCACCTAACTCAACAAGACAGAGACTCAAAGTGAAAGGATGGAAAACTATCATACAAGCCAGTGGCCCACAAAAAGGGCAGGGGCAGCTATTCTTATATCTGGCATGATATACTTTAAAATAAATAAAATTTAAAAAGATAGGGATGGACACTACTTAGTGTTCAGTGGATCAGTCAATCAAGAGGACTTAATTATTAACATCTATGCACCCAATGAGAAGCCATTTAAATACATCAAACATATACTGAAAGAGCTACAGCAATATATTAACAGCAACATATAAAATGATGTTAATATACACTCCAATTAAGTTATAGTTTTATAAAAATTACAAGATAAGAGGGGTACAACTCCTCACCATTCTTACCACCAGAGTTCCGGATCATCATTAACATCATTCCCACCACCAAGTCTGTGTCCCTACTGCCACCCCCACCCACGGTGGAGCTGAAAATCTACCCTTTCCCACCCCTGAGTTTTTTACTTTGGTGCAAAACTCCAAACTCAGTCAAATTCTGCTTTGTGTTTCCCTTTCTGCTCTTCTTCCTCAACTTCTGTTTATGGGTGGGATCATCCTGTACTTACCTTTCTCTTTCTGGCTTATGTCATTTAACAAAACTCCTCCTAGCTCCGTCCAAGATGGGTCAGAGAAGGCAGGTTCATTATAGCCACCAAGTTGCAGATGCTTCCATGACACCAATCTGACCTCTCTGGGCAGATGACCTCACCAATGTGTCCTGGAACCCTATATCCCCAGAACCCTACCTACTAGAGAAAGATAGAAACAGGCTGGGGTATGTATCAACTGATCAATGCCCATGTCTAGTGAAGAAGCAATTACAGAAACCAGACATTGCACCTTCTGCACCCTGTAAAGATAAAGAATAGGGAACCTTCTAATGGAGGGACAGCATACAGAACTCTGGTGATGGGAATTATATGGTATGGAATTGTACCCCTCTTATCCCACTATCTTTTTGATAATTATTAAATCACTAATAAAATAAAATTTAAAAAATGATTGTATAAAATTTTAGTATATAATGGGGTACGGTTCATGCAATGAAGTGTATATCCCTGAAAAATCCGTGCTGCACTGTGCAGGCAGGCAAGGCAGATTTGAAAACACTTATGTTCACTATGGGACACCAGTTTATATTCAGATGTATAGGGAAAAGACTGCATGGATAGGCATCAGGTCAGGAAGATAATAATGAATTACTAGTTTTTGGTTTTTTGTTCATTCTCTGGGTTTTCTGCATTCACTGGCTATATATTACTTTTGTAATTAAAAATAAATAAATAAAAGCTGTGAAAAGAAGCATATGTTCTCATTTGCTAATCATACACAATTTCCCAGTATATAACATTAAAATGTAGGGTGGGGGAGATAGTCTAATGGTTCCGTAGTGACTTTCATGCCTGAGGCTCCAAAGTCCCAGGCTCAATCCCCTGAATCACTGTAAACCAGAGCTGAGTAGTACTCTGGTAAAAGAAGAAGAAGGAGGAAGTATTTGGGGGGCTAGGCACCTGGTTCAGCACACATGTTACAATGCATAAGGACTTTGTCTGAGCCCCCAGTCCCCACCTTCAGGGGGAAAGCTTAGCAAGTGGTGAAGCACTGTTGCAGGTGTTTCTCTGTCTTTCTTCCTCTCTATCTCCCCTTTCCCTCTTATTTCTGACTGTTTCTCAGTAAGTAAATAAAGATAATTTAACAAATAAATAAATAAATTTTCTTAGAAGTTAAAATAAAAAGAAAACATATTTTCATCTGGACATATTTACAGCTGACCATTTTCCTACCTGCTTATCTCTGTTGCCCATGGCAGTCATGGGACAAAGGCTATACAGAAATAGCACTGATTTAGTCACTCAAAACACACTTATTGTGGTCCTACTGTGGTTCAGGAACTAAGGGTAACAGCCAGATTCTAGAAGGCCAGTTGGATTTTGAATTTTATTTTTAAATATATTTTTATGTATTTATTTATTGGACAGCGACAGAAGTAGAGAGGGAGGGGAGATCAGAAGGAAAAAAGAGGGACACCCGCAGTACTGCTTCAACACTTACGGGGGCTTGAACCCGCATCCTTGAGCACTACAACATGTGCACTCAGCCAGGTATGTCACCGCCTGGCCCCCGAATTTTATTTTATCTTATTTTATTTATTTATTTTTATTGCCATTAGGGTTATCGTTTGGACTTGGAGCCAGCACTACAAATCCACTGCTCCACAGCGGGCATCATTTTTCCTTTTTTTTTTTTTTTTTTTGACAGGACAGAGAGAAATTGAGAGAGGAAGGGAGATAGAGAGGAAGAGAGAAAGAGAGGCACCTGGCAACCTGCTTCACCACTCCTGGGGAGCAGTCCTTTGCACTTGGTATGTGGTATGTGTTGTGGTATGTGGTATGTGTTGCTTAACTGAGTGCACCACCCCACACTCCCTCCCCCCCGAATTTTATTTATTTTTTAATTTTTATTTTTTTACCAGAGCACTGCTCAGTTCTGGCTTATGGTGGTGCTGGGAATTGAACCTGGGACTTTGGAGTCTCAGGCATGAGAGTCACTTTGCATAACCATATGCTATCCATCCCCATCCCCAAATTTTATTATTTTATTTTTATTTTTTCTTTTTGTCTCCAGGATTATCACTGGGGATCAGTGCCTGCACTACAAATCCACTGCTCCTGGAGGCTATTTTTTTCTCTTTTGTTGCCCTAGCTGTTTATCATTGTTGTTACTGTTGTCGTTGTCCTTGGATAAGACAGAGAAATCGAGAGAGGAGGAGAAGACAAAGAGGGGGAGAGAAAGACAGACACCTGCAGACCTGCTTCACCATTTACGAAGTGACTCCCCCCACCCTGCAGGTAGGGAGCAGTGGGCTCGAACCTGGATCCTTACACCGGTCGTGTGCAAATCTGACAAAGTGAATTGAAACCTTTGTCTCCTTCTATAATAATTTCCTGCTCTTTATTCTTGGAGAGGGACCATTCAGTGTGTTAGTAATCTATTTACCTACTACATGATACACACAGATTACTATATAGTTTTTGTCTATTCAGACATACAAATAGTTTAGTTAGGGTGGGGGTAAATAGCATAATGGATATGCAAAGAGGCTCTCATGCCTGAGTCTCTGAAGTCCCACCCATGTTCAGTACCTCCACACCATAATTAGCCAGAGCTGAGCAGTGCTCTGTTCAAAAAAAAAAAAAAAAAAAAAGTTTAGTTACAGGATAGCACTACACTACATGCGGTTTCTGCAAATCCCTTTAAATGTATTCTCTCCACCTCTGAATGTGCGCACTTAGAGAACTTTCCTACATCCTTTAATACACTTAATCCTGAAACAGAGGCTTTTTCTGAGAAGGCTTTCTCAGGACATCCATTCCCAAAACTCTCTCTAATTTCTACAGCTTTGGTCATGCACAATGTATTATTCTGAACTTCTAGATATGCTTAGTTCAATATCAGACTCATCTCTTGGTATGATGAAAAAAATGAGTATTGGAATGCATAAATTTCCTTGCCATGTTGAAAAGTAAAGTAAAGTAAAGGAAAAGAAAAGAAAAGAAAAGAAAAGAAAAGAAAAGAAAAGAAAAGGTAGCACAGCAGGTTAAGCACATGTGGCGTAAAGCCCAAGGACCTGTGTGAGGATCCCAGTTCAAGCCCCCACCCCTCCCCACCTGCAGGGGAGTCACTTCACAGGCGGTGAAGCAGGTCTGCAGGTGTCTGTCTTTCTCTCCCCCTTTCTGTCTTCTCCTCCTCTCTCCATTTCTCTCTGTCCTATTCAACAACAACAACAATAACTACAACAATAAAAAAAAAACAAGGGCAACAAAAGGGAATAAATAAATAAATATTTAAAAAGTAAAGGTTAGTTTGCAATTGAATTGTATCTCCATGCTGGGTTCTGTTATCACCTCTTTATTATTATGCATTAACCTGTTGTGTATTTTGTTTAAATTAAGATAGAGGTTTCACCAGGCAGTACCTTAAAGAAACTACTTTCATGTTTGATAAATTAGAAAACAAAACAAAACTTGTATGTCCATCTCCAGTGCTCCAGCAACTGAAATTCTTGTTCTCCATTTATCCTTTGGTCTTACAGATTATACTTTGGATATCATGTTTGTATTTTCACTAAGAATTCTGATCTAACTATCTGAATTCACTTCAGGCAATGGTTGATCTAGTGCAGTGATTTCATACAGGGGGTGGGGAGTGAGGGATGGAGCTGTGCAACTTTAAACTTTAATCACTTATCTTTCCAGGGTGTCAACTTCCCATCTGTAAAGTGACATACTGGATTGAACTATCTCCAATGTCCCTTTCCTCTCGAGGACCTCTCAAATTCTACTGTGCTCTCTCTTTAGAATATTAATGATCTAGAGTGGGGAGAACACATAATGGTTATGCAGAAGGACCTTCATCGCTGAGGCACCAACGGTCTCAGGTTCAATCCCCAGCGATATCAGAAGCCAGAGCTTAGTCATGTTCTGCTAAAAAGGAGGAGGGGGAGAAGGAGATGGCACTGCCAACACTGATTCTAGTTTCTTATATGATCAGGCTACTTTTAGTTCCTATTTGCATTCTTGTACCTTGATGACTCTGCACTTGTCAACCTTCCACCTTACAACAGTGGCAAGGAACACAGGCAATCTTGTATGCATGGGACAAGGAAGACCTTAATATGGAGAATATTTTGAAACTGGTTTTACATTTGAAAGCAATTAGTCACTATATCAAAGAATTTTTATTCAGAAAATGATTGTGACAACCATAGTTGGAGTAAAATGTTCCTGTCTCGTTTGTGGTTGAGTCAGGGCAAACACCATCAGTTCCTGGGACCCAACTGCTTGTCTATACTTGAAATCAGTGACTTCATTATCATTACCCAGATCCCTGGGCTAAAGTTTCCAGAGGGGAAGGGAAAAAAAAGAGAACTTCTGTGGGCTGAGTAAGTGGGAAAAATCATCACAGCATTACCAGTAGGGAAATTCTGTGATTTCAGTCTGTTTGATCTTCCTCCCACTAATATTTTCCTTCAGTTCATCAGTCCTTACTTCAATTCCCTAAACCTCTGTTTTTATCTCCTATATAAAGTGCAACTCTCCTATTCTGTGACTTTAAATATTCTATAATACTGATTCCCTATTAGTTACCCAAGAGAATAAATGATTTAGAGAACATTTCAAATAATTTCTGTAAACTTTTGGGTGGCAGACTGTGGAATAGCTGGCAGAGAAGGCACTTTACCACGTACAAAGAGCTGGTTTCAACACCCCACCCCACTCATCAATAGGTCTGCAGGTCGTGTCTCTCTTCCTCTCCCTCTCCCCGTCCGCCCCTCACGTTTTCTCTATCCTTTCAAATATTAAAAAAAAAGAAAAAGAAAAGAAAAGAAAAAAGGAAGAAAGAAAAAAGGAGGGAAACGACTGCTGGAAATGGTACTGATTCATCATGCAGGCACTGAGCCCCAGTGATAACGCTGGTGACAATAAAAGGTATTTTTTTAAGGGGGATTAAAAAGAAGACAAAGAAGCTTGAAATCTCACTTACAAAGGCTCAACTTGGAAGTCAATTATGTCAGGAGATAACTCACAACATGCCTTCCCATGCCTGAGACCCTGAATCTGAGACCTACCACCAACATAGGAGCATTAGGGGTGCTCCTCTTTCAGAACAAAGAATTAAAAAAATAATGGCCCCAGGAGGCCACTCATTGGTGATGCCATGCATGTGTGAGAACCTGGTGCTGGCAAAAAAGTTAAATGTGAGTTTGTGGGTTGACCTTTATGTCAGCTTGATATAAAGCTGATATACTATCTTTCTTAATAAACAAACACTGAGTGATTTGATGACAGCTTGGATCTGTTTAAACTAACATGATACAGGTAAAGAAAATGTACTATCTTTCTTAATAAACAAACACTGAGTGATTTGATGACAGCTTGGATCTGTTTAAACTAACATGATACAGGTAAAGAAAAGTAGCTACAAATAAAGTCAGTATTTCTTTTTTTTTTTTCCTCCTCCAGGGTTATTGCTGGGCTCGGTGCCTGCACCATGAATCCACCGCTCCTGGAGGCCATTTTTTTTTCCCCCTTTTGTTGCCCTTGTTGCAGCTTCGCTGTGGTTATTATTATTGCCCTTGTTGACGCAATTCGTTGTTGGATAGGACAGAGAGAAATGGAGAGAGGAGGGGAAGACAGAGAAGGGGAGAGAAAGACAGACACCTGCAGACCTGCTTCACTGCCTGTGAAGCGACTCCCCTGTAGGTGGGGAGCCGGGGGCTCGAACCGGGATCCTTACACCGGTCCCTGCGCTTTGCGCCACATGCGCTTAACCCACTGCGCCACCGCCCGACCCCCTAAAGTCAGTATTTCTTATTAGAGAATTCATATTGGGGGCTGGGTAGTGTTACAATGGTGTTATAATGCAAAAGGACCCAGGTTTGAGCCCCTGGTCCTCACCTGCAGGGGGCAAAGGTTTGCAAGTGGTGAAACAGTGCTGCAGGTGTCTCTCTGTCTCTCTCTCTCTATCTCCTTACCCCTCTCGATTTCTGATTATCTCTATCTGACAAATAAGTAAATATAATTTAAAAAATTTAAAGAGTTCCTAATGGACCTTTAATTTGTAGACATTCTATCAAGAAGGTAGAACAAAATTTCTTTTGCTGCCATTGACAAAGTTGTACTTTGTATGCCTCGAAACCGAGAGCAGGAACATAACAGAAATTCAGAGGCTTGAAGCTGCAAAAGACTAGCAAATTAAAAATGCACACATAAAAATTAACTTTTAGAAAGCTTGGCCAATACCAGGCACTAGGGAAATAGTTCAGCTGCAGAACTCAGGCTTTGCAGATCAGATTCCTGGTTTCTGTCCTGGCACTACATGTACTGGGGTGGTAGTCTGGTCCACTCCCACCCCACCTCTCTCTCTCTCACACATAAAATTTTCTCTGTACATTACATATGAAGAAAAAACCTAACCAATAATAACCAAGTTTAGCTTTAGAACATTTTTTTGTATTGGCATCATCATAGTCATTATTAATATACTGGGGGGGGGCAGGCAGTGGCACACCACGTTAAATGCATATAGTACAAAGTAAAAAGGACCCATGCAAGGATCCTGGTTCAGACTCCAAGCTCTCCACCTGCGGGGGGGTGGGGGTGGGTGTGGGGTGGGGTGCTTCAAAAGTGGTGAAGCAGATCTGCAGGTGTCTTTCTTTCCCCCTCTCTATCTTCCTCTCCCCTCTCAATTTCTCTCTGTCCTACCCAATAAAATGGGAAAAGATGGTCACCAGGAACAGTGGATTTGTAGTATAGGCACCAAGCCCTAGTAATAACCCTGGAGGCCAAAAAAAAAAAAAAGATATTAATACATTGAATGGCTAGATTCATATTTGCGGGAAAGGCTACAGTCCACAGAGAGAATAAAAATGTCTGCCTGGGCATCTCAAATTGCATCCTCCTCATATTATATGAGGTGAAGTGAGATGCACAGTAAATTCAGATTCTGAATTAATTTTTCTGGTTGGATAAATATATGTATTTTTAATTTACTAGATTTCCTCATCTTGAAATTTCCCCACAGAAAGTTGGGAGGCTGGGGAGCTACTGTAATGGTTATGCAAAGAGAAATTCATGCCTGAGGCACCAGGTCATTGTAATTGAGTTAATTTTTTATTTCACTTAAAAGAAGAAATAAGTTTGCTTGTTTAAATAAATATTCAAGGGGTGGTGGTACACCTGGTTAAGCACACATAGTACTAAGCACAAGGACCCAGTTCGAGCCCCCTGCTCCCCACCTGCAGGAAGGAAGCTTCATGAGATGTGAAGCAGTCTGCAGGTCTCTCTCTCTCTCTTTCTTCCCCTCCTCTCTCAATTTCTCTCTGTCCTATGCAATAAAAGGAAGCCACCAGGAGCAGTGGCTTCGCAGTGCGGGCACGAAGCCCCAGCTATAACCCTGGAGGCAAAAACAAAGAACAATAACAAAAAACCTTTCAAGTATTTTCCCCTTGCATAACCTTCATTTTAGCATATTTTAGAACAAACATATTAATTAGGTTTCCAGTAACCAGGAGGAAAAGATTAATGTCCATCCAAAGTAAAAAGAACAAAGTATAAGCCATGCCCCTCTTCAGGTGAAGAAGTTAATAATCTCACAGTCTTTGGTTCTCTTGTCCACATCCTACTTACCAATTGTAATGCAAAGTAAGATCCAGGGGAAAATAATGAAGAGTTTCTCTTTTGGTATAGGAGATATGAAGTTCCCTTTTCCCCTGCCTATAATAAACAGAGCTAGGGCTTTTAACACAGCTCTCATGGAGAAAAGGCAGTGGAAGGACAAATAATAGGTTTGTCTCCAATCAAAGTGAGACTTTTTTTGAGACCAGGAACTTGTTAATCTTTTCAGAAGCTGTCATGTCTAGCACATTCAGAATTCAGAGACTGTTAATGGGGGTTGTCGGACACAGTTACTTCACTTCTGAGAATAAGTCATTTCCAGGAAACAACAAGCTTCTACAGACATTTCAGATGAATGGCTAAGAGTTTGGCTGTTCACTAAAGCTTTAAGAAGTTTTTGGAGATATAGCTGGAGAAGAGGCTACTGGGGCTCTGAGTTACTCAAGAGCAAAACGTCAACAGGAAGGAAGCAGCCAGCTGCCTTTTGCATGTTGTAATGATGGGATTACAGATATAATTCAGATAAATAACTGTCTGCAAATATTCATCTGAATAAGTGATGAAAGGTGGCAAAAGTTTATGAAAACACTATTTTCCAGGTATTAGAATCATTTTTATGTGGTCTTTACTTTCAAAATATGGCAGCTTCTTCTTAGTACAAAGAGGTGTTGCAGGATGTCTATCAGTGAACAGCGATCTAACTTCTTAACTCTTCAAAAATACATCCCAAACTGAGCACAAAGTTGTTTTTGCTTTTAATAACTATTGTAACTTACTCCTTGGCATTCTCTTCCTTGGTTCTGATAATCTTCTCATGAAGCTCTATCAAAAGTAAAGACTGATGTTATTATTATTATCATTTAAGCCAAATGCAAAAATGTTCTTTTGGTCTTTGTCACCATCTTGTATGCCATCCATCTGATTGCTCACCAAACATCTTCTTGAGTCCTCTCCTCTCCTCATCTATTCTGGTTTCTAATGCATCAGACATTCCAGACTCTGGCTAGTTTTGTTTTGCTACATTTTATTTTATTTTTTAGATAGATATAGAGAGGGGTTGAAAGAGACCACAAAAATTCCTACAATGTGATGGGGCTGGGCTCAAAACTGGCTTGTAAATATGACAAAGTAGCCTACTTGCCTGACTCTGCCTAGTGCTTTGACAGCAATTCTCTTTTCTCCATAATCTCGCTTGTTCCTATGGACTCACTGCTGTGGAGAAATCATCAGGCTCTCTTTCAGTCATCTGGCCTGTTCTCTTTAGAGTCTATTCCCAAGGGCCAGGCAGTGGTGTACCTGATTAAGCACACATATTATAGTGCTCAAGGACCCAGGTCTGAGCCCCTGGTCCCCACCTGCATGAGGTGAGCTTCAAGAGGGGTGAAGTAGAGCTTCAGATCTTTCTCTACCACTTCCCTCTTAAGTAAATAAAAAATAATAATTTATAGTCTAGTCCCCCAAAGAAGGCCAAACCACTCATTGTCCTGCCCTCTGTTGTGTGTATATTTCTAGATCTGTGTAAGGAGGCAACAGTGAAAGCACAGAGGCTGGAGAATTGGAATCAATTGCAAGAGATGATGATAGCTCGAGAAAGGTGATAGTCCTCTATTTTAGAGACACATAAAACAGTTTCAAAGCACTTACCAGTGCAGAAAGAGATACTGACATAAAATGGCAAAAAGAGACACATAAGAATTGCATCATCTGGGCGGGGGGCAGTAGTGCAGAGGGTTAAGCACACATGGCGTGAAGCACGGACCCGGCACAAGGATCCTGGTTCGAGCTCCCAGCTCCCCACCTGCAGAGGTGTTGCTTCACAGGTGGTGAAGCAGGTCTGCAGGTGTCTATCTTTCTCTCCCCTTCTCTGTCTTCCCCTCCTCTCTCTATTTCTCTCTCTGTCCTATCCAACAACAACAACATCAATGGCAACAATAACAACAACAAGAAGGGCAACAAAATGGGGAAAAAATGGCCTCCAGGAGCAGTGGATTTGTGGTGCAGGCACCAAGCCCCAGCAATAACCCTGGGGGCCGAAAACAAAAAGAAAAATCAGGAAAGAGCAGGATTCATGTGTGCATGTCATCATGTGTCTTGTCTGCATGTTTTCCTATGAATTTAGGAGTCAATAAAATGTCAGGGAAGTAAGGAGTGAGGATAGTGTTTGCATTTGAGGCCACTTTTTCAGTAGTAATGAGGAGAAGGTTAAGGAAAAGAGTTGACTGTCACCAAGGATAACAGAAAAGAAGGTCATGGTTGTCTAAGTCAGAGATGACAAGCTGAAGAATGAATGTAGTAGCTGCATGGACAGTGAGGGAGGAACAGAATGAAGAAATGAATAGAGGACAAAAACTCACAGATGTTCTTAACACTTACAGTGATAGTGAGAGAAAGAAATTCAAGAACCAGGGGGCTGGGTGGTGGTGCACCAGGCTAAGTGCGCATGTTCACAAGTGCAAGGATTTGGCTTTGAGTCCCCAACTCCTCACCTGCCAGGGGGACACTTCACGAGTGGTGAAGCAGGGCTGTAGGTGTCTATCTTTATCTCCCCCTCTCGATTCCCCCTTTTCGATTTCTCTCTGTCTTATCCAATTAAAAAAGAAGTAGAAAGAAAACATGGGAAAGACGCCCACAGGGAGTGGTGGATTCATAGTGCCGGCACCAAGTCCTAGCAACAACTCCGGTGGCAATACAAATTTAAGAAGAAAAAGAAATTCAAGAACTGTTTCCAAGCTTCTGGTTTGGGTAAGCAAGTAGGCCAGTAACAGAACAGAGCCATACTTAGGTTGAATGATACTGGATTTTGTTTTGGTATCTGCAAGGTTTAGGTGCCTGTGGAACACTCAGTGAGGGTGAGCAGTAGATAGCTGAACAAAACAGTCTAACTAACGAAGAAGAGCTGCACACACACACACACACACACACACACACACAGACACACACACACACACACAGACAGACACACACACACACACACACTCACACACACACAGACACACACACCCACACACACATGAGCTACCAAGATACAGTTCTAAGAGAAGCTCCTTGAGGTCAGAAAACCTGCTTCTTCTAATCATTCTCCCAGTATATTCTTTAGGTATACGGTAGATATTCAGTAAATGGTTAAATGGTGAATAGGTCAAATTGAACATTTAAGAGTGTCTCATTCAGTAGTCCAAGAGGCCATGTGGTGGATAAAATGTTGGACTCAGAAGCATGAGGTCCTGAGCTCAATCCCTGGTATCGCGTATGCCTGAATGATGCTCTGGTTATCTTTCTCCACTCATTCATCTTTTTGATAGATAAATGAATCTTTAAAAAGTCTCATATTAATACTTTAAAACTGCTTAAACTAAGGTCAGGGAAATAGCAGAGAGGTAGTACACCAAAATATTATGTTTTATGCCTCAAAACCACTGGTTCAATCCCCAGCATCACTATATGACAGAACTGAGCAGTTCTGGTTCTCTCTGTGTGTCTCATATAAATGAAGAAAATATTTAAAAAATTGTAAAACAGTAGTACCATCATTATCATGGAAATTTATCTTCTACCTCCTTCATAAGATTATAAACCCATTAATGGAAGGAATCAAGGGGGCAGGTGGTGGCGCCGCCCCTGGTTGAGTGCACGTGCTATAATGCACAAGGACCTGGGTTCAAGCCCCTGGCCCCTCACCTGCAGGGGGGAAAACTTCATGAGTAGTGAAGCATTGCTGCAGGTGTCTCTCTGTCTCCTCTATTTCCCCACTCCCCTCTTGATTTCTCTCTGTCTCTACCCACATAAATAAATAAATAAATAAATAAATAAATACAAAAACATTTAAAATTAAAAAAGATCCTCACTTACCACATCACTCTTTACCAGAAACATCAGTTTAATAAGTAAGTGTTGGGTCAGGGAAGTGGCTCAGCAGAAAAGTGTTGAGTCTTGAGTTCTGGCACAGAATTAAGTATTTATTGAATGAATGAACAAATGGAATTAGCAGAAGAACTGGGAAATAATTCCCTAGAGGACTGGCAAGATACTCACCTGAGAAAGGGCCTGCTTTGCCATGTGTGTGACTTAGTTTCGAGCCTGGTGCTAAGAGCTAGGGGAAGCTGTGATGTTGTGCTATCTTTTTCTCTCCCAGACTCTCTTTCTCTGTCTGTCTAAACATCACCTGGAGCAATGAAGTCCCAGAATGACAAAAGAAGAACAAACAAACAACTAAAACCTCCCTGGAAAGCATCAGTGAGCCAGGATTCAATTTACAATCTGCTCAGGACCAGTCATCTATACCAGCCCCTGGGAGCAACACTCCATCATCAACTTCTGCTGACCTGCCTTACCCAGGTGCCAACGTGCAGTCTGCTCAGTCACTACTCAACCCCATCAGCCTATGGCCACAATATACCATCCTCAGCTTACCTCCCTAGGACTCTGCACATTCTGCTCAGAACAACCCACGACCCTCACCTCCAGCCTGCTTCCTTTATGCAAGAGCCACCACCACTTTATATCCTGCTCGTGACAACTCAGGTGCTCCTGGAGTTTAGCCAGTGCACCAGCCACCACTGCCAGATAGCCTCCCACACAGTCATTCAAGAGATGCTGCCATCCCACATAGAAGGGGCGCATGGCACCGCTTTCCTTGACTACCTGGACCTGGGCCAGTGGGCACCAGCACCCTTGAGCTTCAGGAGAAAAACCTTCTAGAACCTTCCTCTTGAAATGGCAACACTATCAATAAGATGTCTTTACCAGAAAGGGGATCAACCCACTTTTTAAAAAAATTTTTTTTTGTATTATCTTTATTTATTTATTGGATAGAGACAGCCAAAAATTGAGAGGAAAGGGGGTAATTGAGAAGTGTGAGAGTCAGAGTTGCCTGCCACACTGCTTCACCGCTCACACTTCTCCACTGCAGGCAGGGACTGTGGACTAGAACTTGGGTCCTTGTGCACTGTGATGTGCGCTTAACCAGGTGTGCCACCACCCAGCCCCTCAAGTCTTTTATTAATTATTATTATTGAATAGTGACAGAGATAAATTGAGACGGGGGAGATAGGGAGAGAGACAGAGAGACAACTGCAGCTCTGCTTCACCACTTGTGAAGCTTTCCCTCTGCAGGTGGGGACCAGGGGTTTGAACCTACATCCTTGTGCACTGTAATGTGTATGCTTAACCAGGTGTACCACCACCCGGCCCCAGGGGAGCAACTCTTTAAATGCCAGAGATTAAATGAACCAAATGTAAAAATAAAAAATTATCTTGAAAATAACAATAAGAAAAAGAAGCAGCAATGAGTGAAAATAATTGAAATTCTGATAGCTAAAGTTCATGAAATGCTTCCTGATTTCCTTTCAAACTGCACTAAGTGAAAAAGTTAGATGAGGCCCAGCGAGAAGCGCGTCATGAGTTCAGTTGGCTGCTGCCTTGTGGTCTCTCCAGCTGATGTCTTGTCTGTTCACTGTAGCTAGTATGTGTCTATTGCCATGGTTTGAAAGTCTAACCTTGTTAGACAATGTAAAGATTACAAAAGTTGGATAAGGGTAAGAGACTGGCACACTTTAGTGGTACTTTAGTACATACATACATACATACATACATACATACATACGTAAGTACATACAAAGGCATCCGACATTGGAGAAGAGGTGGAGAAATCGGAACCTGTGAGCATCACCACTGGGATTACGACTAGTGCCCTATGTAGAAATCAGTATGGCAGTTTCTTGCAAAGTTAAGCACAGACTTATCTATGACCCATACATTCTTGTTCTGTGTTTTTGCTCAAAAGAATTGAAAACGGGTGCCGGGTGGTAGCGCAACAGGCTAAGTGCAAGGACCAGCTCTAGGACCCCAGCTGGAGCCCCCGGCTTCCCACCTAGAGGAGGGCCGCTTCACAGGAGATGAAGCAGGTCTTTCTCTCCCCATCTCTGTCTTCCCTTCCTCTCTCGATTTCTCTCTGTCCTACACAACAATAGGAAAGGACAACAATAACAACAACAATAAGGGCAACAAAATGGGAAAAATTGGCCTTCAGGACCAAGCCCTAGCAATAACCCTGGAGACAAAATAAATAAATAAATTGTAAACACATGGGCACAAAGACATTTTTTACATTAATGTTCATAAGCACATTATTCATAATGATTAAAAAATGGAAACAATCCAAACATCCATCATCTGATAACAGGATAACCAGATATAGTTTTGTCACCCAAAAAGTATAACAAGGTCAGGTGACCAGAGGGGTAGCTCAGTGATCAAGCACAACCCTACACCTAATGTAATTACATGAGGCTACACATACTTTGAACTGATTCTAAATATCTCTTGTAAGTTACGCTTCTTCTTCCTTTTAGTCTCCAGGGTTATTACTGGGGCTCGGTGCCTGAATCACAAATCCGCTGCTTCCGAGGCCATTTCTTCCCATTTTTGTTGCCCCTGTTGTTGTTACTGCTGTTTTTGTTGTTTTATTTTTTGTTGTTGTTGTTGTTCAATAGGACAGAGAGAAATCGAGAGAAGAGGGGAAGACAAGGAGGAGAAAGATAGACACCTGCAGACCTGCTTCACCATTTGTAAAGTGACTCCCCTGCAGGTGAGGAGGAGCCAGGGGCTTCAACTGGGATCCTTATGCGGCCTGGACCCCGTAGTCACACTTCTTGTAAAAATATTTCACTATCACCCATTTTTTGTAATTGATAGGATCTCCTTTCTTTCTATTGGAATGGTAGAGTCATCAGTAGTATGAATCTACAACTGGTGGAACAAAAACCTGATTTTGAAATTTGATAGACATGGCAAATGCTTGGCTTGATTTCATGAAATGAGTGGCTCAGATGAATACCTTGGAGGCTCTCTGTTCACATGTGTAGGGCACTAAAATGGCTCAATGATGTGTGTAAAGTGGCCAGCACAGTGCTTGGCACATGGCACACACTCAAATTGCACCCTTTTCTTATATAGCCACTTCCTCAGTTCTGCTCAGAAAATACCCCAATCTTAGATGTGCCTTGTGTCATTTCTTATCATTAAAGGAAATGAGTTTCAGAAACAGGAGCATAGGAGGTAAGTATGAGTATGTTCATGATGGGCTTACTTAGAAAACATTTCTCATCTGAATAGAATTATCCTATGTGGTTTATTAAAAATTTAATCATTTTATTATAATTTCAGGTTGTAATACCCCTGCTATTTTCTAGGAGCTCAGAAGAGGAATTGTCTTCCGAAAAATTCATAGAGCTGCATCAATCTTATCCCTCTTGGTCAAAGAGCTTTTTCCTGGCTAAGACTTCCAGAAGGTGAACCAAAGTTTAAGAAATGTGTGCATTTGGTAAATCAGGTCAGATCATTTTACATTCTGGGAATAAATCAAGACAATATGCCAACCACCACTTTTTAGAAAGCCAATTCTCTGACATGCAGACCTCAACAATCTCCTCTAGCATTCATGCACACACCACATTCGGATTCCCCTCGCCTCCCCTCCCCTTCCCTCGCCTCCCCTCCTCTCCTCTTTTGTCTCCTCTCCTCTTTCCTCTCCTTTCCTCTCCTCTTCCCTCTATTCTCCTCTCCTCTCCTCTTTCCTCTCTTCTCCTCTCCTCTCCTCTTTCCTCTCTTCTCCTCTCCTCTCCTCTTTCTTCTCCTCTCCTCTCCTCTTTCCTTTACTTTCCTCTCCTCTCCTCTTTCCTTTCCTCTCGTCTTTCTTCTCTTCTCCTCTCCTCTTTCCTCTCTTCTCCTCTTTCTTCTCTTCTCCTCTCCTCTTTCCTCTCTTCTCCTCTCCTCTCCTTTTTCTTCTCCTCTCCTCTCCTCTTTCCTCTCCTCTCCTTTCCTCTTTCTTCTCCTCTCCTCTCCTCTTTCTTCTCCTCTCCTCTCCTCTTTCCTCTCCTCTTTCCTCTCTTCTCCTCTCCTCTCCTCTTTCTTCTCTTCTCCTCTCCTCTCCTCTTTCCTCTATTCTATCCTCTCCTCTTTCCTCTCCTCCTCTTTCCTCTCTTCTCCTCTCCTCTTTCTTCTCTTCTCTCCTCTTTCCTTTCCTCTCCTCTCCTCTTTCCTTTCCTCTCTTCTCCTCTTTCCTCTCCTCTCCTCTTTCTTCTCCTCTCCTCTCCTCTTTCCTCTCCTCTCCTCTCCTCTTTCCTCTCCTCCCTCTTTCCTTTCCTCTCCTCTCCTCTTTCCTGTCCTCTTCTCTCCTCTCCTCTCCTCTTTCTCTCTCACTGAGTAATACATATACAGCAAAACATTAATTTTGGTCAGGTGATTTTTATATACTGTTATGCAGCAACTTCCTATTCCATACATTTCTTTTTCAAAAGTTCATATTAAAAAAGCAATGACCCTGTTATGTTATGTTATGTTATATTATATTATCCTAGGCTGTTTTCCTCTCTTTTCGTTTGTCTGCACAAACTTAAGAAAATTTTTGGACAAAGATTCTGTCCCAAGTACAAATTTATGATCTTTGCATATTTCATACAAGATACTTCATCATTTGGCCCTATCTTGACTAACTATATACCCATTTCCTGCTGGGACGGTTCTTCCCACAGAAGGCAGGAGAATTTGCTTGCTAGCCTGTGTACATGACTCATCCACCCCTTCCTTTTAGTCATTTTCCTGATCATATCCTAGCTTGTAAATTTCTTTGCTAATATTTCCATTCCACATTAAAACAAAACGAAACTAAGTGGGGGGAGGGGTGGGGAAGTCAAAGAGTTTTATATTTCTTTTTTAAAGTATTTATTTTTTCCCTTTTGTTGCCCTTGTTTTTTTTATTGTTGTAGTTATTATTGTTGTTGTTGTTGTTGGATAGGACAGAGAGAAATGGAGAGAGGAGGTGAAGACAGAAAGGGGAAGAGAAAGACAGACACCTGCAGACCTGCTTCACCGCCTGTGAAGTGACTCCCCTGCAGGTGGGGAGCCTCCCCTCTATTGCCTTTCCTTCTCAGCTTCTTTGTATTTATCCAATAAATAGATAAAATATTTTTAAATAGGGAGTTAGGCGGTAGCACAGCGGGTTAAGTGCACATGGTGCAAAGCCCAGTTCAAGCCCCAGCTCTCTGACATGCAGACCTCAACAATCTCCTCTAGCATTCATGCACACACCACATTCGGATTCCCCTCGCCTCCCCTCCCCTTCCCTCGCCTCCCCTCCTCTCCTCTTTTGTCTCCTCTCCTCTTTCCTCTCCTTTCCTCTCCTCTTCCCTCTCTTCTCCTCTCCTCTCCTCTTTCCTCTCTTCTCCTCTCCTCTCCTCTTTCTTCTCCTCTCCTCTCCTCTTTCCTTTCCTCTCGTCTTTCTTCTCCTCTCCTCTCCTCTTTCCTCTCTTCTCCTCTTTCTTCTCCTCTCCTCTCCTCTCCTCTTTCCTCTCTTCTCCTCTCTTCTCCTCTCCTCTCCTGAAGGGGGAGTCTCACAAGCGATGAAGCAGGTCTGCAGGTGCACCACTACCTGGCTCCAAGCTTTCAGTTTTTCTCTATTGAAAATAATGTTGGCTGTAGGTATGCTGTATATAGACCTGACAAGTTTGAGGAATTTTTCTATCAATCCCTATTTTTATTACTAAAAAAACCCATTAATTAATTAATTAATTAATTTGATAGAGACAGAGAAATAGAAGGGGGAAGACAAGACAGAGAGGAAGAAAGAGAGACACCTGCATTACTGCTTTACCTCTCTACTTTTACTGTGTGGCAGTCCAGAACAAAGAGAGACATTTAATATTAGGTCACAAAAGCAGTGAGTGAGCATGGACCATTTGGTGGAAATAATGGGGAAAACAGGCTAGATTTGGTTCTTAAAACTAGACAGTGATTGGCAAATCAGACCTAAAACCTTAGGAATAAAACACAGTTACCTGCCTAGTCCTTAAGCAACTTGAGATGAAGCAGTAGAGAAAGAAGATCTTAGTCTGTCCTAAGAGGTTAGACAAGAGTTCATGTGGCAAGGGCTTTGAGCCAAGGCCTCAGCAAGGAGGAGGGCACACTTCAGAGTACTGGTGGAGTGCTCAGAGAACACAGAGGAGAGGGCATGCCTGCAAACATGGTGTCGAGATTCATCCTTCACTTACAGAAACTCAGCGTTTACGCTTCAACTCGCTGCTATCACCGTCAGATATATTCTCCAATCATGCACTATGTTCTTCTTTTCAAAGTTCATTTCTCTTTCATTTCTATCACCTTTTCCTACACACAGACTCGCAGTCCTCCTTCCTCGCTTTTTTCTTGCATTGCTTACATATTCTCTTGTCAGCTTATGTCTAGTTTCTGCCTGCCTTTTACCCTTCCTAGTACAAGATGACAATGCTTGCAATGCACAGAGTGCTTAAACTCTCCAGAAATCTAGAAGAAATATGCTTTACCAGCTTTATGTAGTTAACAGTTCAGGTGTAGAGAAGTTAAATGACTGACCCAAGACTATACAGCTGATGAAAGTTAGACATATTGGAGTAGGGCACCAAAGTAAAAACCCTGGGTTGAGGATGTGAGGGTGGATGTTCAGCTTCACAGGGCGGGGGTGGGGGGTGGGGGGAAGGGACACAGTCTTTTGGTGGTGGGAATGGTGTTTTGTACACTCCTATCAATTTGTAGTCGTATAAATCACTAATTAATACGAGAGGGGAAAAATGGATTGAATGTCTCAAACTTTTTAAATCAGACTGTGTCTTTTTAATACATAGGCTGAGTCTTTGATATGTTGACTTTTTTATTTTTTAAATATTTTTATTTACTTTAAATTTTTTAAAATTTACTTTAAAAAGGAGACATTAACAAAACCATAGAATAAGAGGGGTACAACTCCACACAATTCCCACCACCAGATCCCCTCCCCTGATAGCTTTCCTATTCTTTATCCCTCTGGGAGCATGGACCCAAGGTCATTATGGGATGCAGAAGGTGGAAGGTCTGACTTCTGTAATTGCTTCCCTGCTGAACATGGACATTGATTGGTCGATCCATACTCCCAGCCTGCCTTTCTTTTTCCCTAGTAGGGTGGGGTTCTGGGGAAGTGGAGCTCCAGGATATATTGGTGGGGTCGTGTGTCCAAGGAAGTCTGAAGTCTGGTCGGCATCATGCTGGCATCTGGAACCTGGTGGCTGAAAAGAGAGTTAACATACAAAGCCAAACAAATTGTAGAACAATTATGGACCTAAAGGCTGGAATAGTGCAGATGAAGTGTTGGGGGTACTCACTGCAGACTGCCGTGTACTTTTGCTTTCAGGTATATATTTTGCCCTATTTTATGGATACATGTGAACATATGCTCTGTCTCACGGGACCTAGTCTATATCTAGGTTTTGGGACTTTGTAAGGAAGTGAACCACCTGGAATGGAACTAGAGAATACTATGAAAGGAAAGGTCTCGGGAGTCAGGCGGTAGCTCAGCGGGTTAAGCGCACGTGGCGCAAAGCACAAGGACCGCAGTAAGGATCCTGGCTCGAGCTGAAGTGAAGCATGCTGAGGTGGTACTCGTTGCGTTGATTAGGTTGGGATCGGCAGATGCAATATCATTTGGTATGAATTGAGAGAAGCATGCAGGAAAGTGAGCCCCATCCTAGAGGTTCCAGGACGAGGGGAAATATAGGCTCTATAGAGGAAGTGGGAGGTTCCTGCTGTCTTAGGGTTCAAGAAGACAATAGATAGTTATTGTTATAATCATATTATTTGGTAATTGGGTTAACTTTGAAAAATCCCTTTGTTAGGATTTGCTGTATAATACCCAACATCTTATATATAGCTGTGCCACCAGTTGCTTCTGTTCTCCCTGGTCTAGGCTTTCGAGAGAGGATATGTTGGCTCTCTTAAAAGCTTAGACCAGGGAGAACAGAAGCAACCAGTGGCACAGCTATATACAAATAATGTCAAAGGACATAAATTATGGTGATATTGTGTATGATACAAATCCTAACAAAGGGATATTTCGAAGTTAACACAGTCACCAAATAATGTGATTATAGCAATAACTACCTATTGCCTTCTTAAACCCTAAGACAGCAGGAACCTCCCTCTTCCTCTATAGAGCCTATATTTCCCCTAGTCCTGGAACCTCTAGGGTGGGGCTCACTTTCCTGCATGCTTCTCTCAATTCATATCAAATGACATCGCATCTGCCGATCCCAACCTAATCAACACAACGAGTACCACCTCAGCATGCTTCACTTCAGACTGTGTCCAGAGACATCAGGCATGGAATGTCAACCCTTCAGCTCCATTACTTGGGTGAGACGTTTCCTTTCATAGTATTCTCTAATTCCGTTCCAGGCGGTTCACTTCCTAACATAATCCCAAAACCTAGATATAGACCAGGTCCCATGAGAGAGAGAGCATATGTTCACATGTATCCATAAATTAGGGCAAAATATATACCTGAAAGTAAAAATACACAATAGTCTGTAGTGAGTCAGTATAAAGTTTATAATGAAATAGTGTCTACTTAGACTTAGATACCCTCCTCACCTACTTCCTATTACAGTTTTCTCACTCACTCCAAAGCTAACCTCATCAAAGCAAGGACTGCGAAAGCTGAATAAGGGCAAGAGACTGGCATACTTTAATGATGACTCTTTAGTCACTATCAGGCCATCCCATCAGCTAGGGCCCGAATCAGGGAGTCCTGAGATTCCCAAACAGACATGATGGGCCTAGACCTCAAATAAATCCCTCTCTCCATTGTTACCAGTCATCTCTATCAGGAGCAACACAATAGACTCCTTTATGGGCCCCCATAGGACCTTGCTCTCAACTTGGATCAATAATGGTAGAGAATGTTCCATCCTCCTAAGGGAGGCTGGACAATATACTCTATGCTACACCTGAGGAAGATGGGTCCTGATATTGGGGCAGCTTGTAACGTTCTACTTATGACCACAGAATGTGAGCTCAGACCTACAGGGATGCAGAGGTCACATAGGCTCCTAAGCTGATATGGGGCCCAGATCAGATCAAATTGATGGGTTTATAGTCAATAATATTTATATACTTTTTTCATTTTTGGGAGCTACTCTCTTCCCTTATCCAGCTTTCTGGTCCTTCTGCCAGCAATGACATCACCTCCCCAGACAATAATTAGGATCTACCTGCATATCAGATTTCAGGCTCAGGCAAACAAAACAAAACAAACAAACAAAAAACACTAGTATAGCCACAGGCCTTTTGGAATATAACTAAAATATGCCTACTAGCTATCTACAAAATGGAGGACCCCCCCCCAACTCTTCATCTGCACTGTTACAGCCTTTAGGTCCATGATTGTTCAACAATTTGTTTGGCTTTGTATGTTAACTCTCTTTTCTTTTCTTTTTTTTTTAATATTTATTTTATTTATTTATTCCCTTTTGTTGCCCTTGTTGTTTTACTGTTGTAGTTATTGTTGTTGTAGTTTTTGGATAGGACAGAGAGAAATGGAGAGAGGAGGGGAAGACAGAGAGGAGGAGAGAAAGATAGACACCTGCAGATCTGCTTCATTGCCTGTGAAGCGACTCCCCTGCAGGTGGGGAGCCGGGGTTCGAACCGGGATCCTTATGCCGGTCCTTGTGCTTTGCGCCACCTGCGCTTAACCCACTGCGCTACAGCCCGACTCCCCGTTAACTCTCTTTTCAACCACCAGGTTCCAGATGCCAGCATGATGCCAACCAGACTTCCCTGGACAGACAACCCCACCAATGTGTCCTGGAGCTCCGCTTTCCCAGAGCCCTTCCCCACTAGGGAAAGAGAAAGACAGGCTGGGAGTATGGATTCACCTGTCAATGCCCATGTTCAGAGGGGAAGCAATTACAGAAGCCAGACCTTCCACCTTCTGCACCCCACAATGACCTTGAGTCCATACTCTCAGAGGGTTAAAGAACAGGAAAGTTATCAGGGGAAGGGATGGGATACAGAGTTCTGGTGGTGGGAACTGTGTGAAGTTTACCCACTCTTATCCTATGGTTTAGTCAATGTTTCCTTTTTATAAATAAAAAAAATAGTTTTGCTTTTTTTTAATTTAGTGCTCTAACCCCAGTAGCTAGAATAATGCCTGAGTTACTATAGTCATGACTTAAATATCTGAAAAGTGAATTAAAGAATGAATGAATGACCACATGCCAATGTAGCAGTTGTTTCACAAGCTCTTTAGGTAACTTAATTGTTACTAATTTCTGTACTGCATTGTCCTTTTCCTTGGCTCATTTGGTATATGCTTCTTTCTTCCACCCCTTTCCTTTTAGAGAGACTTTTCTCTCATTTATTTTCCAAGTATGTTTCACAATTTTACAATGACTGTGGTTCTGATTCCTGGCAAAAGGAAAACCTCTGACATGCTAACCTATAGTTTTCTAAGTGTAAACACAGACACCAAGGTCAACTCTTGATTATTTTTCCACATCTGGGCCTATTGGGGTTGAATAAACAAAAAATATGCTGTTTGTTTGGAAATCTAAGTAATTGGTCTGAATACTTTCCATCACAGCCAGGAAAAAAGAAGAGCCTGTTGGATCAAAATGTGAAATGATTTTCAAATCGAAGAGGCAACACAGGTCACAGGCCCATCTGGCAGAGCACAGGCTTTGCTGTGTGTGAGACCCTTGAGTTCTGGTACCACATGACAGAAACAGCACTGACTGCATTCTTACCTGGGGCTAGGCACCACTCTGTGCCTCCTCTAGCGGCACCCACACTGAGGTGAATGTGATGGACATTCACTCCTCTACTTCCTTGTATGTTGCTGGCATTAAACAGCATCAGAGTCCACAGTTACTCTGCATGTTTCTGTATGACCCAGGAGTGGTCAGGTGTCCAAGTCACCACCAGTCTCTGACCCAGAGAACTATGGTTCTCCCTAGTCCTGAAGGTACCACGCTTCACTAACTTACAGGTGCATGAGAGCATGTTAACATTAACACCGGGATTTCACCAACACCTGCTTCCCACCAGTGACTGAGAATCTGCCTCTTATCATCATCATCGTCATCATTTGCCAGAACACTGTTCAGCTCTGGGTTACTGTGGTGCCAAAGATTGAACCTGAGACCTTTGGTGTCTCAGACATGAAAGTCTTTGTGTCTAATCATTATGCTATCTGCCCACTTGGGGAATTTAGAAAATAGTGTGAATCCAGAATGGGAGATGTTTCCTTGGTGCCCATTTGGCCTAGTCATTTCAGAAAACTTTCTCTGCGTTTACAGCTTCTCGTGAATATAAACGCAAAGGTGCAAGGGCACTGCCTCCCCAACCCAGGGGTTCACAGAGCAGGGTATGTCCTCGTCTTGTCTTGCACTTTGTCACCATGCAAAAAACAAACAAAGAAAACACATTCATTCAAAGACAAGAGCAGAGGTGCAAAGTTGTCTGCACTTTGGAAAAGGTTTTGTCTAGGGAAGGGGAGCGGGGAGGAGGAAGGTGGCCAGAGATAAAGGCCTGATTCATAACAATTTCTTGCACTGGCTTGTACAGAAAAGCACAAAGATGTTTCAAGCCATCTATGTTAGGAATTTTTTAAGACTCTCCACTGAGATCCTCATAAAGATTTGTGCATATGGGTATTTATCCTAACATTATTTCCATGAGTCATTTCCAGAGTATAGTTTTGGTCATGTGGTAAACAAAGGGCAAAGGCCAGCTTGCAGTAGTGACTGAGTGAGGAGGACACCAGCTTGGAGGACGGCCCCAGGAGGGAGCCAGGGGCTGAGGGAGTAAAGGGCTGTGGTGGAGAGGAGGCTGCGGCTGCGGTAGGTAGGACCCAGCAGAGCTCATTTTGATTGATTTGGAAAACAACTGAAAGATTTTAGTGAGGGAGGGGGTGCGAGCATCTGAAATCCCGTAGAAAATATTTATTTAGACGACTTTTAATTTTGTTTTGGGGATGTAGAATCAGTAGGAGCCAGCTGCCATCTTTATATATTTTTCTTTTCCTTCCTTCCTCCCTTTTTAAAGAATTTATTTATTCTTGAGAAAGATAGGAGGAGAGACAGAAACAACCAGACATCACTCTAGTACATGTGTTGCCCGGGATTGAACTTGGAACCTCATGGTTGAGAATTCAATGCTTTATCCACTGTGCCATCTCCCGGACCCCTCCCCTCCCCTCCCTTCTCCTCCCCTCCCCTCCCCTTCCTTTCCCTTCCCTCCCCTCCCCTTCCTTTCCCTTCCCTTTCTTTTTCTCTTTCTCTTTTGGACTGGATCCCTCTGCATGTTCAGACTGACTTTTTAACCCTAGATCTCAGAGAGGCAGAGGGAGGGATGTGATGCCACATAAACTGCCCCACTACTCCTAGAGCCCCTGCTGATGCCGTGCTGCTCCCATGTGGTGTGGGGGCTCAAAGCCAAGCTTTCCGCACACGAACATGCTTTCTCCTGTGGGAGATACCTCCTGGCAAGATAGACAGACCGTATCTTCTGTTCTACAGCTGTGCATGATCTTCCCTACAGTCTGGAAATCACACCTATTCATTGTGATTTCCATTGTGATTTCTTCTTTTACCTCTAGGCTGAAAGTTTCATCTTTTTTCGGAAGTCTAGTGTGTGTGTGTGTGTGTGTGTGTGTGTGTGTGTGTGTGTGTGTGTGGCTGTGTGTGGTGTGTGTGTGTCTGTGTGTGTGTGTGTGCTGTGTGCTGTGTGCTGTGTGGGGTGTGTGTGTGTGGTGTGTGCTGTATGTGGGGTGTGTGTGTGTGTCTGTGTGTGTGTGTGTCTCTGTGTATGTTATCTTTTCTATGCTTTGAGCCATCAGGAATTTACTTTTAATAGCTAAAAATACATTATAAAACTTCCCATGGGCAAATAAGAAGTTCTATTTTCTGGTTCTTACAAAAATGATGCACGTTTGAGCATGGCTCTCAAAACTAGGCTATATGCAGACCATTTTTTAATGAGAAAATGACTCTTTAATGATGATTTAGTGTTTTTTTACCATTGTTTCCTGTTACGAATTGCATTGTGTCCCTTCTCTCTTGATTCTTATGCCAAAGCACAGTATTGCAAAGTCTGTTCTAGTTTAGAAACAGTGTTGTTAAAGACGCAAGTGATTAAGATGAGCTCATGGGAGTCGGGCTGTAGCGCAGCGGGTTAAGCGCAGGTGGCGCAAAGCACAAGGACCGGCATAAGGATCCCGGTTCGAACCCCGGCTCCCCACCTGCAGGGAAGTCGCTTCACAGGCAGTGAAGCCAGTCTGCAGGTGTCTATCTTTCTCTCCTCCTCTCTGTCTTCCCCTCCTCTCTCCATTTCTCTCTGTCCTATCCAACAACGACAACAACAATAATAACTACAACAATAAAACAACAAGGGCAACAAAAGGGAATAAATAAATAAAATGAATATTAAAAAATAAAAAAATTAAAAAATTAAAAAAAAAAAAGATGAGCTCATACTGGGCCCCTAACCCACTGTGACTGTGCCCTCACAAAGGGGAAATCTGGATGGAGACATGTGGGCAGGGAGCACAACAAGTGAACTGTGCTGCCAGCAGTGGAGACATGGCAGCAGCCGGGGAGAAGCCTGGCACAGCTTCTTTTCTAGCACCTTCCAGGGAAGCCTTGTGCTGCAGACACCTTGATCTGGGATTTCTAACTTCCCAAACTAAGCCACTTACATTTGAGGAAATCAGTAGCAGTTCTATATTCCATAGAACTGCAGTTATTTTCAGCCATCAAAGAAAAAGATTCCCAGGCCTCATACATTTTGTTTAAAATTATAAATCTAACAGATTTTCCATGAGCTACTCTGAGTCAGCTTGGGTACCATGCCACTCTCCTTCCACTCTTGAACCTACCTCCATAAATCCGATGGCATTATTTTATTTTACTTGGTTTATTCAGTACTCGCCTGTTCTTCCCCCACCCCACGCCCCAGCAATTGTCAACAATTTATAAACACAACGGCCATTGCTGGACTGGAAATCGTGTACCATTGTTTTTGGGTACAAGGTGATCATCCAAACAATTCAAGAAATGCTTATGCTATTATTGTTAAGTGCCCATTAGAATAAAGACTCAAAAAAAAAAAAAATCTCACGGGACCCTAGCAGAGTCCTGATGACACATGTAAAAACTACCAAGCACTAGAATTCTCCATCTGAGCAAAGCGCATTCCCAGCGGCCTCCATCTGGTGAGGTCTGCACTGGGAATTATATTCCCTGGCCCTTCCTCCTCGGTTAATGAGCTGGAACATTGGGACAGATATTTTCCTGTTGACCTCACTCTGGTTTGCTTTTCTGTGTTATGTTGACTTTTTTATGCCCTGCTCCCCTCTCTAAGAACCCTGAAGAAGCTGTAATTGTTTACCCAAAGTCAGCTTCCTTTCTTGTTCTTGGTCACCAAAAACACGTGTTGTGAGCAGGGTTTAATGTAATGTCCTCATAATTGCAAAAAGTTTTTTTTTTTTCCCTAAATAAGTTCAACCAAGAATGTGACTTGAAAACAAACCAGTCAAAGACCAACAGGAAAGGATGGATTTGCATAAGCATTTACTGAAAAAAAAAATCCCAACAATGTAAATCTAGACTGCTGTGGTCTCACTTCCCAAAATGCCCAGAGTAGGAACTGGAAAGCCAGCCAAGCACTTCTCACGCTCTATAATTTAGAAGAGGAGAGAACAGGATTTCACTGTGTTTGGACACCTTTGCTCAACTACATTATAAGCACATTTTGCCTTTCAAATTTCCGGGAAAAACTTGCGATCCTCCAAAATAAATGGAAAAACATGCCCAAACCTGTTCCAACTTCCAAATGGTCTAAATAATTTCTTGTAGAAATAAGTATAACAACCATTAAAGTATCTGAAAGTAGTGTTCCCAGTGCAAACAGAGGCAAAACATGCTGACTTACTCCTTTGTGCTGTACCACATCCTGGGACAGGAAAGAAAGGACATCTGCAAGCTTGGGAGCACTAGGCTAGCTCTCTTCCCAAGACAACTCTGAAGTCAAGATGGTTCAACCAAGCAGTCTCAAAAATGGGGAGCCTGAGCTGAGATTTAGATCTCAAAAGAGAGGCTGGGTCAACATACTCTGCCATTCGAGGAAGATGGGTCCCACAATTACAGCCTAGAATATCATGACCAAAACCATGACCACAGAGCATGAGCTCAGACCTACAGGGATGCAGAGGTCATACAGGCTCCTGTGCTGAATATGGATCCCAGATCAAATCAATGGGATTCAAAGTTAATGATATTTATACAGTTTTCCTATATTTGGGAGCTACGCTCTTCCCTGATCCAGCTTTCTAGTCCTATTTCCAACTCTGACATCATCTCCCCAGGCCCACCTGCTGCATGTTAGCTGTTGAACTCGGGCAAAAATCAGTAAAGTCATGAGTCCTTGGAATATACCTAAAATAGATCTAAAAGCTTTTTCCAAAATTGAGACCCCAAATCTCATCTGCTCTATTCTTGCCTTTAGGTTCCTGATTATTAAATAATTTGTTCTGCTTAAAATCTTAATGCTTTTTCAGCCATCAAGTTGCAGATGCTACCATGATGCCAACCTGATTTCCCTGGGCAGATGGCCTCACCAATGTGTCCAGGAACCCCACCTCTCCAGAGCCTTGCCCCACTAGGGAAAGGCAGAGACAGGCTGGGAGTATGGATCAACCTGCCAATATCCATGTCCAGCGGAGAAGCAATTACAGAAGCCAGACCTTCGACCTTCTGCACTCCATGATGTCCCTGGGTTCATACTTCCAGAGGGATAAAGAATAGGAAAGCTAGGGGTCAGGTGGTAGCACAGCAGGTTAAATGCATATAGTGTGAAGCACAAGGACCAGAGTAAGGATCCCAATTCCAGCCTCTGGCTTCCCACTTGCAAGGGGGGGTCACTTCATGAGTGGTGAAGCAGGTCTATAGGTGTCGATCTTTCTCTCCGCCCCTGTCTTCCCCTCCTCTCTCTATTCCTCTTTGTCCTACCCAACAACAACAGCAATGACAATAACAACAAGGGCAACAACAAGAGCAACAAAATGGGGAAAGTAGCCTCTAGGAGCAGTGGATTCCTAGTGCAGGCACCAAGCCCCAGTGATAACCCTGGAGGCAAAAAGAAAAAAAAAAAAAGAACAGGAAAGCTTCTAATGGAGGGGATGGGATATGGAACTCTGCTTGTGGAATTGTATGGAATTGCACCCCTCCTTCTTCTATGGCCTTGTCAATCATTATCAAATAATAATAATTTAAAAAAACTCAGAAGGTCTTATCTAGACCAACCATCCCATTTTATTAGCTCTTCTTTTTATGTGTTCTTGAAAGAAACTGACCTACTTTATAGAATGTTGTAAAAATTAGTTGCAGGGGGCCAGAAGGTGGTGCACCTGGCTAAGTGCACATATCACCATATACAAGGACACAAGTTCCAGCCCCCACTCCCCACTTGCAGGAGGAATGCTTCATAAGGGGTGAAATAGGTCTGCAGGTATCTATCTTTCTCTCTCCCTATCTTCCTTCCCTTCTCAATTTCTCTCTGTTCTGTTAAATAAAAATAGAAGGAAAAAAAAAAAGAATGCTGAAGTTGTCACTGCTGTGAATCCCCTCCAACTGCTTCATGCCCAGTCTATGTGCTAGTTATTTAAGACCACAAACTTATTTTAAAAAATAGCACTGGCAAGGGCTTATTATGTTTATTCAAACAAAACAAAACAAAACAAAAACAAAAACACTTGTGGTCCAGGAGGTGGTGCAAAAAAAAAAAAAAAAGGAAAAATGCCTGCCAGGAGGGGTGGATTAGTAGTGCAGGTCCCAAGCCTTAGTGATAAACTTGGTGGCAAAATATAAAATAAAATAAAATAGAAAATAAAAATTAATTTAAGTAAGATATATAAAGTGCTTCTGCTCCCCATATATACATTATGCAAGAAATGAGCACACTCATACAAATACTAAGTGATTCATTTGAAATTGCCAATATTGAACATTTTTGAGCTACAAAAAGAAATAAAAGCAATGTTGCATGGTTTGTTTTAACATGTTATATGAAAATTACAGGCAGTGGCAAAAACATTAAAAATCACAGCCTCTTTGGGCCAAAGAAAGAAAATATATGAACTTAAAATCATGATGAAAGATACCTGATGCAATATGACATACAGATGGTGCAGCAGGCAAAAGGGAAGACAAGAAAGGCAGAGTAATAGACGTGTCCATCCTAAGTTCAAGTCTGGGAAAGAGCACAGGAAGAGAAGGGAACTAGATAGTAGACCATGTGGCATGTAAATACAGTGTCTTCAATGAAAGCCACAGGGAAGTTAAAAAAGGAGTTGTCTGGGGCCAGGTGGTGGTTAAGTGCATACTTTATCATGCACATGGATCTGGGTTCAAATCCCCATCCCCACCTGCTGGAAGGAAGCTTCATAATAGTGAAGCAGTGTTGTGGGTCTCTCTCTCTCTCTCTTCTCTTCTCTTTTCTCTTCTCTCTCTCTCTGTCTCTGTCTCTATTTCCTACTTCCCATTTCAATTTCTCTCTATCCTATCTCACACACACACACACACACACACACACACACACACACACACACACACACACACACGAAAAAGGAATATGTTCACCTTCCCAAGGCAAATTAAAAATGTACCTCGCTATTGTCTCAGTGTCTACTGTTTACTTCCTAATGAAGTCAGAGGTGTTGTCTGATGTTGAGAGCAGGAGGTGGATCATGCTACTTTGCTCATTAGCCTTTATTTCCCATCACAATGGGACTGGCCAGCCCTGAGCCATGCACAGCCATGCAGTGGTTTTCCAGCTTTAGACTTGTAATGAGCAATGCTCTATACATTTGCCACCCCCGCATTCAGTATCCTGGAAATGACTTGCCACCCTCAGGGTTTGTCTCCTGATCAATGGCTCAAGTTGTGGCTTTTTAACGTGGTGACTTTCCTACTCAGCAGCTGGATGGGTCTCTGTGGCCCTGTGCAGGGAGGCGAGGCAACCAGGTTTAAATGGTGAAGGTTCAGGGCTGGAGGCTTTTATTTATCACAATCAGCAAGGGCTAGAATGAGGTCAAGACGTCAGTTTAGTGGCTATATTGGACTCTTCCACTTTAAAGCTTAAAAAGGAACTCTGGGGGGTGGGGGCTGGGCAGTAGTACATAAATATATATACATATATATATATACATATATATAGCATATAGTGTAAAGCCAAGGACCAGCACAAGGATCCTGGTTTGAGTCCCCGGCTCTCCATCTGCAGGGGGGTCGCTTCACAGGCGGTGAAGCAGGTCTGCAGGTGTCTGTCTTTCTCTCCCCCTCTCTGTCTTCCCCTCCTCTCTCCATTTCTCTGTCTGTCCTATCCAACAAGAGCAATAACAACAATAATAATGGAAAAACAAAAACAAAACAAAACAAAACATGGCCTCCAGGATCAGTGGGTTCATAGTGCAGGCACTGAGCTCCAGTGATAAACCCGGAGGCAAAAAAAACGAAAGCTTGAAAAATGCTGCTTCATAGGGGCTGGGGAGGGCAAGATGTCAAGGAGAGACTTGCAGTGTGGTTAACCCACCACCACCACCACCACCACTTCCTATTCCTATTAACTTCATGGGTTTTCTGGAATTAGAAATTTTGGGAAACCTTCCCACTTCTGCATTTATAAAATATAGCAATTTCATCAGGTTTCTCACCAGACAAACACAGACCTGATGCATTGCTCAACGTCTGTATGGTGAGAATTATAGGCTGTGGTGGAAGCAAGAGAAAAAGCCGTAAATGGAGGGCAGTGCATCCCACAGCACAGTGGAGCCAACTTTAGTTGGTACCACTACTACAGTTTCCAGGAACCTAAAGAAAATATTAGTTTAAACTGTTTTCCTAATGATTTTTTATTCAAAACAGAAGCAGTAAAGTATTTGGCTCTATAATAATATCCTCCTTTTTTTTTTTCTAGCTAGAGACAGAGAAGGGGTGAGAGAGAAGAAAGATAGGAGAGGGAGAAGGAGAGGGGGAAGAGGAGGGGGAGAGAGAGGGGGCAGGGGGAGAGGGAGAGGGGGAGGGGGAGAGGAAGGGAAGGGGGAGGGGAGGAGGAGGGGGAGTGGAGGGAGAGAGGGAGAGGGGGAGGGAGAGGGGGGAGGGGAAGGAGAGAGGAAAAGGGGAGGGGAGGGAGAGGGGTAGGGGAGGGAGAGAGGAAAAGGGGAGGGGAGGGAGAGGGGTAGGGGAGGGAGAGGGGTAGGGGAGGGAGAGAGGAAAAGGGGAGGGGAGGGAGAGGGGTAGGGGAGGGAGAGGGGTAGGGGAGGGAGAGGGGTAGGGGAGGGAGAGGGGTAGGGGAGGGAGAGGGGTAGGGGAGGGAGAGGGGAGGGGAGGGAGAGGGGTAGGGGAGGGAGAGGGGAGGGGAGGGAGAGGGGTAGGGGAGGGAGAGGGGAGGGGAGGGAGAGGGGGAGGGGAGGGAGAGAGGGAGGGGAGGGAGAGAGGGAGGGAGAGAGAGAGAGAGAGAGAGAGAGAGAGAGAGAGAGAGAAACTCCACAGCAGTGAAACAACTTTCAATGAGGTGGGGGCCAGAGTTGACTCTGAGTTGCACACATAGAAAAGAAACACACTATCCAAATGAGCTATTTCACTGACCCTCCGTAATAATATTCTAAGTTTATAATGGGAACTGGATGAACCTTTAATCAGCTTTGCATTTTCACAGAACCACTATGCTAATTTCCCAGTCCTCTAATTTGTAACCTTGTGTTTGTCTCCTGGTTAGTTTATTCTTGGTGATTTTAGAAAGAACAGGATCTGAGTGAACAAGTCTTCTTTAATTTGCCTTGGAATTTTTCTCTACCTAAGGTTTTAAAAATTCTGCCCCAGGAATTGCTTAGGGTAGTGTTATCCAAAAGTTGTGTTGAAAACATGTGTCGAATATATATATATATATATAATCACACTTTGGGACTTTTATTCTTTATATGGACAAATCTGACTTTATAGAAGACAAAATTTGTAGTAGTAAAGACACAATCAGTTTTAGAATTATGTAATATAACTAAGAGTATACTTTGTTTTCAAGTGTATTTGGTAATTGGTTAAAGTGCTTAGAGTGCATTCTGGGTGAAAACTACTGGGGAAGCCACATTAATTTGGAATAAATTATACATATCACATGCTCTCCTAGATTGTCCCTGAGGATAGTTGTTAAATGCTAACCTGGGCTTCTCAAAGCAAACAAGTTATTGAGTAACAGTTTATACTATTAACAATAAACAGAAAGTGATTTTTGCTTTGTTTTGTTGTTGCTAGGGTTCACAGTTCTGGGCTAACTTTTTTCAGATGGAAAGAGAGAGAAGCAGAGAGACAAAAGGAGAGAGGGAAAGGCATTATAGCATCAGTAGCAGTAGCACATCTGGTTAAGCACACATAGTGCAAAGTGTAAGGACCTGAACAAGGATCCCGGTTCGAGCCCCCAGCTCCCCACCAACAGAGGGTCACTTCACAGGTGGTGAAGCAGGTCTGCAGGTGTCTATCTTTCTCTCCCCCCCTCTGTCTTCCCCTCCCCTCTCAGTTTCTCTCCGTCCTATCCAATAAAAAATATGGGGAAAAAATGCCTTCAGGAGCAATGGATTTGTAATGTAGGCACCGAGCTCCAGCAATAACCTAGGAGGCAAAATAAATAAATAAATAAATAAATAAATAAATAAATAGCACTATGGCACTGAAGGTTCCCCCATGGCAGTGGGGGTTAGGCTAGAACCTGGATGGTTGGCAAGACAAAACAGTCCTCCTTCCAGCTGAGCCACAGCATTCAAGTTCTGCCTCATCGCTCAACCTTTTCTGACTTTCTCTTTAGCTGTCAGAAAGTCTGACAACAGCCATAAGCCTCTATACCCAAGTTTCCTGTGTTCCAAGACCTTCAGCCACCCTTTAGGTTGCTCTTGATTACAGAGTCCCAATGCGCTATGCACTTAAAACTAATGTTTGGCAAGGAGAAAGGTCAAGGAGAAGACCTATGTGACGTATGCATTGAAATAAGAAGAGTTTGTGCTGTAGCCACCAGGAAGCAGCTTGTTGACCTCTGAATCTGCCACAGGGCCATTTCCTCTACCGAAGGTGCTCTCTACCTTTTCTACTGCTCTAAGCTCCTCACCAAATTTCTGCAGAGATTCATAAAATTCGCAGCCTCCTAGAAGTGTTTCCAGTTGACACATTTCAACCTCAACTACCTTAGCTCTTTATAATTTCTGCTATTCTATATTAGTATGTGGCAAGAAAAATAATGCTTTCTAAGGATCCTGTTGACTTTGTGTCAAAAATATCACAGTAATCTCTCATCTCTTCTGAACATTAGGTGCTATGCTTCAGGTATAACTGTAGTCAGTAAGCGTTGCCTGATTTTTGGTCGCAACAAGTAATAGCCATGTCTGACTTGGATGATAGCAGGTGTGGAGTACATGTGACATGTCCGGTAAGATGCTGTTGCTTAACTTATATTGTCTCTACTTTTTCTTTCCCTTTCTTTCATTTTACGGGGTGGGGGGGCAGCGTTGAATGATTCACAAAACAGTTGTTGACATATGGGAACATCAGTACGCAAGACTGTTTTCACAACCTCCCAGCCTTTCAACCCTCCAAATCTTTTGCTTTGGCGCAGTACATCCTCTCTTATATTGATACTGAAGGAGAACAGTTGTCATTCCTAGTTTACAGATGAAGAAAGAGAAACTCAGAAAAAGTTAAACGAGTTTGCCAAAGTCACACAGTTTTGAAGTCCAGCCCTGAGATTAGACTGGGGTGTGGGGGCAGGCAGTGGCACACTCATTGAACGCAGCTGTTACCATGCTCAAGCCCTTGCTCCCCATATGAGTGAGAGATGCTTCACGAGTGGTGGGTGAGTCAAGTGCTGCAGGTGTCACTGTCTCTCTCCCTCTCTATCACCTCGCCCCATCTCGATTTCTCTCTGTCCTCCTATCTAATACAAATAGAAAGAACAAAAATGCGGGGGGGAGGGGAGCCGTCGGGAGCAATAGATTCATAGTGCCAGCAATGAGCCCCAGCAATAACCCAGGTGGGACTACTTAAATTAAATTAAATTCAAAGATTAAACTCAGGACTGTGCACTCAAGGTTATTTTCAGGTATAATACTGAGGAGACTGGGACACTGTTTCAAATAGTACTACTGCTTAAAGTTTGACATGTGAGGTTTGAGTTTTCTACTTTATTTCTGAAATACTTTGCATTTCTGAATGAGTATTTTTCTTCCTTAATAGTTCTTAAGGAAAAGAAAAGTCACTAAATTATTTGTTATCTACAGTTCTTTGTATTTGTGTGCATACAGCTGTGGAAAGTCCAGTGGTGATTCATATATGGAAAATCAATTTCCAAGCCGTACTAAGGTATGCAGCTTCCTCCTCCCTGCCCCAAGGCCATGGCTCACCAACTCTTTAGATCATTTACATTTTCATTCAGCTTAAGCCACAAATAGTGTCTAGAGTTGAAGCCAGACAATGTGACTCACATTATTTAGAGACTCTTTGTACCATATAATATTATCAATTTAGAAGAGATTATACATAGCTTTTTTTTTTTTGCCTCCAGGGTTATTGCTGGGGCTCAGTGCCTGCACTATGAATCCACTGCTCCTGGAGGGCATTTTCCCCATTTTATTGCCTTGTTGTTGTTATTGTTGCCATTGCTGATAGGACAGAGAAAAATGGAAGACAGAGAGTGGGAGAGAAAGACACCTGCAGACTTGCTTCACTACCCGTGAAGTGACCCCCCTGCAGGTGGGGAGCCGGAGGCTTGAACCGGGATCTTTGAGCCAGTCCTTGCACTTTGCGCCATGTGCACTTAATCCGCTGCACTACCGCCCGGCCCCCTATACATAACTTTTAAAGACTGTATGAACTAATGCCAATCATCTAGTAATATTTAGGTCACTAATTTCTTAATTGAATATGGCAATATAATTTAAATTAAACTTAAACATTGGTTACATTTATGTCTAAGTTATCCATCAGTCCAGCAGACTTTGGGTACTGATTCCATAAATGCATTTTTTCCCCCTCCAAGGCTATAGCTGGGGCTCGGTGCCTGCACTACAAATTCACTGCTCCTGACAGCCATTTTTTCCATTTTATTGGATAGGACAGAGAGAAATTGAGTGTGAGAGGAGAGACAGAGAGGGAGAGAGAAAGATAGACACATGAAGACCTGTGTTACTACTCGTGAAACTTTCCTCTTTCAGGTGGGCAGCAGGGGTGGAAGTCGGATCCTTGCACAAGTCCTTGTGCTCCATACTATGTGCACCTGACTGGGTACACCACCTCCTGGCTCCCACAAATAATGTCTAAAATTACATATAGTATGATGCCAGAAAGAAAATTTATAAATTATAAGAAAGTTAACATCAAAAGAACTTTTGCCAGACAACAACAAAAAAAACTTCAACACTTCGGGGGGTCGGGTGATAAGTGCAGTGGGTTAAGTGCAAGTGGTGTGAAGCGCAAGGCTTAAGGATCCTGGTTTGAGCCCCCCACTCCCCACCTGCAGAAGAGTCGCTTCACAAGCAGTGAAGCAGGTCTGCAGGTGTCTGTCTTTCTCCCTCTATCTTCTCCTCCTCTCTCCATTTCTCTCTGTCCTATCCAACAATGACATCAACAACAATTATAACTACAACAATTAAAAACCAACAAGCCAACAAAAAGGAAAATAAATAATAAAAAAAATTAAAAAAAAAACTTCAGGGACTTGGGCCGTAGCACAGTGGGTTTAAGCACAGGTGGCACAAAGCACAAGGACCAGTGTAAGGATCCTGGTTTGAGCCCCCCGGCTCCCCACCTACAGGGGAGTCGCTTCACAGGCAGTGAAGCAGGTCTGCAGGTGTCTGTCTTTCTCTCCCCCTTTCTGTCTTCCCCTCCTCTCTCCATTTCTCTTTTGCTATCCAACAACAACGACATCATCATCAACAACAACAACAATAAAAAACAAGGGCAACAAAAGGGAATAAATAAATATTTAAAAAAAGTTCAACACTTCTTAATTATATTCTGATCAGGGAGCTGCTGATGACACAGTTTCAACTGTTTTCTTGCAACTCAAACATGTCTATTAGGTAGAGGACAAGGGGAGGCGAGAGAGTCAAAGAGAAGGAGAGACACCAGCTGCCCCCTGCCACTCATGAAAGTCCCCTCCTGCATGTGGTGGCTATAGACTTGAACCCAGCTCATCATAAATTGGAACAAATGATGCCACCATTTCTGGTCATTTTTTTTCCTGAGGATTATTTTGTTTATTTGAGGTCTTTCATGGTGACATACAAAAGTTAGTGTTTTTTTTTCTTTTCTCTATTTCTGTAAAGAATGCCACTGCACTCTTAACTGAGTGTGTTTCCTTTTTTAAAATACTAGTGCAACACACATAATTTCATAAAATACATACCAACACAGCGGTATTATAAGTTTGTTCATTTCTGAAATGTGTTGATTATTTTCAAGTGTTTAGCAATACATATTCCTAAATATCTTGTATTTTTTTGCATTTTTTATGTCTTTTGTATAGTTCCAACACAGTAAGAACCAGAATCTGCTCATAGCACTCCCTAGCATGTTCTTGTTTGGGACAGCTAGCTGGCAAGGAAGAAATGTGGAACAAAGTAGGTCTGAAGAAAACACTTGTAAGACCCAGGACCTGTTGCTCTGCATCCAAATAATCTAAGAAAATTCTGCCCAATTATACTTTTCACAACAGGTTCTCTCAGTGGTAAATAATACATAGACTAGAAATGATTCTCTAATAATCATATTGGTGCCTATCAAATATCATATTTTATGTAAATATAACAAAGTTACAGTAATCAACACAGTATGGTACAGAAATAAAACAGGCACACAGATCAATGGCACAGAAGTGAGAGTTCAGAAGTACACTTGCGCACACATGAACAACTGGTTTTTGGAAAAGGAATTGAGAACACACTCTAGAGAAAGTAGAATCTTTCTAGTGGTCATGGGAAAACTGCAGAGCCATATGCATGGGCTGTATACAACAGTTAATTCAAAAATGAATCAAAGGCTTGACAATAAAATTGGAAACACTAAAATACATACAACTAAGCACAGGTAAGAAACTCTTTGACATTGCCCTTAGTGATGTTTCTATATAGTCATCTCTCAAACATAAAGAGAAATGAGCAAATGATACTATACCAAACTAAAAAGCTTCTGCACAATGAAATAAGCCATTGTTAAAACTAGAAGGCAATGGGCTTGTTTGATGGGAGAAGATATTTGCCAGTCATTAATCAGACCAGGAATTAATCAACAAAACATATAACCAACTCATACAACTGAAGAATAAAAAAAAACAGCCTAATTTTAAAGTTGTGCAGAGAGGGGCTGGACGGCACCAGTAAACCTGGTGCACCCAGTAAAGCACATGTTACCATAAGCAAGGACCCAAGTTCAAGCCTCCACTCCCCATCTGCAGTGCGGAAGCTTCACGAGCAGTGAAGCAGGTCTGCAAGTCTTTCTTCCTCTCTTTCTTTCTGTCTTCCTTTCCCCTTTCAATTTCTCTGTCCTATCAAATAAAAAAAGTAATTAAAAAAGTAAAAAAGGATCACTAGTAGTGCTGGATTCAACATGTGGGCACTGAGCCCCAATGATAACAATTAAGCATTTCACTCCTTTTACCCCTCTCCTCCTCTCCCCCTCTCCTTCTCTCCCTCATTATCTCCCTACTTCTCTCTCCTTCCCCCCTCCCCCTCCCTCTCCTGTCTTACATTCTTTATCAAAGAAAAAAATACAGGCTGATAAGAGTAGTGGAGGGTCACTTTGCTGGAAGTGAACCCCAGGGATAACTCTGGTGGCAACCAAAACAAAACAGAAAAAAAAAATCCTTTAGTTTTTTAAAAAAAGGTTTCCTATAGAAAACCTTATGTATTAACTTATTGAACAGTAGTCATTTTCTATACCTAAGAAAAATCTTCCACTTGTAATAACTCAATAATTTGCATTACTTACTGTGTGATTTACATTGTAAAATGGGTTATATCACACTCTAAGGTTATTCCTATGGTGCCACTCATTACTTTCTAACATTTTTTCCTGCTTTTAAAAAAATAATTTACTTTGGAGTATGGCACCAAAGTAAGAAAGCAGAAGTATACTAGAGTTTGCAGTGAGTACCTCCCTAATACTTCCTCTCCACTTTTCCAAGCTTTGGGTCCATGATTGCTCAACAATTTGTTTGGCTTTGTATGTTAACTCTCTTTTCAGTCACCAGGTTCCAGGTGTCATCAGGATGCCAGCCAGACTTCCCTGGATTGAAGACACCACCAATGTGTCCTGGAGCTCAGCTTCCCCAGAGACCCATCCTACTAGGGAAAGAGAGAGGCAGACTGGGAGTGTGGACCGACCAGTCAACGCCCATGTTCAGCGAGGAAGCAATTACAGAAGCCAGACCTTCTACCTTCTGCAACCCTCAATGACCCTGGGTCCATGCTCCCAGAGGGATAGAGAATGGGAAAGCTATCGGGGGAGGGGGTGGGATATGGAGATTGGGCGGTGGGAATTGTGTGGAGTTGTACCCCTCCTACCCTATGGTTTTGTTAATTAATCCTTTCTTAAATAAAAAAAAATAATAAAAAAAGAAAATTAAAAAAAAATAATTTACTTATTTATTGGATAGAGACAGGGAGAAATTTAGAGGGGAGGGGGACACAGAGAGGGAAAGAAATAGAGAGACACTGCTTCACCACTCTAGCTTTCCCCCTGCAGGTGGGGACCAGAGGCCTGAAATCAGGTCCTTGTGCCAGGTGTACCTGTTTTTTTTTTTTTTTAATTGGAGAGAAGAGGTGGAATTGCAGTTGGTACCTGGTGAAGTTCAAGGACATGTGCACTGCATGTGAATGTTACCCATCACTAGAGATAGTCATGATAGGTTGAGCTGGAGGGATTTCCCTAGATTCCATTAGCAGACCATCTGGCCAAACCATTTCCTGATTTGATACCTAAATTTAGGGGTGATGGTGGGGGTGGGGTGGGGTGGGTTATCTTAATTTAGAAGATGGACTAGACTCTATAATAAGAAGGTGATCAATGTTGGAGCAAATCATTTCAAAGTTGTTAAATCTGGACAAAATATCCTGAAAACAAATGAAACCTTAAGCCTACTGCCTCTGCTCTTATTAGTTGTGCACTGAACTTCCCTCTCCAGGCTGAAAGCACTCTGAAATCCCAGAACAGGCAGGTGCAGGGTTTTTCAAAATATGTACAGAGTTTACCACTGCAGAAGGATGATGACAAATTCTGCATTTAATGTCCTGCTTGATCAGCTTCAGCAGCTTGCTCGTTTGTGCACCAAGAGTCAAATCTGCTTGATCATTTGTGTTTCATGTCAAAGTTTTGGAAATTTTGGAAAGAATTATGGCTTTGGAAAAAATTGACACATATCTTCAGTGATGTGTTGCCAGGCAAATGGCTCATTTCCTACATCTGGATGATATTATCCCGTTTAAGGTTGGATGCATCATTGACATGTTCCTGACAACCAGGTGATTAGATGGGTTCCCAAATGCAAGTTCCCTGGCCAGCACTGAGGTTTCTTGAATCATGACCCATTGGGGACATTCTGCCTGTGCCCTTCATCATACCCTCCTCTGGGTGTCTGCTACACTCTTATAAGAGTGTAAATAAGAGACAGGACAGTACAAAAAGTACAGTTTGAGCCTTTGTTACGCCAGAATAAATGCTATTTTCTTTCTAGTCTATCTCTCTCCAGACTTTCTTTTCTTTCGTCCTTCTCTTCCTTCCTCTCTCCCTTCATTTCTACTCAGTCTCTTGTCTCTGTTGGAGGGCAAATTACAAATTATCTGTTGCTCAAATGAAAATTAACCCCTCCCCACAAAAAAGCAAAAGTTACATTCTTTACAAACTTTTACTTTGGACAAGATGATCTATTACACTCATTCTTTTCTTGAATAGGAAACAGTACAGGGGTCCGGATGGTTGTGCCCATAGTAGGAAGCTCAAGAATCCTGGTTTGAGCCTGGCTCCCCACCTGCAGGGGTGGCTTCACAAGCAGTGAAGCAGGTCTGCAGGTGTCTCTCCCCCGCCCCAATTTCTCTCTGTCCTACCCAATAAAATGGAAAAAATGGCCTCCAGAAGCAGTGGATTTGTAGTGGTGTCTTGAAGCCCCAGGAATAACACTAGAGGCAAAACAAACAAACAAACAAAATGTGCTTCAACAAGATAGACTCAAATGATCTCCCTCAAGCCCTACTCCCCCCGGCCCCCCAAATGAAGGTGACAGCAGATGCCTGAGCAGAGGCAACTACCTGGTACAGATGACCTTTCTGGCCTGGAGTCTCTTTGTCTGCTGGAGCTGAGGACATCTGCTTCAGAAAACAGGAATCCCTCACTAAGGCAGAGGGGAGGCCCAGTCCTTCTTACACTTGATATTTATTTGTTTCTTTATTTTTTTATCAGAGTACCACTCAACTTTGCTTGTTGGTCATGTCTGCAATCAAACCTGGGATCTCTCCTAAGCAAGTCCTGTGCACTGCTGCTGCCCATCTCTGACCCCACAGAACTCACTTTAGTTAAGTGTCACCATATGACAGGCCTGGATCTAACCATTATGGATATAAAAATGTGTAGGCAACAATTTTGCACTCAATCTCAACTACAACAGAAAGGTATATCCAAGTGTATGTCTTTTAAAATAAAACACCACTGAGTTAAAGACTGCTGGTAATGACCCAGGAGATGGGACAGTATCTGAAGTGCTGAACTCTTATGCATGAGGTCCTGAGTTTGGCTCCCTGACATGGTATGTGACAGATGCTCTGGTTTCCTTTCCTACTCCCTCTTCCTCCTCCTCCTTTCACTCATTAGAAATACATCTTAAATAATAAAGGCCCTGATGTAGTTAAATGTTTTATAGTGTACATAGGTCTCATTCAGCAAAAATGTTGGAGAAAAATACATTAATGTCTTTCTGAACTAAGATTTTTATTTTATTTTTTGCCTCCAGGGTTATTGCTGGGACTAGGTGCCTGCACTATGAATCCACTGCTCCTGGAGGCTATTTTTTCCCCTTTTGTTGCCCTTGTTGTTTACTGTTATTGTCATTGTTATTGTTGTTGTTGTTGGATAGGACAGAGAGAAATGGAGAGAGGAGGGGAAGACAGAGGAAGGGAGAGAAAGACACTTGCAGACCTGCTTCACTGCTTGTGAAGCAACACCCCTGCAAGGGAGGAGCTGGGGGCTCGAACCAGGATCCTTATGCCGGCCCTTGTGCTTCGCGCCATGTGTGCTTAACCCAGTGTGCCACCACCCAACCCCCTGAACTAAGATTTACTAATAACTAAATGAAAGCTAAAGTTAGAGAAATATAGCTACTGATTTCCAAGAGTTTTTTTTTTTAAAGATCTATTTATTACTAGACATTCCTCAGTTTCTCAAAGATAGATTCCTTCTGTGTTTTCTTGTTCCAATAAAAAAAAAATAGTAGTATAAATTTGTCAACTGGAAGCAAACTTCTTTGGCAGTTAGGAAAATTCACAGACTACATATACCAGAAGATACAAACTAGATACTTGCTATTCTGATGATGGATTTAACTTACTATGGGCCCTGAATCATGAAAATGGGGTGACTTGGTAGTTAAATAATGACATAGTCATAATGACTGACTTTTCAACCCCCCTCAGTAACAGAAGGAGGAAAAAAAAGAGTTTAATGGTGGAAAGACAGTAAAGAGAGTCAAGATGGCACATGTAATGCTAGGAATCTAACTTGGGATCTCATGCTTGGCTTTCCCCCAAAGATTTACTGACTTAGTTATTCTTGTGCATGTGCATGTACACACACACACACACACACACACACACACACACACACACACACACTATTTGGGATGGGACTAAAAGTGGCTATATGAAGTGAAATAAGAGGTGAAAAGGAACTACCAGATGGTTTCACTCATCTGTGTGATATAAATAATAAATAAATAAATCGCCTGAACTACCTGGCCCCCCTCCATCATTAACCAAACTGACTCTTGGGTTGTTAAAACTATGGTGGCTACCAACAAGAAAAGGGAGAGGGGGTGTGGGGGATAGGCTGAGGTTTCCAACTGAGGTGAAGGCACAGGACTTTTAGTAGTGGGTATGATGAATTGCACACACACACACACACACACACACACACACACACACACGGAACTACACTCCTAAATCTTATACTACTGTCAACCAATAAAGGATTAAAATATTGCCTTAATGTTGTGCCTCAGAATTATGGAGCCACAAACTCAATCTTGTAGTATACATGGCATAGGCTGAATGATATACTTCCTTCCTTCCCAGCTTGCATGCATGGCAAAGCAGTCCCCTTCCCAGGTGAGCTATCTTGCTGACCCCAGATTGTGATGTAATGCATGTGTTCAGCCAGATGCACCACCACTAGCCCAGCCTACATTTTTAGCTGAGAGTACCTGTAGACTCACAGAATTTACGGCTATTTCTAAAGGAAATTTGATATGCTATGTCATAATTCTTTTTTTCTTTTTGCCTCCAGGGTTATCGCTGGGGCTCAGTGACTGAGTGACAAATTCACTGCTCCTTGTGACCTCTTTTTCCCACTTTTGTTGCCCTTATTGTTGTTATAATTGCCAGATAGGACAGAGAGAAATGGAGAGAGGAGGGGAAGACAGAGAGGGGTAGAGAAGGATAGACACCTGCAGACCTGCTTCACCGCCTGTGAAGCGACTCCCCTGCAGGTGGGGAGCTGGGGGCTGGAACCGGGATCCTTACGCCGGTCCCTGCGCTTTGCGCCATGTGTACTTAACCCACTATGCTACTACCTGGTCCCCAAAAATGTCATAATTCTTATAGAAAAAAGTAATGAAAGGTAAAGACGTGCTTACTGAAATGCCTGTGTGGAAGTGTCCCAGTCAGAAACCGAGACTGAGGACCACACTGTCCACTTAGCTTTCGTGTTTGGAGTGATGAAACAATTTAATGTCATTAGTGTTTTCTGGGACACTTCTGACACAGTGATCTCTGGATGTGCAGGAAATACAGAAGAAAACATTCTATTATTATGGACTTACCATCTTTAAGACATTCCACCTGAAGTGATAGGTTTTGTTTTGGTCAGTTTCCCAGTTAAGCAGTGAATGTTGTTTTTTTTTTCCTTTCCTTTTCCAGTGTAGTTTGAGGCAATTCCTCTCCATCTATAGATCCTTTGGATGGATGGCTAATGCTTTCTCTGTGCTGAGTGAGAAGCAGTGTTCACTTTGATGCTGATGAACTCTAGAAAAATCATTCAAAGGCAAAAGTGAATATTCTCCAGTTAGGATGATTGTTGAAATTATGTAATCATTGAATGTGAAGAGCAAAGTTACAAAAATCCCCCCTTTTGAAGAAAACTACTATATATTGTGAAAATACTGAGTTTTCCATATCATATACAATTAGCCATGGAGGCCATAAAACAGAATCAAACAAGATGTTTAGTGAGGTCTTGGAGGGTTAAGCTGACCCCACAGGGGTTGGATAACATTATAAAGCTGACTTGATTCAGTTTTTCTTCCCTAGAAGTTGGGAATAAAATGTAATCAAGACTGTCAATTGCTGACCACTAAAATTTCAGTTTGGCAGAAATGATGTATAGTGGTTCACATATAAAACACCTCATTGGGGGTCGGGTGGTAGTGCAGCAGGTTAAGCGCACATGGCACAAAGCGCAAGGACTGGCGTAAGGATCTTGGTTCGAGCCCCCAGCTCCCCACCTGTAGGGGAGTCGCTTCACAGGCGGTGAAGCAGGTCTGCAGGTGTCTGTCTTTCTCTCCCCCTCTCTGTCTTGCTCTCCTCTCTCCATTTCTCTCTGTCCTATCCAACAACGAATGACATCAACAACAACAATAACAACCACAACAAGGCTACAACAACAAAGGCAACAAAAGGGGAAAAAAATGGCCTCCAGGAGCAGTGGATTCATGGTGCAGGCACTGAGCCCCAGCAATAACCCTGGAGGCAAAAATAAATAAATAAAAAATAAAATAAAACACCTTATCATCTCTTCAGGTACAAAACAATAATATTTATTTAATGGTTTGCCCTATATTATATTCTTATGTATTATACTCTTTCTTTTTTTAAAGATTTTATTCATTTATTCATGCAGAATGATAGTCAGAGGGAGGGGGAGGGAGGAAGAGAGAGAAAGAACCAGGTATCACTCTGGTACATGTGCTGCCTGGGGTTGACCTCACACTTGAGTCTCATACTTTATCCACTGCGCCACCTCCTGGAGCACCCCTTTCTCAATATCACATTGCTCTACATGCTATTCTTATCAGATGCTATATATAGCATTGTAACATATTATCATATATTAACATATATTACTATATATTAATGATTCTGTGTCATATTCCAGCTCTTCACTGATATTTTGACTAAACATTATAGTAATAAATATATTAGCATAAGCACCACATATTTCTCTGCAGTTTATTTATTTATTTTAGTAAAAGAATATATTATTGGGAATTGGGTGGTAGTACAGCGGGTTAAGTGCACATGGCACAAAGCGCAAGGACCGGCAGGCAGAAGGATCCCGGTTCGAGCCCCCGGCTCCCCACCTGCAGGGGAGTTGCTTCACAGGCGGTGAAGCAGGTCTGCAGGTGTCTATCTTTCTCTCCCCCTCTGTCTTCCTCTCCATTTCTCTCTGTCCTAGCTAATGACGACGACATCAATAACAACAACAATAACTACAACAATAATAAAAAGACAACAAGGGCACCAAAAAGGTAAAATAAAACAAAAAGAATATATTACTTAAACTTCAATCTAGAATAGAAATAGATCTCTCATAGTAATCTAATGAGCACTAGAAGGACTTGCTTCTAATTCCACATCTGCCTTACTTGGGAATTTGTGGAACTGGTATGGAGTATGTGTGCATACAAACGACACACTGATACTTAGGTTTGACAAGTGTTTTTTGGCAGAAGGCTTTGCTGAATCAACAAGGATGACTGCAATTGACATGTTTATTGTTTTATGAAAATATTACCTAAACAAACCTAAAGCTTCAAATTCAAATTTCCTTCAGTGTCCATTATTGCCTGTGGCTCTGTTTTCATAGTGGCAAAATAAACTCTGGATGAATTCCATCATCATTAACTCAGCTTTTAATCTTTGTAGCTATTATCCCATTAATGCTTAGACAGGCAATTTTGACTTCACTAAGACAAACAACAATGGAACTACTCTTTACTATTGCTACTGAATTCCTATATGGGCCGTGCTTTATAAGCAGAGTCTCTTCCTAGACCTGTAGCACCGATCTTATTATCCCCACTTCACGACAAGGAAACAAGCTCCAGTCTGTTTGGTTTCAGAGCCATATTCCAAATCAGTGTGGGACTGTCTATTTCTCTTACATATTCTAAAATAACTAAGTTTTTTGATATAATTGTACAGTTGTGTTATATTCACACATGCCACTTTTCCATTAAAAGTAAGTAACCACAATTTTCTCATATTTGTTATTGCCTAAGAACCAAGGAGACAAAGAACGCAACAAAAATCAATGTTGGAGTCTCAGTGGTTCTCTCTGCCACTGGGCATGGTCCTGCATTAGGGTTATTTGCCCCAAACCCCTGAGGAAGGAAGATACTCTATTTGTTTTTGCCTCCAGGGTTATTGCTGGGCCTCAGTGCCTGCACCATGAATCCACTGCTCCTGGAGGCCTTTTTTTTTTTTAGCCATTTTGTTGCCTTTGTTGTTATTGTTATTGTTGCTATTGAAGTTGTTGTTGCTGGATAGAACAGAGAGAAATGAGAGGAGGGGAAGACAGAGAGGGGGAGAGAAAGACAGACACCTGAAGACCTGTTTCACCACTTGTGAAGCAACCCTCTTGCAGATGGGGAGCCGAGGGCTCGAACTGGGATCCTTACACCGGTCCTTCCGCTTCATGCCATGTGCACTTAACCTGCTGTGCTACTGCGTGATCCCCAAGGAAGATACTCTTATAGAGTTTGACTTTTGTCCTTCTTCCTTAAATGTGGAAGAGAGGAGGGGTACAATTAGTAAGGTCTGGAGAATCTGTTTAAAAATTATTTTAGAAAAACCAACTTTGTGGCACTTACTGAATCATGACTGTCACTTCTTTATAGACTTTAACCTATGTGCTACTGCTGCACATACATGTGGCCTAAAGTATCTAGTGCTGGGGGCCAAGCAGTAGTGAGCCTGGTAGAGCGCACACTCTACAGTGCATGAGGACCCACCAGCAGAGACGTTTCACAAGTGGTAAAGCAGTGCTGCAGGTGTCTCTTTCTCTCTCTATTTCGTCCTTCCCTCTCAGTTTCTCTCTGTTTCTATCCAATAAATGAATAAGTATTAAAATAAATAAAATAAAATATGAAAAGTATTCAAAATCCAGGGGGAGGTCACTCCAAGCTCTCACACACCCATGGATCTCCATGATGCCATGAAGCTTTGAGAATTCATCCAGGAAAGGAACTGGCTCACAGCTTCATACATCATGCTTATTCAGACCTGCTGCTGTTGAACTCCTAGAACCTAGTAGACTCATTCCTGTTAATGGCATAACCATTCATATCTTCTGACTTTTCTCATGACAATTTTAATAGACCTTATTAAATTAAAATGTCATTTTTTGCTGCAAAACTCTATTATTGCTTTAGGATGGCCTCTCACTGACAACTGATATAACTGTATTACCTTGCTTTTAAAAAAGTTAAGTTTTGGGAGTCGGGCTGTAGCACAGCGGGTTAAGCGCAGGTGGCGCAAAGCACAAAGACTGGCATAAGGATCCCGGTTCGAACCCCGGCTCCCCACCTGCAGGGGAGTCGCTTCACAGGCGGTGAAGCAGGTCTGCAGGTGTCTATCTTTCTCTCCTCCTCTCTGTCTTCCCCTCCTCTCTCCATTTCTCTCTGTCCTATCCAACAACGACGACAACAACAATAATAACTACAACAATAAAACAACAAGGGCAACAAAAGGGAATAAATAAATAAAAATAAAATATTTTAAAAAAAAAAGTTAAGTTTTTTTTTCCTGACATGGCCATTCCCAGTTTCCTGAGGAAAAGCCACTGCTGACTTCTTAAACTTGCCTTGATCACACAGAAATGATGATAGTTATGAAGACCCTGCGAAAGAGCCTCTGTTCCTGTTCAGAGATGAATGCTTTCTCTGGCTCCTAACAGCAAGGAGGCTGCTGGTCTTCTCTCATCTGCAGTGCTGACTGACTGGTGCTCTGAGTGCCCTTTGGTCCAGCCACACTCTCCACTACAGTTAGTGCTGAAGGCTGTCTAAGGAGGCGACTGAGCTGGGAGTCCCGTGAGACACCCAGGGATGGATGCTCTGCCTATGCTCCAGCCAGAAGGGGATGGCCACCTTCTTCACGGCAAAGGGACAACATAATCCCAGGAGCGAGAGCGAGAGCGAGAGAGAGAGGAGTCTTTGTAGGCAGTGCTTGGTTTATGGCTTTGGCCATGAATTCCTATGGATAATATTCTGAAATTAACTATAGCTTTCCAAAATATTCTGACTTCTTTTTAAAGTTTTTTTAATTAGTATTTAATACATAATATTTCCCAGTTTTCCACATAACAGTACAACCCCCACTAGGTCCTCTGTCATCATTTTCCAGAACCTGTATTCTTCCCCCATCCACTCCAGAGTCTTTTACTTTGGTGCAATATGCCAATTCCAATTCAGGTTCTACTTGTGTTTTCTCTTCTGATCTTGTTTTTCATCTTCTGCCTGTGAGTGAGATCATCACATATTCATCCTTCTGTTTCTGACTTATTTCACTTAACATAATTTATTCAAGCTCCATCCAAGATGGGCTGAAAAAGGTGAAATGTCATTTGTAATAGCTGAGTAGTATTCCATTGTGTATATAGACCACAATTGCTCAGCCACTCATCTGCTGTTGGACACCTGGGTTGCTTCCAGGTTTTGGCTATTACACATTGTGCTGCTATGAACATGAGTGTACACAAATCTTTTTGGATGGGTGTGTTGGGTTCCTTGGGATATATCCCTGGGAGAGGAATTTCAGGATCATAGAATAGGTCCATTTCTAGCCTTCTGAGAGTTCTCCAGACTGCTCTCCACAGGGATTGGACCAAGTTACATTCCCACCAGCAGTGTAGGAGGGTTCCTTTGTCCCCACAACCTCTGCAGCATTTGATGCTGCTACTTTTTCTGATGTATGACATTCTCACAGGAGTGAAGTGATAGCTCATTGTTCTTTTTATTTGCATTTCTCTGACAGTCAATGACTTGGAGCATTTTTTCTTTTTTTATATACTTATTATTTATTTTCCCTCTTGTTGCCCTTGATTTTTTATTGTTGTAGTTATTATTGTTGTTATTGATGTCATTGTTGTTGGATAGGACAGAGAGAAATGGAGAGAGGAGGAAAAGACAGAGAGGGGGAGAGAAAGACAGACACCTGCAGACCTGCTTCACTGCTTGTGAAGCAACTCCCTTGCAGGTGGGGAGCCAGGGACTCAAACCAGGATCCTTACTCTGGTCCTTGTGCTTTGCACCACGTGCGCTTAACCTGCTGCGCTACAGTCCAACTCCCGGAGCATTTTTTCATATGTTTCTTGGCCTTTAGGATCTCTTCTGTGGTGAATATTCTTTCCATGTCTTCTCCCCATTTTTGGATGGAGTCATTTATTTTCGTGTAGAGTTTAGCAAGCTCTTTATGTATTTTGGTTATTAAACTCTTGACTGATGTATGGCATGTGAATCTTCTCCCATTTTGTGAGGGGTCATTTTTTTTTTTTTGCTGTCCAGCAGTTTTTTTAATTTTATGTAGTCCTATTGGTTTATTCTTGCCTTATATTGGTTTATTCTTTCCTTCTTTATAATTGGATTTGTTTCATTGAAGATGTCTTTAAAATTTATATGGAAAAGAGTTCTGCCAATATTTTCCTCTAAGTATCTGATGGCTTCTGGTCTGACATCCATGTCCTTGATCTACTTGGAATTAACTTTTGTGTTTGGTGAAATATAGGGATTCAGTTTTATTCTTCTTTATGTTTCAACTCATTTTACCCAACACTTGAAATTTTTTTTTTTTATTTATAAAAAGGAAACACTGTCAAAAACCATAGGATAAGAGGGGTACAACCCCACACAATTCCCACAACCAGAACTCCATATCCCCTCCCCTACCCTGATAGCTTTCCTGTTCTTTATCCCTCTGGGAGCATGGACCCAGGGACATTAGGATGCAGAAGATGGAAGGTCTGGCTTCTGTAATTGCTTCCCTGCTGAACATGGGCGTTGACAGGTCGATCCATACTCCCAGTCTGTCTCTCTCTTTCCCTAGTGGGGCAGAGCTCTGGGGAAGCAGAGTTCAAGGACACATTGGTGGGGTTGTTGGCCCAGGGAAGTCAGGTTCGTTATCACAATAGCATCTGGAACTTGGTGGCTGAAAGAAGAGTTGACATATAAAGCCAAACAAATTGTTGACTAATCATGAAGCTAAAGGCTGGAATAGTGCTGATGAAGAGTTGGGGTCTCCACTTTGTAGATAGTTAGTAAGCCTATTTTAGATATAGCCCACAGGGTCCATGATTATACTAGTGGGTTTGTTTGTTTGGTTTTTTATCCCAAGACTGACATATGATATGCAGGTGGACCCAAGTTATTGTCTGGGGAGATGACGTCATGACTGGAAAAAAGACCAAAAATCTGTATCAGGGAAGAGAGCAGCTCCCAAATATGGGAAAGGTATATAAATATTGTTGACTGTAAACCCCAACGATTCGATCTGATCTGGGCTTAGGAGCCTATGTGACCTCTGCATCCCTATAGATCTGAGCTCACATTCTGTGGTCATGCCTAGGAACATTCCAAGCTGTCTCAATTTCAGAACTCATTTTCCTCAGGTGTAGCATAGAGTATATTGTCCAGCCTCCCTTTGGAGGATGGAACATTCTCTACCATTGTTGATCTATGTTGAGGGCAAGGTTCTATGGGGGTTGACAGGGGTCTACTGTGTTGTTCCTGATAGAGATGATAGGAAACAATGGAGAGGGATTTATTCAAGGTCTAGGCCCATCATATCTGTTTGGGAATCTCAGGACTCCCTGACTAAACCCCAGCTGATGGGGTGGCCTGATAGTGACTAAAGAGTCATCGTTAAAATATGCCAGACTCTTGCCCTTATTCAGCTTTTGCAGTCCTTGCTTTGATAAGGTTAGCTTTGGAGTGACTGAGGGAAGTGTAATAGGAAGTAGGTGAGGAGGGCATCTAAGTCTAAGTAGAAACGACTTCATTAGGAACTTTATGGTTTCTTTTTAGGTCTTTCTACTTGCTTGCATACACTGAATCACTGCAGACTATTGTGCACTTTTGCTTTCAGGTATGTTTTTTTACCCTAATTTATAGATACATGTAAACATATGCCCTATCTCATGGGACCTTGTTTTGGTTTTGGGACTTTGTTAGAAGTGAACCACCTGAAATGGAATTAGAGACTCCTGTGAATGGAAACGTCTCACTGGAGTAATGAGGCTGATGGGTTGACATTCCACACCTGAAGTCTCTGGACACAGTCTGAAGTGGTTCCAGATAAACATATGTAGCATTTGTTTTATTCTCCTAAAAAATGTTGTTGGACTCTGTGGAGAGCAGTCTGAAGAACTCTTAGAAGGCAAGAAATGGACTTATCCTATGATCTTGCAATTCCTCTCCCAAGGAACCCAACACACCCATTCAAAAAGATTTGTGCACACTCATGTTCATAGCAGCACAATGTGTAATAGCCAAAACCTGGAAGCAACCCAGGTGTCCAACAGCAGATGAGTAGCTGAGCAAGTTGTGGTCTATATACACAATGGGATACTATTCAGCTATTACAAATGACATTTCACCTTTTTCAGCCCATCTTGGATGGAGCTTGAATAAGTCATGTTAAGTGAAATAAGTCAGAAACAGAAGGATGAATATGTGATGATCTCACTCACAGGCAGAAGATGAAAAACAAGATCAGAGAAGAAAACACAAGTAGAACCTGAACTGGAGTTGGTGTATTGCACCAAAGTAAAAGACTCTGGAGTGGATGGGGGGAGAATACAGGTCCTAGAAAAGGATGACAGAGGACCTAGTGGGGGTTGTACTGTTATGTGGAAAACTGAGAAATGTTATTCATGTACAATACTGTCAAGTATTTACTGTCATCTGTAAAACATTAATCTCCCAATAAAGAAAATTTAAAAAATGTGGTTGGGATCTTGATGGGGACTGCATTAAATTTGTATATGGCTCTAGGTAGTATATTCATTTTAGTGATGTTAATTTTTCCAACCCATGAACATGGAATATCCACTTCTCTGTGTCTTTTTCTATTTCCTTGAGTAGTGACTCATAATTTTCAGTATACAAGTCTTTCACTTCTTTTGTTATGTTTATTCCTAGATATATTTTATTTCTTTTGTTGATCTTTATATTTCTTACTACATTAAGAACTGAGAAAAAATCCGTTTTTCCCTAGCAGATGTATCTCTTTCTTCACTGGATCATCTTAGTATGAGTACAGCAGCTCTAAAGAGCATGTGACTTGGATGTTAACAGTAAGTGGTCCCCAAAGACCCAAGAGGTTACTCAGTGGGTAGTGTACATGCCTTACCATGCCTCAGACCTCAGGTTTGATCCCCAGTACCACATCAATACCACATCCCCAGCACCTGTGATGGCATCCTGGGAACTCCACGGATGGTGGAGTAGTACATGTGTGCTATTTCCTTTTCTTTTCTTTTCTTTTTACCTCCAGGGTTATCACTGGGGCTCAGTCCCTGCACTGTTGCTGTGGCCAATTTTTCTTCTTCTTCTTTTTTTTTTTTTTTTTCCGATAGGGCAGAGAAACATTGAGAGGGAAGGGAGATAGAGAGAGAGGGAAAGAGTCACCTGCAGACTTGCTTCACCATTTACAAAGCAACCCGCCTGTAGGTGGTGAGCTGGGAGCTCAAACTGGGATCCTTGCCCCTGGTCCTTACTTAGTACTATGTGCGCTTCACCCATTGCACCACTACCTGGCCCCTTCTTTTTCATTTTCTTTTTTTCTCTCTCCCTCCCTCCCTCTTTCCCTTCCTTTTGCCTCTAGGGTTATGGCTGGGGCTTGGTGTTGGCACTATGAATCCACTGCTCCTGGTGGCCATTTTTTCCATCTTATTGGATAGGACAGAGAGAAACTGGGGGGGGGGGCAAAGAGAGGGAGAGAGAAAGGCACCTGCAGACCTGCTTTACTACTTGTGAAACATCCTCCCTGCAAGTGGGGAGTGGGGGCTTGAACTGAGATCCTTATGTGCGTCTTTGCACTTCGTACTATGTATGCTTAACCAGGTGCCCCACTCACTGCCTGACCCATTATTTCTTTTTCTCTTCTTCTAAAGACATATAGAATAAAGGGACCAAAAGATAACTCACCTGTTTGAGTGCACACACACACTTTTGCATGTGTGACAGCCTGGGTTTGAGCCCCCTATCACCACACAGGGAGCACATGTGAAGGGAAAACTGCATAAGCAGTAGAGCAGTGCTGTGGGGTAGCTTCTCTCTGCCTCTCAAACTCTATCTGGAAAAGGGGGGGAAGGACTTCAATGGGCATGAAATCACGCAGTACAAAGCCTAGTGGGGAAAATACATATATAACTAAAATTGGGTTGGGGGGTGGCTCAGTGGGTCTATGTATGCATAAGGCCCTGGACTCATTTTGGTATCACACAAAAAGCAAAATAATTTATGCTTAAGGACTTTTATTGTTATAGCTTATATGTTACCAAATGACCTGCATCTTTCTGAAAGACAACTACATGGGGGAACTGAAAAAAATAAACTTGTTTAAAAAGAAAAAAAAAGTAACCAAATTGTCTCTAAGACTTTGTGAAAATGATAGCTGTCATCCTTGGAGTGGGAGTGGTGGTGGCTGTAGTGCAGAACCACACCCCTATAATGTTGCAGTCTTGTAAACCATTGTTAAATCTCTAATTACTTAGAGTAAATTGTAAAAGCAAAGTAGTAAAAGATCCCCTAAGTTGTTGAGCTCCCTGACAAAGCTGCAGTATCTAAAATGGGTCCCTCTGATTTGTACCTAATTGGTAGATGAAACCATGGTTGTGTATATGTAAGTTAGGAGGAGCACACTTACACCTTATTCTAGAGTTTGAACATGACTGAATGTTAAAATTCTAGTTTAGTAGTTCTCTTTTAAGAGTATTTAAATTGGGGGTTGGGCGGTAGTGTAGTGGGTTAAGCCACACAAGGACCAGCATAAGGATCCCAGTTCGAGCCCCCGGCTCCCCATCTGCAAAGGGGTCACTTCACATGCGGTGAAGCAGGTCTGTAGGTTTCTATCTTTCTCTCCCCCTCTGTCTTCCCCTCCCCTCTCCATTTCTCTCTGTCCTATCCAACAACGATGACATCAATAACAATAATAACTACAACAACAACAAAACAAGTGCAGCAAAAAGGAAATAAAAGCAAAAAAAAGTGTATTTAAGTCTACTTCACATGAATAAAGAAAAATAGAAATTAAGTCAAATCAATTATCAGAGTTCACAAAAATCCTTGTGTCCTTTCTCAGTTAAATCACTTAATTAGCAGAAAAATATGCTGCTATTGCTATCCCTGATCACATATGAGACTATAAGCTAAAACTGAAATCTTGATCTCAAATGTTCTTTGACTTATAGATCATTTCTCAGTTTAACTCTAGCCCGAAGCTCTCTTGTCCCTGGTCTAAGTTTGGGTCCTCTTGTGCTTTACACAAGGGCTATGTCTGGACAGTTTTGGTTCCCTCCTGGATGATGTCTTGAACTTAAACACTGGTGATGACATAGTTTTCAAAAAGTCCCATATTGCCTGTGTCTGATTCAGCAATAGACACACATCCTTTCTTTAGTCTACAGATCTGTTTATCCATTCCACAGACTTAATGACTTCCCAGTGATTTGGCAGGCTTGTTAGAACCTTTTTATAAATACCAATGCAGCCTCACTGTGTTAAAGGTGTCCTTTGAAGCTACAAACCACTCCACTAGTGGTGACCCATATAGTCCTGGTTTTCATTTTAATAGTCAACAACCTGAGATAAGGACGTGTGTCTACAGGCAGTTTGCTAATACATTTCCATGTGGAAACATCCAGGTCAACCTCTGAAATCCCTTCTTCATGAAGGGAAAGCTTCCCTGTAGATATAAGAATACTTCTTTTCTTTTTTAATTTTTAAAACTTATTTTATTTTTTAAGAAGTATTTATTTATTCCCTTTTGTTGCCCTTGTTATTCTATTGTTATAGTTATTGATGTCATTGTTGAATAGGACAGAGAGAAATGGAGAGAGGAGGGGAAGACAGAGAGGAGGAGAGAAAGACAGACACCTGCAGACCTGCTTCACTGACTGTGAAGTGACACCCCTGCAGGTGGGGAGCCGGGGGCTCGAACCAGGATCCTTACACAGGTCCACGTGTGCTTAACCCACTGCGCTACCGCCTGACTCCCGACTATTTGAACTCTTATTTGCTCTTTAAACTTCTTCAGGAATTATTGTCTAGAGAAACTTTGAAAGATTATGAAAACTCATTGGTTAAAAATAAGTACTTTTCTATGCACTAACTGCCCAAGTTTAATAGATTAATCAAATTTCTGGGTAATATTTACTTAATGTCAAATTTAAATGTTGTACATGGAAGTGACCTCAAAAATTAATGTTTTTATAGTTACCTTAACCAAAGTCTAGTCTTGAACTCATAGGAAATAATCCATTATGATCATATACTTGATTCTATTCTGGACAAAGTAATAATAAATTACCCATAAATAAACGGTTACATTCCATAGGCCTTTCTGGTTTTCTCTAAGGCATTACTTATTGCAGATTAACTATTCCTACATATAAGGACATCCTCTTCCCAACAGCTCTAGTCTGGGTTCATGCTTCCTTGTTGTGGTATGTTCCAACCTGTGTTTCTGGTTGATTTAATCATGTACATTTTCAATCACTATGAAGACCATGACTCATACTGCTCCATCATCTACATCTTCAAATGACACTCTGATTGCACAGTATGAAGTGTGAGAAGTTCTGAAAGAAATGATAGACTAAAGGCATCTAGAGAACTATTACTTTATGGGGAAAAGGTAGTCTATTACTTAAATTTAAAAAATAAAAATAGATGAAGTATTAGGGGGTCTTCCATTTTGTCAATAGCAACACTTCATCTGCACTATTCCAGCCTTTAGGTCCATGATTGGTTAACAGTTTGTTTGGCTTTGTATGTTAACTCTCTTTTCAGCCACCAGGTTCCATATGCTAGCAGGATGCGACCAGACTTCCCTGGACAGACAATCCCACCAGTGTGTGCCTTGGAGCTCCGCTTCCCCAGAGCCCTTCCCCACTAGGGAAACAGAGAGACAGGCTGGGAGTATGGATCCGCCTGTCAATGCCCATGCTTAGTGGGGAAGCAATTACAGAAGCCAGACCTTCCACCTTCTGCATCCCACGATGATCTTGGGTCCATACTCCCAGAGTGTTAAAGAATAGGAAAGCTATCAGGGGATGGGATACGGAGGTTTGGTGGTGGGAACTGTGTGAAGTTGTACCCCTCTTATCCTACGGTTTTGTCAATGTTTCCTTTTTATAAATAAAAAATTAAAAAAAAAAAAAGAGAGTTGGGCTGTAGCGCAGTGGGTTAACTGCAGGTGGCGCAAAGCACAAGGACCGGTGTAAGGGTCCCAGTTTGAGTCCCTGGCTCCCCACCTGCAGAGGAGTTGCTTCACAGGTGGTGAAGCAGATCTTCAGGTGTCTATCTTTCTCTCCCCCTCTCTATCTTCCCCTCCTCTCTCCATTTCTCTCTGTCCTATCCAACAACAACAACATCAATAACAGCTACAACAATAAAGCAACAAAAGGAAATAAATATTTAAATAAATACAAATAGTGCAATTTGAAATTGGTCTTGAGCCTTGGTACAGTCCTAGTTTTCCTGAATACTCTTTTGTATACTCCAAGAAAGTCAGTTCTTGCAAACATATCTGAGAAGGTAGAGGCAGATGTCATGCTGATTCATTTCAAATGCTGGTGGCACTACTAATTAACTACATAACCTTTTTAAAAAGTATGTAATATTCCTTCAATCTAAGCACTTAAGGTTTCAAATAGTAAACTGATTGAATTTGAACACTGGGCTTAAATTTTTATGCATTTCTAATAATAATTTTTTGAAATATTCAATCACCTATAATCTTAGACCAGGGAGACCAGAAGCAACTGGTTTTGTCAATATATAAGATTTGTAAATAGCATTAAATGGCATAAATCATGACAAGGTCTTGTATGGTACAGCAAATCCTAAACATGGGATTTTCAAAGTAAAAGTAAAAAAACTTGCCACCAAGTTCCCAAATAACTTGGTTATAATACTTATCTACTGCTATCTTAAACTCTAAGATAGCAAGGAACCTTCCTCTTTCTCTAAAAAATTATATTTCTTTTTTACTCCATTTCTTTTTTTAGAAAAATCTTTATTAATTAAAAAATGATCAACAAGACCATAGGATAAGAGGAGTACAATTCCACACAATTCCAACCGCCAGAATTCTGTATCCCATTCCCTCTATTGGAAGCTTTCCTTTTCTTTATCCCTCTGAGAGTAGGGACCCAGGATTATTATGGGATACAGAAGGTGAAAACTCATATTTCTCCCAGTTCTGGAACCTCTGGGGCTTTGCTCATTTCCCTTCATGCTTCTCTTGATTCATATCATTTGATATTACATCTGCTGATCTCAACCAAATCAATGCAGCCAGTGCCACCTTGACATGTTTCACTTCTGACTGTGGCCAGAGATGCCAGGCCCAGGATGTCAACCATTCAGCTCTAATACTCTGCCACCAAGCTGCAGATGCTATCATGACGCCAACCTGACTTTCCTGGGCAGACGACCTCACCAAGATGTTCTGGAACCTCACCTCTCTAGAGTCCTGTCCCACTAGGGAAAGGTAGAAACAGGCTGGAGGTATGAATCAACCTGTCAACACCCATGTCCAGCAGAGAAGCCAGACCTCCCATCATCTGCACCCCATAATCATCCTGGATTCATATTCCCAGAGGGATAAAGAATAAGAAAGTTCCCAATGGAGGGGATGGGATACAGAACTCTAGTGGTGGGAACTGTATGAAATTGTACCCATTATCCCACAATCTTGTCGATGATTATTATATCAAAAATAACGTATGCAATTTCTTTGCTTTAGATTATTCATATGTAAAGTGAAAGCATGCCTACCAAGAGTACCTACTTCATAAAGCTTTTGTAAGTATTAAATATAAGCCTCTTTTAACCTAGCACATAGTAGTAGTAGTCCTATAATAGGTATTAGTCATTATACTATAATACAACATTAATGTACCCTAATATATTCCTCTGTCTTTGCCTAGACCTGTGAGAAGTTTGTACAAAAGGCTATATTTATTTGTTAAATGGTCATAATGTTGCTTATAAATCCCAGGGGCAACATTCAGCTTTGTGGACATGCTACAGAGTTTCTGAATCTCCAAGCTTGGTTGTAGCGCAATTCCAGGGCCCTTTGGTAGACATAATATCACCCTCTGGAACAGGTCTGGAGAGAATGAAATTTAGAACTTACCAGGCAATAAACATTCTGGAAGACTAGGCTTCTCTTTATAGAAGCAACAGCTTAATTCTCTTTTCTGGAAAAGAAAAAAATATGTGTTGCCCTACAGAGGAGTTAAAAAAAAAACAAACAATTTCATCAAGAAAAGTAAAAAACTTAATACTCTTTGCTTCTTTCCACAGTATCCTTAAATATGCTGAGGTTGTTTATTTTGCCAGATGGTTTGAGACCCTGCTGAAATGAGAGATGCCCTCATTTTACATTTACCCTCCAATTCTACCACAAACCACACTTCTTGGGAGAAGAAGAAGAAGAAGAAGAAGAAGAAGAAGAAGGAAAAAAAAAGTCCCCATGTAAGCATGTTTACCTTTAACTGACGAGGGTGCTGAAACTTGCCCTCGAGCTCTGACTCATCACTGCTGCCTATAAAAGGAAAAGGGCTTTTGCTGTGGAAACACAGCAGCCTGCAGGCACAGCCACTCAAGATGCACCCAGGTATCCTGGCTACCTTCCTCTTCTTGAGCTGGACTCGCTGTTGGTCCCTGCCCCTGCCTGATGATGATGATGATGCCGATGTGTCTGAGGAAGACTTCCAGTTTGCAGAGGTAGGGTATCCTATCAGTCTCAGTGGCATCATGACTCTTAAAAATCCCCTTCCCTTTTAAAAGTTGATGGCCTTGGTCTCTTTTCTAGCGCTACCTGAGATCATACTACCACCCCCAGAATCCTGCTGGAATCTTGAGGAAGTCAGCAGCAAACTCAATGGGTGACAGGCTCAGAGAGATGCAATCTTTTTTTGGCTTGGAGGTGACAGGCAAACTTGATGATAACACATTAGACATCATGAAAAAACCAAGATGTGGGGTCCCAGATGTGGGTGAATACAATGTTTTCCCTAGAACTCTCAAATGGTCCAAAACAAATTTAACATACAGGTAAGTCACCCACTCTCTCTAATATGTGTTGTGTGCATGTGTATGTGTGTGTTTCAACAGCATAAAATGTCTAATTTTAGGAAAAGCTACAGGTGAACATGCATAAGCAACAGGCAGATTAAGTATGACCACACTTCGTTGGCAGATTTTAAATACTGAGCTGGAAGTTAAATCTAGGAATAACTTTCATACCATCAATGAGAATATCTCATCTATTCTTTGTACTTTAACCTCATATTATTTTTCATTTGAAATCTTAAAGTATTTCTAGCAGAAATAAAAAAATAAGTTGCAAATATAATACAAGAGGTATATTTATGATAGCAGGATTAAAAGTGGGGAGTTTTACTCTTTCTAGGAATTGTCCAAAGTTAGTTAATTTAATTGGGCTGTATTAATACAATTATAAGCTTTCAGCAAGCATTATAAGTTCTTACTGAATGCCTACATATTTATTTATTGCTTCTAGAGTTATCACTGGGGCTTGGTGCTGGTACTACAAATCCACTGCTCCTGGTGGGATTTTTTTTCCATTTTTATAGGATAGGACAGAGAGAAACTGAGAGTAGAGGGGGAAGATAGAGAGGAGGAGAGAAAGATAGGCACCTACAGACCTGCTTCACCACTTGTGAAGTGACCTCCTACAGGTGGAGGGCCAGGGGTTTGAACTAGGGTCCCTGTCCTTAGTACTTTTTGTGTTTAAACTGTTGTGCCAGTGCCTGGCCCCCAAAATTTAAAATTTAAGGTACCAAATGATCAATTATTTAGAAATATTCAAATATTTTATTGAATTCCCCACTTTTAATTTTATTGCTGAGGTTTCAATGCTCTGGGCTGACTTTTTCACATAGAGAGAAACAGAGACAGGAATACAGAGGGGGAAAGATACCACAGCACTAAGGTGTCCTCCACTGTAGTGTGGGTTGGCTTAGAACCTGGGCCATAGGAATGGCAAAGCAGGCACACCATCTAGCTTAGCCATTTTTGCCAGCTCCATTTAAAAATTTTCATTAAGCATTGCAGTTAATAATTTATTTGAAACAGTAGGACTTTGAGGGGCTGGAGAGATGGCACAATAGTTGTGCAACAGACTTACGTATCTGAGGCTCCCAGGTCCCAGGGTAAATCCTTGGCACTACCATAAGTCAGAGCTGAATAGCGCTCTAAAAAAAAAAAGTGCAGTTGAAAACTGGTATTCCTAGGAAAAAAATATTCTCAGGTAATTTTTACCTTCCAAAAAGCTAACTGAAACATTCTTTACTGAACAGAATTGTGAATTACACCCCTGACCTGACTCACTCCGAGGTCGAAAAGGCAATTAAGAAAGCATTAAAAGTTTGGTCTGATGTTACACCTCTGAATTTCACCAGAATTAACAATGACACTGCTGACATCATGATCTCTTTTGGAACTAAAGGTAATGATTCAGAATCATCTTTTCTGTTCCTTAGTTGGTTCTATTCTCTTGCTCATTTTAGTTATCTATTACTACTACACAGGATTCAACAAAATCTAACCAGGTCCCTGTGCTTGGCATCACTAGGTATAACCAGATACTTACTCTTGCTTTTGTATATAGAACATGGTGACTTCTACCCATTTGATGGACCCTCTGGCCTGCTGGCTCATGCATTTCCTCCAGGGCCAAATTATGGAGGAGATGCCCATTTTGATGATGATGAGACCTGGACAAGTAGTTCTAAAGGTAGTATGTCTTATGAAGGTTATTTATTATATTAGTGTACCCACTAATAAGTGCAATGGAGAAACTGTAACCTATATTTAGTTATTTGATTATATTTTCCAAGAAATAAAAATGTTTATCTTAAGTTGATTAATCTCTGCAAGCAACAGTCTACAAACCAATGTAAAATAATAAAAATGGCCAAAATCTTAGTTCAGTGGCTTGAGGGATACTAATTTTGAAGTGGAAACAAAAAGCCTTTTTTGTTAACCAGGTGTTGTACTCTGGATTACGTTTTGGCATACTGAAGAAGTACACTGTACTATCAATGCATATCAGAGAAAAATTGAGAGGGGGCGAAGACAGAGAAGGAGAGAGAAAGATAGATACCTGCTGACCTGCTTCACTGCTCGTGAAGCGACCCCCCTGCAGGTGGAGAGCTGTGGGCTTGAACCAGGATCCTTAATCCTTAAGCAGGTCCTTGTGCTGTGCGCCAAGTGCGCTTAACCCACTATGCTATCACCCACCCCCCCTGCACCATTTGTTTTTTTTGCCTCCAGGGTTATCACCAAGGTTATCTGTGGGGTTAATTAGCTGCACGATGACTCCACTACTCCTGGTGGTTATTTATTTATTTTCATTTTCTTACAGAGATGGAGAAAAATTAGGAGTGAGTGAGAGAGGAAGAGAAAAACCTGTAGCTCTGTTTCACCACTAATGAAGCTTCCTCGCTGAAAGTGGGATCCAGGGATTTGAACCTGGGTCCTTGTGCATAGTACCATATGCTCTCTACCCAATACACTACTGCCCAGTCCCTACTTTCTCCATTTGACCCAAGAAGACAAAAAAGAAGGCCGGACTTGTACTGAGCTCACAGCAAATCCTTAATTACTAGTCAGTAAGAACAAATCTTTGCCATTATAATTGTACAGCAATTTTAATCAAAGTAGGTGATAAATTATTCATAGGGGTTAAACCATACTCTGATTTTTCATTTAAATAACTGAATACTAACTTTAAAAAGGGTGTAAGCACACCTATTAATAATAGCAATGCAGTAACACACAAAGTACCAAGAAACAGAAATGACAACATACCAAGAATTAACATTCCTTTTACCAGGTAGCTATCGGAGAACCTTGTTTTCTCATTGTTTCTTTTCTTACAGGCTACAATTTGTTTCTTGTTGCTGCCCATGAGTTTGGCCATTCTTTGGGCCTGGAACACTCCAAGGACCCGGGAGCTCTCATGTTTCCCATCTACACCTACACTGGCAAAAGTCACTTTATGCTTCCTGATGATGATGTGCAAGGGATCCAGTCTCTCTATGGTAACTCTTTTACTGGTTTAAAAGAAGGACAGACAGGGACACTTATTTTTTAATTACTAATGAATTTACCACTGGCCCTTCTACTGCCTTTGTTATTGAACCATTTTTTCGCTGCTCAGCTAGTAGGTAGTGTATTCTCTAAATTAGTTTCTGCAGAATTCTAGTCTTACTAGAATTTAAATATTGCAAGGTCCATTTGTTAGCTTCAAATATGTCTGACCTAAGGAAGGGATCTATCTTCCTCTTTATTTAAATGGTGGAGAAACTAAACCTAGCCTGTAATTGCTTTATCTAATGTAACACAATTGAGGATGAAAGTGAGCTGTTAATCAGCTTTTATAAATTCTGGGTATTTTTGGAACCACTCCCACACAGCACAGGAAAAAAATCGTTTGAGTGATGTGCTGTCATATTTCAGTCAACACCTAGAGTGACTACTGTAAGAATACCTTCCTTTTTTCCCATCACATTTTCAAAAACATCTACAACATAACTAACCTCAATTCAAACAAGTAAAATTATCTGTTGTAAATAGAGTTAAAGTCACTGTGCATAGTCATCACCACAAGTGTCTATAGAACAGAAAAACTTGCTCAAAACAGAACATCTATATCCACTGTAACAACATAAGAATGTTGTAACTATTATTTCTAAATACTGTGGCTCTGAAAGACTTGATAACAGAAAGAACACGAGCTAGGTAGAGACAAACAGTTAGACATTGTTACTATGCACGGCACTCTTTGCACTAATTGAAGCTGGTGGAGAGTTGATAAGCACCTGGTGCATGGCCAGGAGTTGCTGAAGGTCTAACTTGTCACAGATGCAACTGCATGCACTGTGGCAGTGTGGTGAAGCAATGACAGCTAATGCTGGGGGCCGGGCAGTGGTGCTCTGGGTTAAGCGTACATGGCACAAAGCACAAGGACCTGTGTAAGGATCCCAGTTTGAGCCCTTGGCTCCCCACTTGTGTGTGTGTGTGGTTGCTTCACAAATGTTGAAGCAGGTCTGAGGTATCATTCTCTCTTCCTCTCTGTCTTCCCCTTCTCTCTCATTTTCTCTCTCTGTCCTATCCAAAAAAATAAATAAAAAGGAGAAAAGGTTGCAGGAGTAGTGGATTTGTGGTGCAGGTACCGAGCCCTAGCAGTAACCCTAGAGGCAAGAAAAAAAAAGTAATAGCTGATATTGACAGTGGCTAAAATAGGCAGGAGGAGGAACTGCCATGAGGACTAGCACACGGACAACATGTCATCTTAAAAGTGTGTTTCTCACAAGCATCTGGGCAGGTTCTCAAGCGCACCCACAACATAAACCAGTATGTGACAATAATTTGCATGACGTTTGGAGAGAATTCCCTCTGGCCTTTTGCTTCCCCAACTTCCTATTTCTATAGCCAACTTTGAAAAACCTAAACTTGTAGTTGAGATGTGTCTCCAGGAGACCTGAAGGATGGAGGCAGAGGGAGAAGTCCCACCTAGAAGACTTCAGTCTCCCTGGAGGGAGGAGGGGAGAGGATGGCAGGGTGTTGGGATGACCAGGCAGGAGCAGCTGGCCTGCCCTTCAGAGGAAGCTTCTCCTGCTCTCCGCTAGTGAGGTGAGGCCATCAGGAAGGTCTTCCTTGGTAACTTCTTTCACTTATTTCATGACTGCAGGCCCAGGAGATGAAGACCCTAACCCTAAACATCCCAAAACACCAGAGAAATGTGACCCCTCCTTATCTCTTGATGCCATTACCAGCCTCCGAGGAGAAATGATTATCTTCAAAGACAGGTATATTTCATAAAATTTGCATGTAACAAACATTTGAGAAATCCTGTCTACAAATATTAAAATATCTGCTCACAGTTCTAAAATAAGTTAATAATGAAATGTGCAGACCTTTGTGTAGTTTTTTTTTATATATACATCAGATGAAATGAATAACTGTAAAAAAAAGAAATGAATAACTGTCATAGTTTTCAATGGATATCCCTGGTATTGTGCAGGGGTATCCTTCTTTTTACATCTTTGGTTATAGTCTTTCCTGTGCCAAGAACTAAGTAAATATAGTATTCCAATTTATTTACTTCAAACACACTCACACATTGGTATCAATTACCTTTTCTACATGAACTCCTTTTGGTATGGAAAGACTGTTTTGTTTTTCTTTTGTGAAGAAAGACAGAGGAAGGGACACCATACCACAGAACTAGATCTTCCTCTGGTGTCATGGTAGCTTCCATGTGGAGGCAGGACTTGATCATGGTAAGACACAAGCGCTACCCAGTCAGCACCTCTCTGACCCTGTTAAGGAAAAACTTCTGGTTCTGAAAACATACTAGGATTTGAAAGAGTGAGTATTTTACAGTCAAAACTAGATGAAACACTTTTTTGGGGTTTGTTTTTGTTATTTTTTACCTCAAGGGTTATTGCTGGGACTGAGTGCTGGTATTACAAATCCACTGCTCCTGGAGGTCATTTCTTTCCACTTTATTGGATAGGACAGAGAGAAATTGAGAGAGGAGGGGAAGGACAGAGAGAAAGATAGAGAGACACCTGCAGACCTGCCTCACAGCTTATGAAGCATCCCCCCACACAGGCAGGGAACTGGGGGCTTGAACCAGGACCCTTCTGCTTTGTACTATATGTGCTTAATCAGGAGTGCCACTGCCTGGCCCCCTGAAACACTATTTTTTTAAAAAAAATTAAATTTTGCCTCCAGGGTTATTGCTGGGGCTCGGTGCCTGCACAATGAATCCACTGCTCCTGGAGGCTATTTTTTCCCCTTTGTTGTCCTTTTTGTTTATCATGGTTGTTGTTATTATTGTTGTGTTGCTGCCATTGTTGTTGGATAGGACAAAGAGAAATGGAGAGAGGAGAGGAAGACAGAGACAAGGAAAGACAGACACCTGCAGACCTGCTTCACCGCTTGTGAAGTAACCCCCCCCCCCCCGCAGGTGGGGGGCCAGGGGCTTGAACACGGATCCCTGTACCAATCCTTGCGCTTCACACCATGTGTGCTTAAACCCACTGTACTGATGCCTGACCACTTTTTGATTTTGAGATGAGCAAGCTTATTTCCCTATTCATCATTAACAGGCTCCTTCTCAGTGATCTGATAGATCTGCTCTTCTACATCTTTAATTACATTGTATTCTAGGAATTTTCTCACGTATCAGTTTTCCCAGGCTGAGTTGTTAGCAGGCCGTCTGTATGATTCAACTTCCTCTCCATGGCACAACACAGTTCCTGGCACGTTCACTTGCCGCTTGTAAGATAAGCAAGCTTGCACAAAGTCTCAACCCACAAAGAACTCAGCATTTTATTTTATTTTATTTTATTTTTTTAATATTTATTTTAGAACTCAGCATTTTCAACATGGCTCTGGAGATTTCCAATTTCTGTATGCTTGCACACAATTAAGTAATAATGACCAAGTCTCCTACAAAGGGAAACGGCATTTCTCTCTTCACAGGTCGAAGAGGCTGTTGTGTCTCACTTATCTGCACTTAGGTGGAGAGAGGTGACTGACACTTAGAAATAACAGTATTTTCACTTTTGTGTTAGATTCTTCTGGCGTCTGCATCCTCAGCAGGTTGACGCAGACCTGCACTTAACAAAATCATTTTGGCCAGAGCTCCCCAACCACATTGACGCTGCCTATGAGCATCCTTCTCAAGACCGTATCTTCATCTTTAGAGGTACGAATCCTCTGCATGTCCAGGGTGGGCAGTGATGAGCTTGAAGGTGCCCTAAACTGAAAATGCGCTGAAACTCAGAAGCTCGTATTATAAAAGGAAAACCAGGAGCACCTAAAACTCCTATAGCAAGTATCCTCACTTGCTATACTTCCTACCTGGTGGGGAAACAGGCCACAGTCCCACTTTATCCACTCTGTCTCAGAGCCATTGTGCCCATCTTATCACTTATTTACTCTGTAAAATATTTACTGAAAAAATGCTCTAACAAAATGCATTTTGAAAACTTGAAAAACTAGTGTTTGTAATTCCCTTTTCTGAAAATTCAATTGATTTAATTTTCCTATTTTCTTTCTAGTCCTTCAACAGATAGAAATTATGCCTTTAAATATTTATATTTACAGTATAAATACATTTTCATTTTCTTTTTTTAAACTTTTATTATTTATTTGACAGAAACTAAGAGAAGCTGAGAAGGGAAGAAGAATATAGAGAGGGAAGAGACAGAGAGACACCTGCTACTCTGCTTCACCATTTGTGAAGCTTTTCCCCTGCAGGTGGGGACCAGGAGCTTGAACCCAGGTCCTTGTGCATTGTAATGTGTGCACTTAACTAGGCATCACCTCATGGCCTCCACATTTTAATTTTCTACTTGTTCCCCTTTATATAAATTCATAAAATCTGTCTGAATTACTACTCTATCTCAGTGTTCATAAAAAGATTTATTTATTTTTTTTAAAAAGGGAGTAGGGAGAGAAAGAACCAGATGAGATCACTCTGGCAGATAGGATGCCAGTGGTTGAATTTTGTACCTCATACTTGAGTGTCCAATGCTTTATCCACAGTGCCAATTCCCAAGTTACTTATGTAGAAATCTTTATCTGTTTCACCTAGCTTCAAGCTCATAAGTATTAACTGCCAAATTAACTGTGATATTTGATTTGTTATATTCACAAAGAGGAAATCAGGACCCTAACTCCTATTATGTGTTTAAATGCCTTGCAAACATGGTAACTAGAAAGACTAATTTGTTTCCAAATGCATCTTTTATGTTAAAGAGTCATTGCTAAAAATAAATCTTTTGAAGAATAAATATATTCATATCTGAATCCTAATAGATTGATTTGGGTAATGAAACCATTCTTTTATTCATTCCAGGCAGAAAATTTTGGGCTCTTAATGGCTATGACATTCTGGAAGGTTATCCCAAAAAAATATCTGAACTTGGATTTCCAAAAGAGGTTAAAAAGATAAGTGCAGCTGTTCACTTTGAGGACAGAGGGAAGACTCTCTTCTTTTCAGAAAATCAAGTCTGGAGGTATAGCAATCACATTTCCTGACTCTGTGTTTTGTGTCAGAGCAAAGTGTGCCTACAACAGCTCTCACTCCCTTTTTCATTCCTCTTTATTAGTATTTTACTTTTATTTTTTTTAATTTCTTCATTGGGGAATTAATGCTTTACATTCAACAGTAAATACAATAGTTTGTACATGTATAACATTTCCCAGTTTTCCATATAACAGTACAACAGGGTTGTATTGTTTATTAGTGTTTTAATAATGGTTTATAAGATGGCAGGACTATTGTCCCACACTGCACCCACTACCAAAGTTCTGTTTCCTGTCCCTCCTCAGCTCTCACTATTTCAGATTATTATTTAATACATGATTTTAAATGTCAGACCAACCACACTCATTTCTGATCCATTTTACCTTCTTCAGGTGAACCAATACACACTAAATATCTCAAGCGCTCTTAGGACTACGTCTGTGTACATGAATTCTCACTCTTCTTTTTAGCCATCTTCTGTACCTCAACCATGACAAACCCATTTATTTTACTTTTTTTTTTGCCTCCAGCATTATTGCTGGGGCTCAGTGCTTGCACCACAAATCCACTGCTCCTGGAGGCTACTCCCCCCCCTTTTGTTGCCCTTATTGTTTTATCGTTGTTGTGGCTATTGTTGTTGTTACTGATGTCACTGTTGTTGGATAGGGCAGAGAGAAATGGAGAGAGGAGGGGAAGACAAAGAGGGGGAGAGAAAAACAGACACCTGCAGACCTGCTTCACTGCTTGTGAAGCGACCCGCCCTGCAGGTGGGAAGCCAGGGGTTTGAACTAGGATTCTTACATCGGTCCTTGCACTTTGCACTACTACGCTTAATCCGCTTCACTACCCCTCTGACCCCCCCCCATTTATTTTACTTTTATATCTTTACTAAAGTCTTCTACACTTTTTCCTGGATTCTTTTTTTTTTTCCATCATCTTTTGCAGCAGGAGAGGACATAAAAAGATGCACCTACACACACATCTTGCCTTCTGACTTGTTTATTTGTGGTAATGGCATTTCCAACTCTCTAAAACTACTGCCAAACTCTACCTGCTACTACGCTCATGTTCCCCTATACGAAGCCCATGGTTCAGTCAAGATGTATTGCCTATCAAATCACAAATGCACCAAGCTCTTACCTCTCTCTAGCCTTCCTTCATGCACCTGTTTTTTCTGGAATATTTTTCCTTGCCTCACCCTCCATCTTGAAATTCCATTTGGTCTACAAAGTCTTTCTTGGATCACTCCACTCAGAGGTTATCTATCCTCTCATGAAACTTCCAAGACTTTTCCCATTTGCCTCATGAGTATATGTCTTTGCTTCCTTGATATCAACAGTTCAGTGGCTCTTACCTCCTACCTTGTGAATATACTTCAAGACTATAGAGACTCTTATCCATAGCTGGCAATAGTATGTTATGGAACACAGTTCTTTTTCTCAGGTTAATCTCAGAATGTGTGTGGTTGGCTAGCGTGTTTTGTATGCAGAGGAGGGGTTTTAAATATGTAGTTGTTGGAGGAGAAAGATAAGCCACTCTTCCTAAATTGACCATCACAATTACAATAACTTTCAGGAGAGACATTAAATCTTAAATATTTCTGTAACTATAACTTTATGTTGTAGGTGGTCTTATACATAGTGGGAGATCAATAGAAAAATATTCAAAGTGGGAGTTGGGCGGTAGCACAGCAGGTTAAGTGCATGTGGTACTGGTACAAAGTGCAAGAACTGGCATAAGGATCCCGGTTCGAGCCCCCAGCTCCCCACCTGCAGGGGAGTCGCTTCACAGGTGGTGAAGCAGGTCTGCAGGTGTCTGTCTTTCTCTCCCCCTCTCTGTCTTCCCCTCCTCTCTCCATTTCTCTCTGTCCTATCCAACAATGACAACATCAATGACAACAACCGTGATAACTACAATAATAAAATGACAGGGCAACAAAAGGGAATAAATATTCAAAAAAATTTAAAAAAAGAAAAATATGCAAAGCACAAACATGTACTTATTTCAGCCTAAGAATATCTTCCTAATAGCATATCATTACAACAGAAAATGTGAATTTTGTGAGTTGGAAAAGATCTTGTGACTATTTTTCCAAAGATAACCTACATCTTTGCAGACAAGAAGAACAATTACTACGTATTCAGCATTTTGTGATTCTTAATTAAAAAAAAAACTAAAGCATCACATGTTTCTAATGTACCTGAAAATTCAAAGCTCTTTCCAATTTTAACAAGTGTCATTATATTCTCTGTATAAAATCTAAGATAATTGCACGAAATACATCCTACTTCATTGTTTTTCTTGTTAAACAGCTATGATGATACTAACCATAAAATGGATAAAGACTCCCCCAGGCTAATAGAAGAAGACTTCCCAGGGATTGGTGATAAGGTAGATGCTGTCTACGAGAAAAATGGTAACTAGTTTCATTGCATTGACTTTAGTGGAGGTTTCTGGATCCCCTTAAAATCATTTTCTTTGTAAAAGAATTTTATAAAGGGCTTAAGTGTGCTGATATATTTGCACATGGCAGTTAAGAAATTAGTCATTTCTAGGGCTGGGGAGATAGCATAATAGCTATACAGAAGATTTGCAAGTCAGAGGCTCTGAGGTCTCAGGTTCAATCCCCAGCACCACCATAATCCAGAGATGAGCAGTGCACTGGTCCTTCTCTCTTTGTATCTTTCTCTTCTGCATTACTTATAACAAATGAATATATTTTAAAATTGGCCATTTCTGTATGACTACTTTGTAGATAATAAGCAAGGAATAAATTCCTTAGAATAAATGGTAATTTTAAAGTACTGATTTAATGTTCGGAGTAAAGACTACCTTAAATTATGCTTGAGGATGTCATGACGCAGAGATGGTTGCTGTAGCTCAAAGCGAGAGTGGGATGCACAGTGACTTCTATATAAAACTAATAACTATGCTGATGATAGGATGCTTTTTGGCTTTCACTATTTAGAAGGAGATCGTCCCTAGAATACGAATAACTAATACCAAAGAAAATCCAACATCAAAACTGGGACTCATAGCAAGACAATTACTTTGAGACAGTAATTTAGAAGAGTTGGGAAACTTTCTTTCCCACCTTAAACTTGAAACACTTTATTAAAGCACTGCAGAGTTTATAAACACAAAGTTTGGAACTTTTTTAAGTGGGTATAGACTGAATTTTTAATGTTTGCCTTATTGTAGTAAAACTCTAAAACTTTTTTAATCTTTTTCTCATAGGTTACATCTATTTTTTCAATGGGCACATACAATTTGAATACAGCATCTGGAGTAACCGTATTGTTCGTGTTATGCCAACAAATTCCCTACTGTGGTGTTAAGTGTCTTTTAAACATTGTCATTTAAATTCTGGAAGTCTTTTTGGATAGTGCTTCCAGAGATATGAGATGTGTGTGTGTGGGGAGACATCAGGGAATCGCTTAGTTCTGTGAACAGGCATCAGTAAGTTAACTCTGAACAGGTATTATCTATGCACCATGTATGTGGCTGGACCCACACTGACTTTTAAAGGAATGAAATACAGTACCTCTAGGAATCATCTAATTATTGTGTGATATGTAGAAAGCAGTAATTTACAATATTTTTTGCATAAAAATGGGATGAATGATGTACGAAAGGACATAATTTTAAAAAATACATTTATAACAATACTTTCCAAAAACTGTAATTTATCATAGTTAATGAACCACCTTTATTAAGTACTATAAAATGGAGCTGGTGGGGAGAGGCACTTTTGCAAGTTATATGTGAATAAAGATAAACCAAAAGGGATTGTTTGAGATAAACATATCGTATACAACTTTCCAAAGGAATTTGGGTTTTGAACAGAAACTTTTTGGATGCATATGCTCCTCTTTCTGGTGTGTTCATTAAGAATTTTTTTTTTTTTTTTTTTACCAGAACACTTCTCAGCTCTGGCTTATGGTGGTGCAGGGGATTGAATCTGGGACTTTGGATTCTAAGGCATAAGAGTCTATTTGTATAACTATTATGCTATCTAGCTTCTGCCAATGCCCCTCTTTCTATAGACAGTAAAGAACCATCAAAGGCACCGAAATGGAAGACTAAGACTAATGGTGGGGACAATAGATATGGTCTTTGAACTCCACTTACCTTTCACTGTTGACAAAGACTTAAGGGCTACCCACAAAGAACACAAATAAATACTTCTTCAAATATTTATTTATAGACAATAAAGAAAGGTGATATCTCTTTGCATTATGACATTTCAGGCCTTTCAAATATATCAAGATAAAAAAATCAAAATAGTTGTCAAAAGAATCTAAGACCAAAACATCACTTTTTCATATATCATCTGCTTAAGATGAGAAGTAGTGTATTAACTTACTTTGTATCTAGGTAATTACTTGAAGTGTACAAATTACCTTGAATAAACAAACTTTTGTTCAGTATACAGACTAAGTTTTATTTATGAATCAGAAGGGCATATGTTAACTCAGAGGTATCTAGAATGAGCAGTCTGGTGATTCTCAGACTAAGTTTTATTTATGAATTAGAAAGGCATATGTTAACTCAGAGGTATCTAGAATGAGCAGTCTGGTGATTCTCAGACTAAGTTTTATTTATGAATTAGAAAGGCATATGTTAACTCAGAGGTATCTAGAATGAGCAGTCTGCTGATTCTCAGACTAAGTTTTATTTATGAATTAGAAAGGCATATGTTAACTCAGAGGTATCTAGAATGAGCAGTCTGCTGATTCTCAGACTAAGTTTTATTTATGAATCAGAAGAGCATATGTTAACTCAGAGGTATCTAGAATGAGCAGCCTGCTGATTCTCGCCCTCCTGAAAATGTAGCACTCTGCCCCTTTTCTCTTTTTTAGAAAGATCTCTCAACAGTTTTTACAGGGTTCACCCTTGATATTTACTGAATATATGAATGACCACCAAGAGAAAAACCACTGTGCTAAGAAATCTTGCTCATAAAATCTCAGGCAAAGAAAATAAAACATATTATACTTGCAAATTTATTGTTTATAATAAAAATAATATTTTCAACAAACTGTTTGCTGGCATATTTTGTCTTCCAGTCTAATTTGAAGTTTTTTTCTCACACACAGAGAGCCCATTTAAATGATTCCCTCTCTTTGCCAAAGTCTCTTGGTGAAGTGGCTCCCCCACTGTTTTTGTTGTTTTTGCAAGAAGACTCATTTCAGAATTCAGCACTGTGGTGCCAGGCTATGCCAAGGAAAGCTCTCATGAAACTCTGGCTCACCTGGTGCTCATGAGCCCCTTTGCCCCTTCTTTCTGGATTGGCTTCTCTAGACAAAGCACACGAATTCCAGAATCTTCTCTGTTGAGAAATGTCTTCTCCCACCCCCACTCCCCGTCATGAAGTAGAAGTAACAATGGATTTGGAGCTAAGACAACTGAATTTTATGTTTCTGTGTGATAAAATGACATATGACTTTGGTCACTTTATCCCTTTTGGCCTTATTGTTCCGATTATGCAAAATGAGAAGCTTTGATGAGGCTGCGTATGTGAGCAGCACAGTGCTCTGCTGAGGACCCTCAGGCTCCACTGAGCTCCCTCCTATTGTCCTAATCATTGCTCATCCTCAAACATGTCATCAATGGACCTTTAAATGTCAGGAATCTAAATTGAAACGAATCTGAAAAACAGGGTCTCCACCCACAAGAATATTCTAAGGAGACAAAATAGTTAGAATTTAGTAAGTAAAGTATGTTTCATGGGAGCGATGAGCATTTGCTGTGGATACTGAGAATGATCCAACTCTTCTACCAGAGCACCCCCAAAGTCAATCTGGAGACTTTTCACCTTCTTTCTGAATTTAATAGGACTTCTAATTTCTCAGGTTTCTTACAGGGGCAAAACACAGTCCACCTATTCATCTCTCCATCCTTCCCTCCATGCGCTTAATTTAATTGAGCACCTCTTCTGTGTCAGTGACCTAAACAGATATTGGGATACAACAAAACCTCATTATTTTCTCAGAACTCACACTCAAGGTGAAGACACAAACATTATTCAAATAAGCTTAAATTATTGCTATGATAAATGTCACAAAGAAAAGAAACAGTGCACCCTACCACTCCAGGAAGACTAGCCCTGCGATGAGTGCGCCTGGAATGGTCCCAGCTGTGGCCATGAACTGTGAGCTCAGAGCTATAAGGGTTCAGCGGTTGCACAGGCTTCTGTGCTAAATATGAACAGATACTGGCCCTGGGTCAGGTGGATTGGGTAAACAGTTAATTTTACTTATAGATTTTCTTCAAGTTTGGGAGATACCCTCTGCCCTGATCCAACTTTCTAACCCTATTCTCAACTCTGACACCATCTTCCTAGACAATACTTCTGTCCACCTCCATGCTAGCTATCAAACTCAGGTAAAAGTTATACAAGTAATGGACTCCTAAGACCATACCTAAAATAGACTTCCTAGCTTCTTTCCTCCCTAAAATCCCCAGTTTCATCTGCTCTGTTACTACTTTTTGGTTCCTACGTATTAGTCAGTTTGTCCTGCTTTAGATCTTACCGCCTTTCAGTCAACAAGTTGCAGATGCTATCATGCTTCCATCCTGACTTCCCTGGACAGACAACCTCACCAATGCTTCCTGGAACCTCACCTCTCCAGAGCCCTACCCCTCTAGAGAAAGATAGAAACAGGCCGGGGGTGTGGATCCACCTGCCAGTGTCCATGTCCAGTGAAGAAGCAATTACAGAAGCCAGAACTGCCACCTTCTGCACCCCATACACACTTTGGCCCATACTGCTGGAGTGGGAGACACGATAGGGGAAGATAACCAGAGAGTTCTGAACTCCATTTCCTTCAGGACCCAGAGAGAAAAGAGGGAAAAAGTAAGGACATTTGGAAGTGGTAATAGGTGTAGGTGTGACTTAGAAAGGAAGAGAAGTCAGGACCATAGAAAAAAATGGGCAAAAATATATACAGGTAGTTACAGAAATAATAGTCATCCCATATCTGCAACCTTGGGAGAACTGCTGTGGTTGCAATGGAGGGACTGGGGACACAGAGCTCTGCTGGTGGGGACACTGTGGGATTATTCCCATTATCTCCTAACTTTGTGGATTAATATATTCTTTAATTTTTTTAAATTATTTTATTTACTGGATAGAGTCAAAGAGAAATACAGAGGGAAGGGGAGGTATAGAGAGAGGAAGAGAGAGAGAGAGACCTGCAGGCCTGCTTCACAACTTCTCCCCTGCAGGTGGGGGCTGGGAACTTGAACCTGGATCCTTGCACACTGTAATGTGTGCTCAGTCAGGTGAGCCACCTTGTGGATCAATATTAAGGCACTAATAAAATAATAAAAAAGAAACAGTGCTTTGAGAACACTGAAGAAAAGGGAGTTTACTCTCTCTCCCTCCCTTTCTCTCTCTCTCTCTCTCCATCAGATAGGAAGAGAGACCCAGAGTGACATCAAAAGTGAGTGTGTCTGGGACAGGGAACAGAATGTGGGGAGCACAGGAGTGCTTCAGGGTGATTTTGGCAGTGTGCGGCTGTGTGAACTGAATCAAAGTGGAAACATTAAAGCTCCATTTCAGCATGGCAGCTTGAAAAAGCAGCTTTTGTTATGGTGATGCACAGGGAATCAAAACCAGATTGTAGTTATACCAAAATAAGGATGGTGAGCTATGTTACTAGTGTGTACAACTTTAATTTTATTTAGCACTAATTACTTACTATATTTAAAATGTACCTATACATACATATGTATAATAGTTTACATAAAACACTACTATCTTCCTCTTGTCTTTCACAATGCCAAATATAAATCAGTGGGTCTCTTTGTGATAAGCAGAGAAAAATACCTCTTACTTCTTAAAGTCTCTCAGCTAAAACAAACATAAAATAGCATGGCTAATTCTAAGGACTGGCATGTGAATATTTATTAATAGTTCTTGGGGACTGAGTCAGGTAGAGGAAATAGTAACTTCTTTGTGTTATGACCTGCTGCCCAGTGAACTATGCTGGTGCAACAAAGAGTCACTCTGTCTCAGCCCTACTCTTAAGAGGGCAAGTTAGCTGCCTTGGAAACTCCAGCTAGATGGTTTCCTCATCCTCACTGCACAGGAAAGGCTGTGTTAGGGTGTGTTCTGCAGCCGCCACCATTCCCAGCAGCAGCAGCAGCAGCGCCTGGGAGTAGGCTAGAAATGTGCATCCTGTGCTGCCCACACCTTCTGCATATGAACCACTGGTGCCACAGAGATCAGGGTCTCAAAAGGCCCTTCATCCCGGAGGCCCCGCAATCTCTCAGAAATCATCTACATAAGTGTTTCATGAAATACAGTCTTAAGAGAGTACGCACACAACTCCAAGCTGGTAAATTTTGGGCGGTGGGGGGAACATCTGAATGTAGAACATCACTTACTTTTGTTCACTCTCATTTAAAAATAAATGTGGGGGCCATGTGGTAGCACAGTGGGTTAAGCGCACATGGTGCTAGTCACAAGGACCAGGGTAAAGATCCTGGCTCGAACCCCAGCTCCCCACCTGCAGGTCTGCAGGTGTCTGTCTTTCTCTCCCCCTCTATGTCTACCCATCCTCTCTCCATTTCTCTCTGTCCTATCCAATAATAACGATAGCAATAAGAACAACAACGATAAACAAGGGCAACAAAAGGGAAAAAACGGCCTCCAGGAGCAGTGGATTCGTAGTGCAAGTGCAGAGCCCCAGAAATAACCCTGGAGGCAAAATAAATAAATAAATAAATAAATAAATGTAACTACCTTTCAAAAGGAAAGTTCATTTATTAAATGAGTTATTGCCAAGATCCTCTATTGGTATAACAAATTTTTCCTCTGAAATTATCCCAGGAAAGCATTCATGTCGAATTAAACATAAACATAGCGGCCTGGGCCTCTGCATCTTTGTGCTGCTCAGTGATGTTGACAATGAAGTATGTACAGCCGTATGAGTCTGTTACCCGGAAATCTATGTGATGCTGTGAACAAATATTATTTCAAAAAAAAAGTTATTGAGGAGAAAAGTCAACAAACCAGTACAACAGACCAAATGTAAATACAGGCCACAGACAAATATCTTGACTTCCAGGATCCACCCCAAGATTGAGATTCCCAACAGTCCCACTAGATGGCACCAACAATACTCTTTTGCAAGTGGAAAGTACAGCTGATTTGAACAAATTTCAGTGCAGAGAGGTGAGAATCAATTAAGTCACTGTTGATTAGTTTCTAATTCTATGCTGCTGGCTTTCAAGTAAGGTTTAATAGCAAAGGAATTCAAGACTGCTCACTCCAGGCTCCTTAATCATGCTGTGTCACTTACCATCCTGTCACTTATCTCCTCGGCTACAAAATGTCCTTCAGGGAGAATCTCCAGGGAGATTCAGCATGAGGTGCAAGTGACCAAGACCTGCATCAGACCTCTGGGAGCTAGGGTTTGGGCGTCATTGTAAGCTGCTGGGTAGTGGACTCCACTGGGAACCACAGAAAACACAATGCACAGTACATTATTGCACCCTTCTTCTTCTAGCGTTTGCCCTTCTTCCGTAGCCAGTCAACAGCGTCAGGTTGAGCCTGATGTAAAGTTTTGAGACCTCCTTTGAATCTGGAGAGGTGACAGTCGTTGACTATGTGGGTCATAGTCTGTCTGGAGCCGCAAGGGCAGTTCGGGTCGTCTCTGGTTCCCCAGCGATGGAACATAGCGGCGCACCGGCCATGGCCTGTTCGATAGCGATTGAGGATGGCCCAATCATAACGTGCTAGGTCAAAGCCGGGTTGACGCTTGCAGGGGTCTGTGATGAGGTGTTTGTTCTTGACCTCAGCTGACTGCCAACTCTGTTTCCAAGAGACTGGAACACAGAAGTTCAGTGTAGGTGTAGGGGACCAGATTGGGTGACGAGATGTCAAGCGTTGGACAGGGTGGGCGAAGATATCCACGTATATTGGCAGGTCCGGTCGAGCATAGACGTGGGAAATGAACTTAGATGATGCCGCATCCCGACGAATATCTGGCGGGGCGATGTTGCTAAGAACTGGCAGCCATGGAACCGGGGTGGAACGGATGGTTCCAGAAATTATCCTCATGGAGGAATATAATTTGGAATCGACCAAGTGGACATGGGGGCTACAGAACCATACTGGGGCACAGTATTCTGCAGTGGAATAGCATAATGCCAGAGAGGATGATCGTAGTGTGGAAGCGCTCGCGCCCCATGAGGAGCTGGCCAGTCTTGCAATGATGTGATTCCTCGTGCCCACCTTTGCTGCAGTTTTTATGAGATGTTTGTGAAATGACAGAGTGCGATCGAGAGTAACGCCAAGATAGACTGGCTGGGCTTCATGCCAGATTCTCGTATCGCCACCTTCATGCCGGATTCTCGTATTGCACCTAAGACTGCATAAGAGAGACCAAACTAGCCAGAAGCAAGAAGCGAGAAAACCCCAAGTGTCAAGTTGAGAAGAACACTTGAGATTCTAAAGTTTCTTTCCCCAAAATGTTAGTTCTCCTACTTTAATTTACTATCAATATAGTCTTACTGTTATACTTGACTTTCTAATGTGTGTGAAAACACTGATTTAGGATTTCTTGGCTTCATTCTAGCTCACTGCTCAGAAGTCACATGAGAAATTATTAGAGAATACTGATTTACCGGATTCTGAGCTAGTGGAGGTATAATCCTGCACCATTCTCACTACCAGAGTTTTGTGTCCCCACTCCCTTCATTGCAGTAGCTCTCTCAAGGGCACAGATATGGGTTTATTATTATTTCTGTAACTATCTATATTTATATAAAGATAGTTGCCGTTTTTTCTTTTTAAAAAGAATTTATTTATTTATTCATGAGAAAAATAGGAGAGTGAAAAAGAACCAGACATCACTCTGGTACATGTGCTGCCAGGGATTGAATTTGGGACCTCATAGTTGAGAATCCAATGCTTCATCCACTGTACCTCCTCCCAGACCACATTGCCCTTTTTTTTTCTTTGATCCTGTCCTCCCTTCCTTTCTAAGTTACACCTACACCTATTACTACTCTCCAGTGTGCTTCCTGTTTTCTGTTTTTCTCTCTCCGGGTCCTGAAAGAATTAGAGTCCAGAGCCTCTAGTCATCTTCCGCTAACATTTCTCCCCCTCTGAGAGTAAGGACCAAAATTCTTTATAGGGTGCATAAAGTGGGAGTTCGTGCTTCTGTAATTTGAGACACTTTTGAAAATTGGACTATGGCTATTAAGTACCTCTGGAAATACTAACATGGGCTAGTTTTGCACCAACACACTATCTTGTTTTCTCTTTCCTCCTTCCATTCACTCCCTTCTACTTTCCCCCAACCCTCCCTTTTCTCCTTGTCTTTCAATTTTCCAAATAAAAGGTGCAAAGATTCATATGTACTATATCCTTGGCCCAGCATCACTTTTTAAAAAAACATTTACCATGGTGTGTTATTTGATTAAATGACAAAATTATGTCCTAAAATTAGATGTAGAATACATAAATTTTTTCAGATAAATAATGACTTCTGTACAGAGGAGGATCTTTGCTCTAGATATAGTTGTTTAATAGTAGCACCACACATCAACTAAGTCAAAATGATTACCAGTAGTTCATACCCAGCAAATTTGTAAATTTCAAATCTTGGTTGTAATGGAACTGGTCTTTCTTGATTATTCAAAATCCAGTTTCTTTATCTTGCAATATTTTCTCTTTTTTACTTTTTTGATAAAGACAGAAATGACATGGAGGGGGGAGATCAAGAGGGAGAGTGAAAAAGAGGCATCTATACTACCGCCTCATCACTCATGAGCCTGCGCCCTGCAGGCGGGGCGAGGGTGTGACCCTGCGCGTGGTGATTCCTGCACTCTACTGGGCCATCACCCAGTCCCATATAGCTGACAATTATTCACAAGTGGAAATACAGTTGTTCTTATTTTCACAGCTTTAAACTCACTTAAAGGACATCATCTAAGGATGTTTAGCTATGGCCCTCTGCTGCTTCAAACATATTTAATTAGAAACTAAATGTGTGCTTGAATGTTTTTTAATCATTTACATCTACCAGTAACATTCTTTTACTAGGCAATCTTCCCTTTCCTTTATGGACGGGACACTAGAATCACTACAGTACAGGCCACAAGTAAAACATGTGAACACACGGCCTTCCAGTTCTATCTGAAAGGAGTGTTTCCCAGTGCAGCTGAGAGCACAGCCTGTCTGCGTCTCAGTTTAGGGCCTGCTCAGTGACCGATGACTCTGCTCCAAAGCAGTGCAAGGAAGAAAGGAATTGGTGACCCCTTTGCAGCACTGAGCACACAGGCTACACGTGTGCGTGCGTGCGTGCGTGCGTGCGTGCGTGCGTGCGTGTGTGTGTGTGTGTGTGTGTGTGTGTCTTCATGGAGAACTCTGCGTTGGGCCATTTTGAGCAGAGCAGGAAACTGAGATGTGACATCAGCTCTGCCTGCTGTTCCTTTCCAGCCCACGTATCAGACTTTATGCATTAATAAACAACAATAGTAGGCCTATCCCAGTTCCATAAGGGTCATCTCAACTGATTTGTGGTTTGCATAACAGGAAGATTAAATAAAAATCCAAGAAGCAGAGTAGTGCGGAAGTGGAATAAAGGATGGCAGCTGTTAGTAGTGATGGAAGCAGAGCAGTGAGCAACACAACTGCCCAGAAATTACACAGAACTGTTGAAGAAAACTGAACAATTCAGAACTCTTTCACTAAAATTGCATTATAAATTTTGTATACACAGTTCTTGTCTGTTTAGTATTTATAAGTCAGTTCAAAACATTCCCCCGTATCTTTTGATGCAACAGGGATTACGGCAATATGGTGTGTCCTATGTTTACTTAAAATTAAAAAAAAAATAAAGGAAGCAATTACATCACCTGATTCAAGTCTTTCAACTAAGTAACCAAGGACAAGAGAGAGGAAATGATTTCTAAAAGGCCATAGTTATGTTATGCAGTAATCTGGACCATAACACTTGCATATATATTTTTTTCTATTTTCAGCCTATTAATCTCCCTACTTCTTAATTTCTTACAGGGTAGGACACTGGTTATTTAGATAGCCATGTTCTATAAGGGGTCATGGACTGTGTTTAATTCGGCCATAAAGACATTATCAGACTTATGGCAATTGGGAATGGGGACAAGCTGTGTGTGCACACTATCTTGGGTACTGGTCAGCTTCCCAGGCTCTGTCATTTGCTGACACCTCTTCCTCTAGCTGAAAGAGATGAACCTGACAGATCTGGGAGAGAATGAGGCAGCACTAGCTCAACTAAGATACAGCAGAAAAAGTCTTTGCCAAGATAAATTCGGCTTAGCAACTCGTTCTGACTGCTCAGTTTTTCGTGTTTTCTCTGAGGCTGAGTCTCTATGTCACACGCCATCCTCCTTCTTTACTGCCCTGCCCAAGCCCTGCTTTCTCACTCTCTGTCTAGACGATGCCACTTTCTGTTCCTTAGACCTTTCAATAAGACACTACCCACTACTGGGATCCTGAGTGAAACCTTGAGAGATTCACTTCTGAGTCTAGAGTAGAAACTACATTTCTGAAATGTGGTGGTAATGATTGTCATGGGCACAACACACATCATTTTCCTGTGTGCCAGACTCTTTTCAGTGCTTTGCATTCAGTAAATACAATAAGCATTCATGTACTTAATGTATAAAATATCTATCTTATAAGTGAACACAGGGTGTTAGTTAAACTCAGAAAGGTTGTTCTGAAGAGACTTATTATGAATCATATGAGAAGTATGTGGAAAAACTGTGGTTTGCACCCCCAATAGTCTAGCTCTGAAGCTATGGTCTAAAGTGAAATCACTCAGTTCTCAGTAAACGATGGCTGCTGCTCCGTGCTCTCTGGGTGTGTGTGAGGCAGGCCGTGCCTGGGAGAGGTAAGGTGGGTGTGGCTCACTCACCAGACAGGAAACATTCCCTGCAAACCAGCAGCTGAGGTCATTCTTTCAGGCTTCAGCCACACTCATGAAGTACTTCCTGTGTCCACAGCATCCAAAGGTCCTTTATTAGTCCCGAAGAAGACTGTACCTGCTGTGCATCTTGAACGTTTGCAATTCCACTTTTAAAGTTCTAATGGGAAGCTCTCTGGAATTAAAGCAAATGAAAGTACCCATCATCCACTTGATTCACCCAGAGTTAGCAAGTTCTGCTTTGCTTTGCTTGGCTCTGAGCTGCTGCATGGTGGCTCTGCCCTGTGTGAAGAGCACCTGGCCAGCTACTGCACAGTCCGTACGACCAGCAGGATGAGCACAGGAAACAGAAACAAGCAAAGAGGACCTAGCAAAAAGGTCTGTTATTTGTTCACAGAATATATTTTAAGCATTATTTGAAAGAATAGTTCTTTACTACGTCTTATTGGTTTAATTTGTTTACTTCCAGAGCACACATAAAGCCTAAGGGAAAGACCCAATGGCTTCTAAATTGTCAGGAAGATTAGGCACTCATTAAAGTCTCCCAAGGAAAGGGAGAATTTTATGGGGTGGCAGAAGCCCTATCCTTTTACCCCTGCCCACCTCAGATGTGGGGCATCTGAGACTGAAACCCTGTGGCATGTCCAAGATTGGCAAGGACACAAAAGGGGACATCCAGCCCTTTCCTAAACATGTTGCTTCCTGCACTTACACAACCTCACTATACCACATGACCCAATCACCTGAGGCTTAACGTAGTCATTTTTCCCAAACATGTGCTTGATTTCATTTCTACATCAGTGGCTGAATCAACTGTGAGCATTCATGCTGAAGCTGAAAACACCAAATCTTCTGAGGATTAAACCCACTGTTTTAAAATCATATGGAAAAATGCCATCATAACAGAGACAGTCCATCCACTCCACCACACCCAGGACTGACAGCATCCTAAGTTTGTCTCATGTACCTGCAGGATACCCTATTTCTTTTCTTCTTCTCCAATTCCAACCGACAACTAAACTCATCAACCCCCACTCCTCTGTGCTAGGCAAAGAAAAAAAGTTTATTATTCTCTTTGACAGTTTAGTTATTGATGATTATTTAGTGAGGAATTAAGACTGTGGGCCTAGGGACAAAAAACACCCTGTTGGCCGGGGAACGGTAACCACGACGGCGCGCGGGACCCCGAGCTGCTTCCTGGCTAGTGTCCTCCACAACAGGGTGGGCCGCTAGCAGCTGCAGTGCCTCAGCTTCAGCCTCAGCCGCGACAAGCCGTCGTCCCTGGGCACCAGGGAGTTCCTGGAACGGGAGGTGACAGACTTTGCCCGGCGGAACCCAGGGGTCGTCATCTACGTGAACGCCCAGCAGTGCTCTGCGCCCACGGTAGTGGCCGAATACCTGAACGGGGCTGTGCGCGAGGAGAGCATCCAGTCCAAGTCGGCAGACGCAGAAGCTGGCGAGCCAGTCGGGTTTGGACGTGATCGGCATCCGCAAGCCCTACCACACCGACACCCCGAACATCCAGGGCCAGTGGCACCCCTTCACCAACAAGCCCACGAAGCCGGGCGGCCTGTGTCGCCGAGAGCTCCAGGGCCCCGGCCCGGCCCACGTGCAGGCAGTGAAGCGACCGCACCCACCTGGCTCTCACGGCGGACACGTGCTCCTTCCTCTTTCCACTGAGGGATTCCAAGCCCCGAAGGAGGAATTGGCACACAAGCTTTTGCCCATTTATGGTGCCCACCGTTAGGGGCAGCGATGCCCCTGGTTGCTGTCCAGTTGACATCTCTCTGAAACCTGACTCTTTAAGGGTTTTACAGGCTTTCCATTTCTGAAATCTAAATTGATGATAGTAACTTCAAATCACAGCGAAGGGTTTCAAAGCTGTGATTTTATCTCTGTACTGTTTCTGAAACCTTTGAGCTAGAGGAAGCTGGCTCCTTACACACTGACTGCTGTGAGGCTGGCATTGGGCTAGGCAGTTTCTATTTGTGTACTAATAAACTTGCCCGTAGCCATGTTTACTTAAAAAAACAAACAAAACAAACAAAAAAAATCCCACCCTGTTAACAGCATCACTTATATCAGGTGCCTCTTACTAAACATGAATTCATGATAATCAGAATTGAGTCATGTGTCAGGAGGCTCTTGAGATTAATTCTCATAACTGAAGTTCTCAAATAGACCAGTAAGATACTATTGATAAGATTCATGTCCAGTGGAGAAGTAATTACAGAAGCCGGACCTTCCACCTTCTGCACCTCATAAAGATCTCTGGTTCATGCCCATGCTTTATCCCCCATATAGGGATAAAGAAAAGGGAAACTTCCAATGGAAGGGATGGGATATGGAACTTTGGTGGTGGAAACTGTTTGAAACTGTACCTCCCTTATCCTAAATCTTGTCAATCATTTTTAAATCAAAAAAGAAAAATAAAAGATCTGTCTTTCAAATTTCATAGGATTAAAGTTAACTGTCTGAATCTTCGTTGGTCACTTCTTCATTCACTAAACATATAATAAGTTCTGTGAGTACAGCAGGAAAGTTTTGTTTACTACTTTTTCCAATTTGGCGGGATGGGGTAGGGGATCAACAGTAGTTTAGGTGTAAAGCTGGACAAAGCTATGTATGCCAGAAGTTTAAGTAAAAAGTACGGAGAGATATTTAACTGAACACGAGTTAATTTGGAGGTTAGTGCTGCAAAAACCCCAGGTTACTTAGTCTGCATGAGTTTACAAATAGGGACTAAGCACCTTCCTTAGCACTTATCCTACCACTGGGAGTAAAACTAGTGGGTAGAGTGAGAAATAAAGGGTCCCTGAAATTGACTGGGTCTCACCTCACCCTCTGTGACTATACAAAAAATTCCAGTAGTTTTTTCTAATATTTTATTTATTTATTTATGAGAAAGATAGGAGGAGAGAGAGAAAGAACCAGACATCACTCTGGTATGTGTGCTGCTGGGGAATGAACTCAGGACCTCACGCTTGAGGGTCCAGTGCTTTATCCACTGCGCTACCTCCTGGACCACCCAGTAGTTCTTTAGTAGTTGCTTTCTGGGGAGGTACAGCTCAGTTGTAGTCCTCAGTTACTGAATGAATGAAAAAAAGACAGGTAAGTAAGTGTCTGTATGGCACTGAGCAGATTCCACCTTTAGCTGCAACAGAGGACAGTGACTTCACTGTGTCCTCCTATGGGTGGTGGTCCCCGTGTGTGGTGGTACCTGTGCCTCTACCTACAGTGAGGAGGTGACTGAGTGATGTACAGATGGAAGAGCTTTATCTTCCTCCTCTCTAGGTCTTTTGGTTAGTCTCATAATCAAATAGAACAGGTTAATGGGGGAACCAGAAATTCAATTATGTACATACAGGGATTCAAAGACATGAGACTTGAGGGCAAGTTAGACAGCAAGCTTATGTGGCATCCAGAGACATCCTGAGATACTGGGCAGGGACCTGGAGCTTTTTTTTTTAAAACTATTTCTGATAATAGCTTTTTGTTTGTTTCGTTTTCTGTATAGGCCTCCTTTCAAGCACTTTAGGAAGATGTGAAAGATTTTCTTGAGGCTTCTGGTTCTTGATTGCCTTCAGTTAAAAAAAAAAAAAAAAAAACAAGCCAAAGGTGCACATTTTGGAACAAGCTGTTTCTCCCTTTCAACGACATCACTTTCAGCAGTCGGCAGTGTGACCTTGGATGAGCCTGTCAGTGGGCTCTGTCAGTAGGCTCTGTGGTGCAATGGATAGTGCACGGACTTCTAGAGAGAGAGATTGTCACTGGTCGGAAAAACTTCCCTAGTTCATGATTTTATTCTGATACAGAAACACTGTAATGTAGTAAGTGCATACTGCTCTTCTTTTTACTAAAGACTACATTTGAAGAAAAGTGTCCACATTAAAAAGAAAAACACCCACTTAAAATCTTTAATCATTGCTAGACCCCTTACAGCTTTAGTTATGCTCAAAGCAGAGTTCATCCTTCATATCCTCCCCTAGTCCAGTTTAAATTTATTTCTGCATTTGATTTTATTTTTGTACAGATTCAAAACCCTAAACTTATTTGTAACAATTCCTCCCTCTTTTACTCTTCCATCCAACCAGCTGCCTTATTCAGGAACTGATCTCTATGGTCCGAGAGTGGAGACAAGACTCTCACTAAGTACCTAGGTCAGGGCCTGATCATGAACATTGGTAAGTGAAGAGTAGCAGCTGCCTCTTGCTTCTCTCACTAAATGCAGCTCTGGGAATCCTTTATACACACACACACTCACACGCACAATTACACATGCACACGCACACGCACATGCACAATTATTAACTCATCTTTTAGCACAATGTCCTAGTGTTTGTCCTACCCAGTGTTTGTCCTAAACTTCTGGTGGCTTTTAATTGCTTATACAATGAATTTGTCTTGGGCACAGAATCATTTGTGTCTACCAGGTCCACAGCCCTCTCTTCACAGTTCTATCCTTTGGGGCCACCAAGCCCTGTGACAAAGGATTCACTTCCCTGTTCAAAGCATCTGGTCAGACACCTACACCCTGAGCAATGGTCTCTAAACCAATCTATCAGAAGCCTTTTTGTCTAACATGTGTTTCTATGCAATAGTAGAGTTCACCTACTTGGGAAATTCAGACACAGCATTTGAAGGAATCTCCAGATACTGCAGGCAGTGGACACAAGTGAATAGGATTAGTCTGAAGTAACAAGGCAGAAGTAGTGAGGAGTGGGCAGAGACCATCATGCAGAGAGGAGAGCAGAGAGCTTCCCTGATGGCAAGAGCAGGGTAGTAATGGAGGGAGACCAGTGCCCACTGGGCACACCACCTCCTCATAAAGACCACCCTTGTAGTGACACTAGGTGAAAGTCACCTGCTGTTGTCTGAACACTTTGTTCCTGTTTGGACTTTTGTTCCATTTTGTGTCTCTGGGGGCACTCTGAGTAACAATACAGAATTAGGCTTTGATTGAGGATTCTGGGCAGTTCATAGAATTGAAAGAGAAACTAGGTATCAAAAAAGATAGATTTTTGACATTGTCCTGATAGCTTGGGAAGGGGAATACAGACTTTCTCCAGGTGGAGACATTGAAACATTTGGGTGTAACTACTCCCATCTTATGTTACTCTACTATAGAGTCAAAGTCATGGAAGAATAGAGGTGAGTTCTCTTGTTTAGGACTTCACCACCCTTGAGACAGGACATAAACTTGACCAATAGTTCCATGCTTAATGAGGTCACGGGATAGGATAAGAGAGCTCCTTGGAGTTAGGAAGGAGTGCTTTCTTATGATGGGGGATGTTGTACAGGCAAACGCATAAAACAAAAACTGATAAAGGACTTCCTCTATTTTCTAAAAACTGATAAAGGACTTCCTCTATTTTCTGATTATCTAACCATCAAGAGGTAGCAATGCACTTCCCCCTCGAGAGCAGCATGCTTCACTAATTTTATGTAGCCTTTAATAACAGTATTATCAATAGTTAACACTTTTTGAGTACATACAAGAGAACTATGTGCTATGTCAAGAGCTTTATGTCCATGACTCATCTGTTTTTCTCAACAGACATGTACAGTAGTTATACTACTTAATTTCATTTCACTAGTGAGAAAATCTTGACTTGGAGAGGCTAAGAACTTTTCTAAAAACAAAGCCAGTGAGAAACAGTCAAGGTTAGAGCTTGACCTGTAGAATCCCAAAGCTCAGGCTCAAGAACAGTCTGATACACTGGCTCCACAGAGTAAGAGATGCTGGATTCACATTTTGAAGTTTTAAAAACTAAAGATGGGCTTGTTTTTATGATGGGGAGGCAGAATGCTACTCAGCTCTGGCATGTAACTATGCCAAAGTTAAAGATAAATATTTCCCCATGCTTATATGAAACAACTTTCAGCAGTTCATGTGACTCTAGACACAGCTCTTGAAGCCAAGTCTTAAAATATCTAGAACGATCTTAGAAACACAGCTACTAAGAGGCAGAAAGCATGGAAATGACTCACAGCTAGTAAAAAATTATAAGCCTCGTGAAAAATCATGACCAAAGCTAGTATCCGTGAGCCAAGGTGCATTTCAGACTATCTATGCAGACCTGCATGGTTCTGTGCCATGAGAACACATGGCTACGTTTATTCTAACACAAAAAACAGACTGAAATGTCAGTCAAACCATCAAGTTTTAAATGAATATATAATTCTCAGGAGGCTCAGGTGTAATAGGGCTGCCCCTACTGAAATGTTGAAGTAAATAAACCTCTCCATCACACACCTATGATGTACTGATTGGGCTAGAAGAAATCGGAACTTGGCTCACTGATTTCAGAGTGTGACTCTCCCCTCCAACTTACAGAAGTGAAACTACCAATACAAAGCTTTTTAAGACACTGATGGGCATGTAGTCTGTACAGACCAATTTGCTATAAGGAGATGGCAAATGAATCAGCAGTGTTCCTAGAATGTAGATCTGGGAGGGACAAAAGAAAGCATGCCCTAGACAAGGCATGTCTGAAATGAATGGAAGTGAAAGACTGGAAATCCAGGTGGCCCTCACAAGAGTCCTCCCCTAACCCCTTTCCGTGTTCTATCAAGGGAATACGAGTTAAGGGTATGGGTCCCACACTTAGAAGAGGTGGCTATTTGAGGGAAGGAAGTTTGTTCTATGGAAGTCAGTGGTTTCCTCCACAAGGTGATTCATTCAGCTCATGCCCTGACTAAACATCCTTGTGATCTTTGGGCTCTTTGACTAAGGGGTGAATTTTTTTTTGCTTCTTTCTTTTTATCTTTGCAACACTTATTAGTAGTTTTCATATTTTAATGATGCTTTCCATGGATCTTTAAAAAAATGCAAATTCTAGCTAAAACATCTAGAGATTGTGTAGTCACACACTAATTGATTTTCTTGGTCTGTTTGAGATACTATCCCATGTTGCTTTAAGGGCTCGACTACATCACTATTTTTGTTTTATTCATCTCTGATTAGATTCCAACCTTTGAGGTTGGGAGATACATCTCTTCTTTTTTTTTTTAAAATTATTATCTTTATTTTATTTACTGGATAGAGATAGCCAGAAATCTAGATGAAAGGGGGTGGTAGAGAAAGGAGAGAGACAGAGAGACACCTGCCACACTGCTTCACCACTCACAAAGCTTTCTCCCTGTAGGTTGGGATTGGGGGCTTGAACCCGGGTCCTTGTGCACTGTGACATGTGTGCTCAACCAGGTGTGCCTGCACTGCCCCCCCACTTTAACTTTCTATTCAAGGACTAATTCAGCTTTTAATGTGTGCTTATATTGATTCTACTTTTTTGAGACTTGTAATTTTTTACATTTTACCTATTGGATAGAGACAGAAACTGAGAGGTAAGATGGAGCTACAGAGGGAGAGAGACATACACTTGCAGCCCTGCTTCTCCCTACAGTTGGGAGATTGGAGGCTTGAACCCGGATTCTTGCACATTATAGCATGTGCAGTCAACCACGTGTACCACTGCCCAGCCCTCCCTGTTTTCTTTTTTTTAATATTTATTTATTTATTCCCTTTTGCTGCCTTTGTTGTTTTATTGTTGTAGCAATTATTATTGTTGTTATTGATGTTGTTTTTGTTGGATAGGACAGAGAGAAATGGAGAGAGGAGGGGAAGACAGAGAGAGAGGGGGAGAGAAAGATAGACACCTGCAGACCTGCTTCACTGCCTGTGAAGTGACACCCCTGCAGGTGGGGAGCCTTACACCAGTCCTTGTGCTTTCTACCACCTGTGCTTAACTCGCTGCACTACTGCCTGACTCCCCAGCCCTCCCCTTTTTAAAACTTATTTTTATTTCATGTGAGCCAGAAATAGAGTTTCTATTATTTTTATTGCCATCAGGATTATTGCTGGGGCTTGGTGCCAGCACTACGAATCCACTGCTCTTGGTGGCCATTTTCCTTTTTTATTTGTTTTTATTTGACAGGAGAGAGAGAGAAATTTAGAGGGAAGGAGAGAGAGAAAAGGAGAAGGAAAGATAGGCACCTGGGAGTCGGGCTGTAGCGCAGCAGGCTAAGCGCAGGTGGCGCAAAGCGCAGCGACCGGCTCAAGGATCCCGGTTCGAGCCCCTGGATCCCCACCTGCAGGGGAGTCGCTTCACAGGCGGTGAAGCAGGTCTGCAGGTGTCTATCCTTCTCTCCTCCTCTCTGTCTTCCCCTCCTCTCTCCATTTCTCTCTGTCCTATCCAACAATGACAACAACAATAATAACTACAACAATAAAACAACAAGGGCAACAAAAGGGAATAAATAATTAAATATTAAAAAAAGAAAGACACCTACAGACCTGATTCATTGCTCATGAAATGGCCCCCCTACAAGTGGGGAGCTGGTGCTTAAACCTAGGTCCTTGCACATGGTAGCATGTGTGCTTGACCAGGTGCACCACTGCCTGGCCCCTGAAAGAGTTTCACATCAAGGAGAGAGAAGTCAAAATACAACATAGGTGGTACAGGAGATGGAACAAGGAGTCTCAAGTATGCAAGTCCCGTGTTCTATCAGCTGAGCTATTTCTACAGCTGAATTTTACTCCTGTCTCTGTTGATAGCCATCCCACTCACAGTCAAACTTTCTCTGAGAGGACCCAAATGTCAGTACTACTCAGTATGGAATCCTACCATTGGGCAGTCCTTTTATGACCATTTTATGCCAGGCTGCCATCTGCCAGCACATGAGTGCCTTGGAGGAGCCATACTCTCTGGGCTAATAATCCGTGACCACAGTGGCAGGTTACACAGTCCTTATCCAACTGAGATTACTAAAATCTACTTTAATATTGATTTGTGAGAGTAATTTATACAATCATTTTTATTCCAAGATAAACAATTCCAGCTACAGAAATGTGTGAGAATCCAAATCAAGCTATTCTGACTCTTCTACAAAAGAGGAAGAGAAAAGAACAATGCTACAAAGTTCCAAGCATGACTTAGAGCTGTTCCAACTCTTTAGAAAGATGAGGTCATCTATTCCACTGTAAATCACTCTGGTTTCAGAGTGTCTCATATGTCTGGGCAAGGTTTCTTTTCCTCTGTAGTGGTTAAGTAATAGTCACCACACAGTCAAGGTGGTGGGGAGGTCCATCTCTATGTAACAACAAACCCACTCCTTTCCTTACACGATAATTTGGAGCCCTTTGCAGGGGGTAAACTAAAACAGTATTTTTCCTTTAGGAACTGGAAGACTCCTGGCTGAGAAATTCAAATAAATAGTTTAGGTTAAAAATTTGATAAGAACTTGGCCTGGGTTGTTGTAATGCACCAAAGTAAAGGACTCTAGGGGTGTCAATGGGGGTAGTGTTCAGGGCCTAGGTGCAAAATTAAGAGTGTTATGCAGAAAACTGAGAATTTTTACACATGTACCAACTACTGTATTTACTGTCAACTGTAACCAGTAATCCCTCCCATAATTTTTTTTTAATCTGACAAAGAGCAACAGTTTAAGAACAGGAATGGATGTAGCACCCTTGCCCCCAGGCACACACAGGCTAGAACTCAGGTATCTTAAGCTACTGCTTCCTAATGTTCTACCTTCAAATTAGACTCAGAAGTGTATTTACTTTCTTCTCTCTTGACATTGCTAGGAACAAAATCTCAAGAGACTCTTCTGTACCTCCTATTACAAAAGTAGTCAAACTTGTAGGCAAGGCAAAGGGAACAGCATTATCCTTGCAGTGTCCCAACAGAATATTATTTATCTGGTCCTTCCAGGGTTCACTGAATGATGTAGGAAAATCAAAGTGAAGACAGCAAGCAAAGAAAAAGAAAAGCCAACTCCTTTAAAGGTCTAGTGTATAGGGATACATTAGAGTCAAGATACTGGCATGGCAAACCTTTTGCCTTTTTATAGACTGATTCTTTGCCTGGTATGCACCTTCCCACTGTTTGTACAAGCCTCTCAGCTCACACAACACAACACAACACAACACAACACAACACATCAAAACCCTTCTTCACTTTCCATTCCATTCCAGGATCCAACAAGCCAACACACACACACACACACACACACACACACCTCCTCTAGACAGAGCAGGAGTCACCACTCATCTTTGTATTTAGTGTGCCTCAGACAGGCAGGCACATCATAGCTACTCATTAACTTTTATGAATAGAGTTTTTAAATATCCAGGAGGAAAATAGCAAATTCTGGACATAGAGTAAAGAACCTACATGCAGTCAGCCACAGGACACCACTGCCATAGGCTACAAGCCAGGAAGCACCTTGCAGCTTCTGTCACCATGATTCCACTTCCCACCTCCTCATGCTGCTTCCACTGCACGGAGACACCGGAGGCATAGACCATAAGCAAAAGAGACAAGACATTTTTTTATGACAGATTTTATCTCACTCACAGATGGGGCTTGGTGCTGGCACTATGAATACAATACCCCTATTATCTTACAATCTTGTTAATCACTATTAAGTCATTAATAAAAAAAAACCAAAGAATTTTGTCTATTTGACAAAATTCTGAAAATACCAAACCAAAATCCTTTGTAACCCTTTCATATTGAGGTGACTTTTCATTTATAAGTGAATTTTGATGGGATGGGTCTACTAGGCAAAAAGCAAGACTAGGAAAACAGTTTCTGACAACAATGTATTTTATATAGAGAATGGGATTAAAAGGGTGTTTAATTGGGGAAGTTAACTATATGCATAAATGATAAATGCAGTAAATAATAAATGAAGAACTAACATGAGTGTGAGAAATAATGCATGAAATGACAGGATTAGAAACTGAAGAAAATGCTAGATGACCTAAAGCTTAATATAATGCTTGTTGAATAAATTAAAGGTTTTGAGATTGGATAAATGGGTTGATTATAAAAGAAATAAAAGGGTTCTGGGAGATAGCTCAGAAAGGAATACAGGCCTTATGTGTGTGAGACCTGTGCCATGGGGAGCACCCCATGTAGGGGAATTGCTTGGGGCTCCAGGAACAGTACAAGCAGAGCTTCTTTTACCTGTCTGTCTCTCTACAAATATACAGGAACAAAAATGGGGTGGGAGAGGTTGCTCAATCGTATCAAGAATGAATAAAGCACTCTTCACTCCTTAGTGCTGCAAAATAAATGAATAAATGAAAGAAAAAGAAAAGGGAAGGGAAGGGGAAAAAAGAAACAGCAGGTCTCAAGTAATGGAGTCACTTTGTGGAGTCAAGTTCCACAACAACGTAATGCGTGGCGTGGCGCTGATCAGCTAATTAAATTCAAGCTGGTCAAGCCGGCATTCCCTGGTCAGTGCCAGAGAGGGAGTCTACAGGATAACCTCCTCTTACCTAGCCCCCAGAGGGAAGGTCACTTTGCCAGAAATAGTCTTTCTTTTTCCTGCAAATTTTGTCCCACTCTGACTATAATAAGTATAACAATTTTCTGTTCTTTTTTATGTTTTATTTTTATTGGTGGATAAATTAGTGAAATATTGGTTTACAAGTTTGTGAGATAATAGGGGTATAATTCTATACCATTCCCAGCACCAGAGTTCTGTGGCCCATCCCCTCCACTGGAAGCTTCCCTACTCCTTATCCCTCTGGGAGTATGAACCAAAATTCTTTTGTGGGGTGCAGAAAGTGGGGGTTCTGACTTCTGTAACTGTTTCTCTGTTGGATATGGACATTGGCAGGTGGATCATATGCCCAGCCTACTTCTATCTTTCCCTAGTGGGGAAGGGCTCTGGAGAGGTTGGATTCCAGAAAGCATTGGTGAGGTCATCTACCCAGGGAGGTCAGGATGGAATCATACTGGCATCTGCAACTCAACTTGGTGACTAAAATGCACTAAGCTAAAAAGCAATCCTGTGATTTTTTAAAACTCCTCACAGCCAAGGATAGACAATGTTGCTATATTCATAAACTGTTGAGTAAAGTCAATTAGATCTTTGATTTTCTTTGGATAAATCTCACTTTGTAATAGTAGGTATATATCTTCACTTATTTATTTCCTCACCAAACATTTTCCAGGCTTCAGTTTTATACCTGGCACTGCTCCAGTACACCAACCAACAAAACAGCAAAAACCCTGTCCTTCCTTCACTCCTTAGTACTCCCATCTACTGGTGGTAACAGTGCAGAAACTGAGAAACTGTTTCAGACTGGGAGTTCAACCAATGAAAGTTAAAAGGGTGTTTTAAAAGTTTCAAAGAAGGCGTATTTGATTTCAACTGCCTAAATATATAAGCAATGGTAGGAACAAACCTTTTTCAGAACTGTCATATAGCAATGGAGAGTAAGAGTCTTTTTAGCCAGACAAGGAAGACATCTGCTTCCACAGAGATGTAAAAATCCCCTAATTATGCAACAAATGTCTTCTGGCTGGTGCCAGATGTGAATGTACAAAATTTCTTCTGAGAATCATTTACTCTGCAAATAGAGAACCTCTAACTAAAAAAATATCATTAATAGTCAGTAACTAGAAAAGCCACAGGAACTTTAGGAAACTTCCGAAGAAGACAACAGTAAATAAATAAAATAGCCCAATTCTGGTTACATGAGTGTGTTCACTTGGTAAAAAAATGTTCTGAGATCAACATATATATGTTTGTTTTGTTTTTTGCCTCCAGAGTTATCACTGAGCTCAGTGACTACACTGTGAATCCACTCACTGCTCCTGGAGGCTATTTTTTCCTTTTTGTTGCCCTTACTGCGGTAGTTGTTATTGGATAGGACAGACAGAAATCAAGAGAGGATGGGAAGACAGAGGAGGACAGAAAGATAGATACCTACAAACCTGCTTCACTGCTTGTGAAGTGACCCCCCATATTAAGGTGGGGAGCTGGGGGCTCGAATTGGGATCCTTATGCTGGTCCTTGAGCTTTGCATCATGTGCACTTAACCTGCTGTGCTACAGTCCAGTTCCCAACATATATATATCTTGTAGTATGTATATGTATCAACAAAAATTGTATTCAAGAGAAGAATGGTATAGATATAGTTTCTTCTGTAACAAAAAAGGAAAGAACAAAATTAAATGAAGCAAAGAAAGAAAGTCCTTCTCTGTTTCTGTCTGAATAGGAGAACCTGCATAAGGTATTGAGGAGGCTGTGAGAGACCCTCTCAAAGTCCTAGCCTTGGCTTAATGAATGTGGACTTTAAAAAAAAAAATCAACTGAGTAGATTTAAAGATCTAACTAACTTATTAACTGATTCATGAAAGAGGCAGCACCCCATTTAGCAAGTAGAAAGTAGCTGTGAAAGCCGCATAGGACAGCAGGTAGTGTTAGGCAGAAGAGGCAAATAATAAGTGAGGGAATCATTTCAGGCAAGCTCACCTTCCTTGAGTGGCAGGGTGGGTCTATCAAACAGACTGTATTGCTAATTTTGACTGGGACATTCCAGATTGGCTGCAAAAGGTGACATTTCTGTGAGGAATTGAAATTGCAGTTAAGCTGGGAAATTATTCTTGATTTGGCAAAGTGGGTTCATTTTATTTAAAAAATAAATAAATTAAATGACAGGAGGCATAGGAGAAAGGGAGTGAGAGGACCAGAGCACTGCTCAGCTCCAGTACAAGGTAGTATCAGGCTTGAGCCTGGGACCTCTCATACCAGTTGATGCTCTAACAGTCTGAGCAATTTCCCAGTGAAGCGGGGTTTGTACAAGTAGCTCCATTGTGGAATGGTATTTTTTTTGCCTCCAGGCTAAAAACTGGGATTCAGTGCCTGCACTACAAATCCACTGCTCCTGGAGGCCATTTTTTTCTCATTTTGTTGCCCTTGTTGTTATTATTGTTATCATTGTCATTGCTGCTGTTGTTGTATAGGACAGAGAGAAATAGAGGAGGGGAAGACAGAGAAAGGGAGAGAAAGATAGAGACCTGCAGACCTGCTTCACCACTTGTGAAGTGACCCCCCTGCAAGTGAGCAGCTGAGGGCTCGAACCAAGATCCTTAAGTCAGTCCTTGCACTTCACTCGATGTGCGCTTAACCTGCTGCGCTACTTACTGCCTGGGGCCCTGTAGACAGGTATTTTTAACAGGACATACCACATTCAAATTCTGCCTGCTTGGCAAACTGGTTGGTCACAGGCAAATGATTAAAGCTCTCTGAGCTTTATATTTTTCGGAATATCAACATCTCAAGTCATTATGAAGGTCAAATGTCTGGCTCTTGCTAGGTATACAGAATGCCAGGTGCTCATTTTCTCCAACAATTTCCTTTTGACACCTTGATAAGCTTTCTTAAGTCTGAGCTCTCAATAAATTCAGGGGGTGATGATACCAGGTCAGATATGCCAAAGGCGGATGTTCAGAAGATGACTGCCAAATTTCAGTTAGGGGCGCCCTGGAGCTCTTGTGTAACAAGGAAAATGTGAAGAGATCTTTGTCATCCTGGAGGTCCAGCCAAAATCTGCTGCTGAGGTGCCAATGATAATAAGAGAACTTGCAGCTGGAATTACAGCATTTGCTCACTGCATAATTTTTTTTTAATAGAAAGGAAACACTGACAAAACCATAGGATAAGAGGGGGGACAATTCCATACAATTCCCACCATTAGAACTCCACATCCCATCCCCTCCCCTGACAGCTTTCCCATTCCTTAACCCTCTGGGAGCATGGACCCAAGGTCATTGTGGGATGCAGAAGGTGGAAGGTCTGGCTTCTGTAATTGCTTCCCCGCTGAATATGGGCATTGACAGGTCAATCCATACTCCCAGCCTGTCTCTTTCCCTAGTGGAACAGGGTTCTGGGAAATTGGAGCTCCAGGACACACTGTACTGCACAGATTTTTACCACAGAAAAACAGAAGAGTAAGTCAAACCAACAGCAATATGAAATATCAAAACAGTGGATTTTCCCATGGGATGATTACAGTGGGGAATTTAGGTTTGCTTTCTGGTACCAACCTTACAGGAATGTTTGGTTTACTCATTAAAATCTAATCAATGCCTATTTTCAAGTGTGGTAACTTCCAGCATGGGATTTTGAGGAAATTGAGGTAGTTACGATGGTGTCCCCCAAGCTTATTATCCTCTTTAATTTGATGCCTAAAGTGACCTAGTCAAAGTTCACCTGGTAAGAGAATTTGCATGGTTGGTCATAAAGTCTAAAATTTCCCCTGGTTCCTCTCTCCTCACCCAGACTTCATCATATCTGCTCTTTGATGCCTCCCTCACTTCACAGACAACCTGTGCGAAGCTGCACATCAGGGTACTCACCTGGTGGTCATGTTAGTCCCTATCTCATACAAAGTTGGTTCAACCGTTCCCTAATGACATCATCTCTATTAGATGGGAAAGTTTTCTTTCTCATGAATACAATGCCACCTTGGAAACATGGGTGTTTTATTTTCTTCCTCACCTATTTTTTTTAAAGTTTATTTATTTATGAGAACTATGTCATCACTGATGTATGTACCACCAAGGATCAAAATCATGAATACAACCTAAATCCATATACCTTTTTTGTAACAACTTCCCTAGCAATTACCTCATGTGTTTCTTAGACATAAAGTAATAATCCTAACAACCCATCACTTAACAAGTGGAAATTGGTTCTTTAAAATTTTATTACTTAAAAAAGATAACCAGGGGCTGGGTGATGGCACACCTGCTAGAGCACACACATTACAGTACACAAGGGCCCACATTCAAACCCCCAATGCCCATCTGCAGGCAGGAAGCATCATGAGTGATGCAACAGTGCTGCAGGTGTCTCTCTGTCTCTTTCCCTCTCTATCTTCTTACCCCTTCAATTTCTCACAGTCTCTATCCAAAATAAATAAATAAAAAGCCGTTTTTTTCCCTCCAGGGTTATTGCTGGGCTCGGTGCCTGCACCATGAATCCACTGCTCCTGGAGGCCATTTTTCCCCCTTTTGTTGCCCTTGTTGTTGTAGCCTCGCCGTTGTTATTATTGCCATTGTTGATGTCATTCGTTGTTGGACAGGACAGAGAGAAATGGAGAAAGGAGGGGAAGATAGAGGGGGAGAGAAAGATAGACACCTGCAGACCTGCTTTACTACCTGTGAAGCGACTCCCCTGCAGGTGGGGAGCCGGGGGCTCGAACTGGGATCCTTACGCCGGTCCTTGCACTTTGTGCCACGTGCACTTAAACCACAGTGCTACCGCCCGACCCCCATAAAAAACCTTTTAAAAAGATATCCAAATGTACAAAGTAAATTCCAAGTGGATCAAGGACTTGGATGTTAGACCACAAACTATCAGATACTTAGAGGAAAATATTGGCAGAACTCTTTTCCGCATAAATTTTAAAGACATCTTCAATGAAATGAATCCAATTACAAAGAAGACTAAGGCAAGTATAAACCTATGGGACTACATCAAATTAAAAAGCTTCTTCACAGCAAAAGAAACCACTACCCAAACCAAGAGACCCCTCACAGAATGGGAGATCTTTACATGCCATACATCAGACAACAGGCTAATAACCAGAATATATAAAGAACTTGCAAATCTCAACAACAAGACAACAAATAACCCCATCCAAAAATGGGGGGAGGACATGGACAGAATATTCACCACAGCAAAGATATAAAAGGCTGAGAAACACATGAAGAAACACTCCAAGTCTCTGATTGTCAGAGAAATGCAAATAAAGACAACAATGAGATACCACTTCACTCCTGTGAGAATGTCATACACCAGAAAAGGGAACAGCAGCAAATGCTGGAGAGGGTGTGGGGTCAAAGGAACCCTCCTGCACTGCTGGTGGGAATGTCAATTGGTTCAACCCCTGTGGAGAGCAGTCTGGAGAACTCTCAGAAGGCTAGAAATGGACCTACCCTATGATCCTGCAATTCCTCTCCTGGGGATATATCCTAAGGAACCCAACACACCCATCCAAAAAGATCTGTGTACACATATGTACTTATGTGCTTGGCAGCACAATCTGTAATAGCCAAAACCTGGAAGCAACTCAGGTGTCCAACAACAGATGAGTAGCTGAGCAAGTTGTGGTATATATACACAATGGAATAAGCAGGTCTGCAGGTGTCTTTCTCTCCCCCTCTCTATCTTACCCTCCTCTCTCCATTTCCCTCTGTCCCATCCAACAATGACATCAATAACAATAATAATAACTACAACAATAAAACAACAAGGGCAACAAAAAGGAATAAATAAATATAAAAACTGAATTAAGTTAAAAACCTACAATTCCACCGCCTCAGCTTAAAAAAAAAAAAAAAGAAATTTCGACTTCACCGTTTTCAGCCCATCTTGGATGGACCTCAAAAAATTCATGTTAAGTGAAATAAGTCAGAAACAGAAGGATGAATGTGGGATGATCTCACCCGCAGGCAGAAGCTGAAAAACAAGATGAGAAGAGAAAACACAAGTAGAACCTGAACTGGAATTGGTGTATTGCACCAAAGTCAAAGACTCTGGGGTGGGTGGGTGGGTGGGGAGAATACAGATCCAAGAAGGATGATAAATGACATAGTGGGGGTTGTATTGTTATATAGAAAACTGGGAAATGTTATGCATGCACAAACTATTGTATTTACTGTTGAATGTAAAACATTAATTCCCCCAATAAAGAAATTTAAAAAAAATAAAAGAAAAACTTAAGAAAAAGATGTCCAAATGTAGTAACTTCTGTGTGATTGGGTAGGACATCTATAGCATTAGCTGAGCAGAACATCTGATCTTGTGTGTTCAATGCTTTTGGATTTGGGGCTACTCTTTAACTTTTAAGGGACAAGCACATTTCTTTCTTATTACTACCGAGATTGGGACTGGTGCCAGAAGTGCCAGAAGACTGGTTTCTTAGCTCATCAGTTTGACCATATTATACGATTGCAGTGCCTCCCTTTGGACAGTGGGCAAATGAATGGAGGCAGTTCTTGTGTGAAATCTAGGATTGATTTCTGCCACTGAAATACTGATCCAACAAGCAAAAAGGTATAGGAATTTACCTTATACGCATAAGTAAAAGACCTGGAGAGACCTAGAGTCTGACAAGAGTGTAGACTCACTGTCTCTATGATAAGAAGAGCCAAGACAACAATAACAATGATAAATGAGAAGCCTATGAGGATAAAATGATACATGGATGAGAAACAATAATTAGGCTGCTGAGAAAAAAGTAATGACCTCCCCAGTAGCCCTCAAACTTACACAAGTCAGAGTCAGTGACCTGTAAGGTACCTTGCATTTCTGCAGAGAAGATACTGCCTTTAACTGTCTGCTATACCAACTGCAGAATCTACAAGGCGCTGAAGTTCATTATGAGAGGAGGTCTGGAGAGACTGGGGCAAAGGCGACCATAAGAGAATCTTCTTGCTTGGGCAATATTTTTCTCAAATTCAGGGATTCATCATCTGGCTCCAATCCCACTAAAAATATAAACAATTAAAGATAGGTTCATTCTTCTTGATAAGTTTTAGAACTTTCATGAGATTTTCAAACAGGCCCAGTACTCTCCAAAAGATTTAAGTTACTTGTCAGTGTTACTTGTCTATACGCAGCAAAGGGGGAACATTTTCTATACTCGCTGCTTCTTAATTATCTTCATCTCACAAGAATTTTCACCACTTAATTTTTTAAAAATCTATATTTTTATTAGAATCAATTTTTAGGGAAGTAGTCCATATTTTTTCCACAGTTCCCCATCGTTGTTGGCACAGTGCTTTTTCTATTTAGGTGTATTCAGTCCTCTATTTGAATGGCAGCCAATTGTAGATGGCCAGGAGCTCCCAGCTTCTCCATGCAGAAAGTCAACGGTGTGACTTCAAGGCAGAGCAAGGCATCTGATAGCTGCTACGGGGACAAAGTTTAAATAAAAGGATTTAAGTCACTGAAAGCACTGGTAAGAAGGTGGCAGAAGCCTAAAAAATTGAAGAATGGATGTGTCAAATAAAAAATGGGGGTAATGGCACATTCTCACATATATCAGCATTTAGCTTATGCCAAAGGAGCCAAGACCATAAAATAGAAAAATGTTTCAATAAACAGAGGTCCAGGAAATGGAACAAAGGAAGAGTGAGACATTGAGTTTGATCTCTGGCAATAAATATTTCAATATGTCAGAGGAATATTTTAAGGTAGTCTTCTGTGTCTGCTTCTGAAGGGTTAGCCTCTGGGACAGAAGAGAATGAACAATCTACTGAGGGCTACAGAAGTTGAAGAGAAAATGACAAGTCAGGCTTTCTGTCAAAGGAATGGAGTTCAAGGAAGATGTGATAACAGAAGAAGGGACTTGGAAGAAGGGCTGCACTTGGATTAAAGAAAAACAGGACCAGAATCTTTCCAGAAGCAGACAAGAATGTGACTACAGGCACAAAGTACTCCCTTAAACTTTCTTGAATTATGCCCTCCAAATGGTTACTTAGATAATGTCGGCACTCACTATGAGATATTTTTCACTAATGAATTAATTCTAAGCATGACTCATGTTTTTTTTTTTTGTTTTTTTGCTGTGTTTACTAATCAGATGACAAATTTGGTATTAGAAAGGAGAAAGTTCCTTGAAGTCTCCACAGAGCAGATTTTAGTGCCAGCCTGCACTGGAAAACCCCAAGAGCTTTGTTATCCATATGCAATAAAGACATGAAGCTTTAGCCCCTTTTGTGCTAAGAGCTCTCCTCTATCTCTGCTTTTCCAAGAGAGATGTTAGGTAACTGTCTTGCAGCAGAGAGAACTCCACTTCTGATTTTGTAAAGCAGTACCTGCATGGACTATAACATGTATTGTGTGCACCCCTTCTCACCCCCACCCACCGGCCACTATTTTTCATCTTCCATAAACTTCCTTCCTTTTGTTTCATGTGTATCTGCAGCAGGATGCCCCAAGGCTTCCTTTTGTGTAAGACTTGCAGAGCTTGACTGAATAATAAAAGGTCTTCTGGAAAGAGCCCTCACTCAAAAATGGATCCTTACACGCTGGCCAGGATGATTCAGACTTCCAGTGTAAGCTGGCCGTGGTGCTGACATTTTCCCAGCAGAATCTCCCTTCAATATATTGAAGTTCTTTATGCCCCTCAAAGTCCTCTATGGTGATGAAAATACCCACGACATAGGGATCGTTCTAAAAAGTCATTAGATGAGATCAGCCAAGCTCAGGTGGCAAACTACTCTATACACATGTTGATTTTTAGCTGTGCACACCTAGAACTTCCATACTGCAATAATGCAATGCTATGCCAATGGAAATAAATGACTGTTTTAAGTTATCAGGCAAAACCTAGTGAAAGAATTTGTTGAATCATTCCTGGAGTTCTGATTTATTTTTTTTTAACTTTTTAAAGTCTTTTTTTAAAATTTATTATTGGATAATAGAGACAGAGAAATTGAGAGGGGAGGGGGAAATAGAGAGGGAGAGAGAGACCCCTGAAGCTCTGCTTTAGTACTCATGAAGCTTCCTCTCTGCAGGCCAGGGACCAAAGGCCTGAGCGTATGGCCTTGCTAACAGTAATGTGTGTGCTTAACTAGGTGCACCACAGCCTGGCCCTGAGTTCTGATTTATGGTAGGAATGGTTCTAGGAATTGGGGTGGGGGCATTTATATTTTCTATAAATCTGCCTTTCATGATAACGGAATTGGATGAATTCCTGGAAAAGAGAATGCCTGCTGCAGAACTATGAGTGCACAGCTGTGGTGCCACCACCAGACTTTTAGTTCATTTAAAGTCAAATATGGGGCCAGGTGGTGGCGCACCTGGTTGAGCACACATACTACAGTGCGCAAGGACCCAGGCTCGAGCTCCCTGGCCCCCACCTGCAGGGGGAAAGCTTCATGAGTGGTGAAGCAGGGCTACAGGTGTCTCTCTTCCTCTCTATTACCTCCTTCCCTCTTGATTTCTGACTGTTTCTATCCAATAAATAAAGATAATTAAAAAAAACTAAAGTAAAATACCTGCTTATTAGCTGGTAGTGACACCAACTCTGTGTTCTTTGAAAGCTACAAAAGGGTTCACAATTAATGTGAATTTATAAAATCTATTTTATGGAAAATGAAGCAAAATATTTATAAAATTATGCTTAACTATATTAATAGCAATAAAAATATGGGGTTTGGGCGGTAGCGCACCAGGTTAAGTGCACATGGCGCAAAGCACAGGAAGGGCTCAAGGATCCTGCTTAGAGCCCCCGACTCTCCACCTGCAGGGGGCACTTCAAAGAGAGTGAAGCAGGTCTGCAGGTGTATTTCTCTCCCCCTTACTGTCTTCCTCTCCTCTCTGTCCTATCCAACAACAGCAGCAGCAATAATAATAACAGTAAAAAAACAAGAGCAATAAAGTAGGAAAAATGGCCTCCAGGAGCAGTGGATTGGTAGTGCAGGTGCTGAGATCCAGTAATAACCCTGGAGGCAAAAAACATAAAAGAAAAAAGAAAAAAATATGCTAGTATAATAGACCTAATATGTAGAAAGGATCATGTAAGCCATGCAGTATACCATATATAAATGTGTGTGTATATATATACATAAAGTTCAGAAAATACAAACATCAGTCCAGCTATACTAGATTAAATTGTTTTTTACAAAGATTAAGTTTAGGGGCTCTAAATTTAATTTTAGAGATAGTACAATGGTATACATATTACATTTTGAAACTGAAATTCAGCTGTCCTAAATTTAATCCCTAGAACCACCATAGCCAGCAATGACAAGTGCTTTGGTTACAAAAAGAAAATGTTTAAACTTTCCATTCATTCATCTAGTAGAAAATAAATCCTCACTTATTCAAGAGCTCTAATTTCTCTATATCGCTCTACCCAGGCAGCCTCATCTTTTGCTTCTACTAAGTACTGCTTCTATGACATGCCTTGGAAAGGGTTTAGAACAAGCTCCCCAAAATATGACACAATGGCATGCGGAGTGAGCTGAAGGTAATCAAGGCTCAGCAAAGTTGGAAAATAATGATTTTTCTTTCATTGGTCTGCCTAAAAATATTAGGAGGGGGCTAAAACGTAGATTGAGTGGGGAAACAGCCATTATCAGAGATATATTTTATATCAAAAGATTGGTCTCCAAGCACGTTAAACATTTGCTCTCCAAACCTCTGCTCTCCTTTGCCTCTCCTGAATTGTCTTTCTCCCACATCACACCCCCACCCCCACGCCTCCCCTTCTCCTTTGCTCAGGATGACAAGAAACCTCAGTTACCTGACTGCCTTTCAGTCCCATAAGTCTAGTGTTTTTGTACAAAGAAAACTAAACTAAGCTGCTTTTCTCCTGTCAGACTTATACTAGTTTAATTAATGGATCAGCCAATAAATCAAGAGGGAAGCAGGGAGACATTTTTGTGTTCCACTTGTGTGTGCAGGAAGCCCCAGGCCAAGGATCCCATTTCCCTGCTACATTCTGTCAAGGTCTCTGGGGGATGCTGCCACCCCCAGGCAGTGCCACACTGGGAAAGGCACCTCTCTTCAAGGTGCTCAAGAACCTGCAGACTTCCCCACTGCTCTTAGCTCAGTGTTGGAAAGACCTCTTTCAAAAAAAACTGTATCTGCTGTGACAGATTTGGGTTCTTGAACAGAAGTTAGGGTGTTACACTAAGTTAGGGAACAGACTTGCCTAGTTGCTTAAGTAGGGTTTGATGAAAAAGAGAGGAATTGGGGGTCAAGGGGCAGAAAGATGCCTTACAAGGTAAGGGCCATCCACTGCCCATGCACTCAGCCCAAGTCCAATCCCTGACACCACAGGGAGTACATGGCACTGGGACAAGTTCCAATCCTATGGTATTTCTTCCTCTCCGGCTCCATCTGTCTCTATATCTGCATAAAAACAAACATGTTTCAGGGGCAATGACGTTGCACATGCACAGGGTCATGGTTCTGAAAAGATAGAGAGAAATCTATGAAAAACAATTTAGTCATTTAAAAATTACCTAGCCTTCCCCCTGAACAGAAAAGTGCAGATGCTTTCTGAGCTGTCATCTCTCTCTTGCTGTTGTCTTTATTTTTGTTTTTCAAGCTATCATGTAAATTATTATATCTTCAATACATATTTTAAAATTACTATATAGAAACTTGTCTTTCTAGAAAGAAGCTTGTCCACACATTCTCTTCCCGAGAAACTCTAGCCTTGCTACTTATACACACTCAAGACAGGTTCATCTTCACACGCTGCTGACGACATCTTAATTCTCACGACCCTCAGTGTGTCCTTGCAAGCCATGTCTCTGCTGGGACTCTCAATTTTCAGTCTCAGCATAGATTATAACACTTTTAGCTCCTATTCTATTTTACATATGAAGGAAATTCAAAGACCATTAAAATTAAACACATAGTTGGCCAGGCAAAATAGCTCACTTGCATAGTGTACTGCTTTGCCATGGGTGTGACCTAGCACACATCCCACTAATACACAACCCTGCACTGTGCTCTCTCTGTGTTTCTTTTTCTTTTTTTTTATTATTTATCTATTCCCTTCTGTTATCCTTGTTTTTTTTTTTAATATTGTAGATATTATTGATGTTGTTGTTGTTGGATAGGACAGAGAGAAATGGAGAGAGGAGGGGAAGACAGAGATGGGAGAGAAAGATAGACACCTGCAGACCTGCTTCACCATCTGTGAAGCAACTCCCCTGCAGGTGGGGAGCCGGGGGCTGGAACCGGGATCCTTACGCCGGACCTTGCGCTTTGTGCCACCTGTGCTTAAACCACTGTGCTACCACCAGACACCCCTCTCTCTGTGTTTCTTTTTCTTTTTTTTATTATTTATCTATTCCCTTTTGTTATCCTTGTTTTTTTTAATATTCTAGTTATTATTGATGTCATTGTTGTTGGATAGTACAGAGAGAAATAGAGAGAGGAGGGGAAGACAGAGATGGGAGAGAAAGATAGACACCTGCAGACCTGCTTCACCGCCTGTGAAGCAACTCCCCTGCAGGTGGTGAGCTGGAGGCTCGAACCAGGATCCTTACGCCGGTCCTTGTACTTTGCGCCACCTGTGCTTTAGCCACTGCACTACCGCCCGACACCCCTCTCTGTGTTTCTATCTAATGAATAAATAAATAAATGATACAATTGTAGCACATTTATAGATACATTTTTAGAAAGCTTCCAGTAAGGCTATTCTTTCACTTCCTTTATGCCTTGGTCAGCTTCTATTTTGTGTTACTACTGCTATGCTTGAGGCTCTATTCTTGAGCTCGATTCCGGTCACACATACCTACCATTAACTTTATGGTAGTTCTGGGCACCAGGGATGTCACTGTGGACAGTACAGACAGACCTTGTCTGCATGCAGCAAACCAGCTCCTCCTCTCATGTTTTCTCAGAGACCTCATTTTCCTGCTCATCACTCAAACTATCATGCTCCTCTGAAATCTCTGAAAGTCAGTATTTGAACTGACTACCTTACAGCTCTTCCGTGTGATTTCCTGCATAAATACTAAAGTCAGACTTACTTCTGAGCGTAACTGGCATGACATTTTCCTTTCAGAGGGAAGGGGGAAGCATATTTGTGAGTACCTACATCGAGTGCTGGTATTTATGATACACAGTCTCACTAATCATCACAACAGCAGGTAAAACAAACCATCTCCACTTGCAAATAAAATGCCATAACATCCTTAAGATCAAATCACAGAGCTTGAAAAAGACAGTTTGGCGGTGGATGCCAAGTACAACCCAGAGACTCCCTTCCCTTCCTACTTGAGGGGGCAATGATTGCCCTGGGGTTCCAGATGGGGAGCAGTGGCACTGGCCAGGCCTGGAAGGGGGTTGGGCAATGACAGAACACCAACACATTGATTTGTATAGCTTTGCCCTTACTCCCCTTGCCCACCCCACCCCCATAGGAGTCAGAAGGTAGCCCACAGTCTTATACTTCTACCTTTGGAATTTTATTCCTTGATTCTATAACACTTTCAGCTACCAGACATTCTCTAGTGGCTGAGAGGCAGAATTCTGTGTTGTTTCTTTTTCACCAGAGCACTGCTCAGCATTTGTTTTTGGTGGTATGGGGGATTTAACAGGAGACTTTAGAGCCTCAGGCATGAAAGTCTTTTGCACACCATTACACTATCTCCCCTGTTCCTGAAAGTAGGTTTTGAAGTAAGTTCAAAGGACCTAATTCAAATTTTGAAGGAGGAAGGAAGCACACACTTCTCCTATCTCTCAAGTTAAATGATGATTTTTATTCTGCCAAGTCTAGACAATGAGGTGGGGCGAGAGTGAGCTTGTTTCCGCAATCTCTCTACCCAGCTCCACAATCGGGATGGATCTCAACTCAGACAACTGAAAACTTCAGATTCTAGAAACAGGATGTAAGCTTAAACAACACAGAAGGAACATCAAACCATGACGATGCCATGAAACTTCAATTGCCAAATACTTGGGAGCTAGATTTATCTGGGAGAAGATTCACCTATAATAGCACATTTTAGTTAACATGGCCCAGGAGGTGGTTCAGTGAATAAAGTGCTGAACTATCTGGCATGAGGTTCTCAATGAAGCCTGAGATCGCATATGCCAGAGTGGTGCTCTGGTTCTTTCTCTTCTCGCTCTTAAATAAACAGATACTAAAATCACTTTAGCCGATGCCTTTATTTAGCAAAATGATTACTTAACAGTGTACAGAAGGGATGCACTATAGAAGAAATTGAAAATGGTCGATTTCCCTATTTAAACTTATCTTCATTTACCTATTGGATAGAAACAGCTAGAAATTGAGAGGGGAGGAGAGATGATAAAGAGGAAGAGAGACAGAGAGACACCTGCAGCCCTGCTTCAGCACTCCAAAGCTTTCCCTCTGCGAGTGGAGACTGGGGGCTCAAACCCTCAAACCCAGGTTCTTGTGGCCTGTAACATGTGTGCTCAAGCAGGGCCTGGTGGTGGCACACTCAGTGGAGTGCAGGCATCATCTACACTTGCTGGGGGGAAGCTTCATGAGCAGTGGAGCAGTGCTGCAGGTATCTTTCCTCCTTCTCTATCTCTGTCTCTTCCCTTCTATCAAAAAAGAAAGAAAAAGGAAAACATGGCTCTCAGGAATGGTGGAGCCATGTAGACACCAAGCCCCAGCAATAACCTTGGCAGCAAAACACAAAAACCAGTGCTCTTATTTTGAAGAAATTACACTGATTTATCTAAGTAAGTTGTGAGTTAATGTTAATCTACCTGTGGAAGGGCTACGGTACTATAGGCCCATTTTTGGTTCCAGAATAGAAATGTGCTGTCTTTGCATGCTTTTGAAAGTCAAATGATAAAATCAACTATGAGTCACCAAAAGGATTTCTTATGGAGTGAGCCTGGTCTAAGGGGTATATAAGGAAGGACACCTAAGGAACTTTTACTGTCAAGGAACAGCAAATTCATTTAAACTAGTCAAGAGAAGTTTAGAATGAAGTTCCTTCTACTGATGCTGGTCTTGACGGCCACTTCTTCCAAAGCTGATGATGCCTCCTCTGACTACATAAGCTTGAAAGAAGACGACATAGAATTTGCAAATGTAAGTGGTGACACTGTAGTGTTTAGCTAGCCTGCTTTCTGTCTCTAAAATCTATGTCATTGATCAGCTTTATTTTGAATAGTACTAGTTGAAAACTGGTTCAGGAGTCTGTTTACTTTGGGTGTTTCTTTTTTTTTTTTTTCTGTGTCAAAAAGAAATGTAGAAAGAGGTATTGTTTTTGAAGGATTTGTATATAATTGATAAGTGAATTTAGCTCCTCTGGAAAATATGCTGAAGAAGTTTTATTTAAGGTAGCAGGGTGGTAGGTAGTACAGCAAGCAGAGCACACATGCACTCATGTACAAAACTCAGGTTTAAGCCACCAGTCCCCACCTACAGGGCAGAAGTATTATGAGCAGTGAAGCACTTCTGCAGGTGTTTCTCTTTTTCTCTCTCCATCTCTCTCTCCCTCCTTCTTTCTCTCTGTCTCTCTAAAAAACAAGTTTCCATTACAATAGCTGAAGTTCTGTCTCTGTCATGATTTTTTTTCATTAGTCCTTCAATACCACCAATAGGTTTCAACATTGCCTTGATTAGTTAACCACTCAAACTGTCATGATAATTAAAAAAGGGATGTGAGAGTGATCTGGTTGTGACATCTGTCATCCCATTGATCACCAGGGGTGATAATTTTTTTTAAAAAAATGTATTTTTTTCTTTTTTAAAATTTCTTTATTGGGGAATTAATGTTTCACATTCAACAGTAAATACAATAGTTTGTACATGCATAACATTCCCCAGTTTTCCATATAACAATATAACCCCCACTAGGACCTCTGTCATCTTTCTGGGATCTGTATTCTCTCCACCCACCCTCCCATCCCAGAGTCTTTTACTTTGGTGCAATACGCCAATTCCAGTTCAGGTTCTACTCTTATTTTTTTCTGATCTTATTTTTCAACTTCTGCCTGAGAGTGAGATCATCCCATATTCATCCTTCTATCTGACTTACTTCACTTAACATAAAATTTTTAAGGTCCATCCAAGATTGGCTGAAAATGGTGAAGTCACCATTTTTTATAGCTGAGTAGTATTCCATTGCTCAGCCACTCATCTGTTGTTGGGCACCTGGGTTGCTTCTAGGTTTTGGCTACTACAAATTGTGCAGCTAAGAACATATGTGTACACAGATCTTCTTGGATGGGTGTGTTGGGTTCCACAGGATAAATCCCCATGAAAGGAATTGCAGGATCATAGGAATCAGTCTTAGTAACAGTTTGTGACAGGTCTTTGCTAGTACTGGAAATTAGTACTACTGTATTTTTATAGTTAGTTGTCTGACACTAGGTTCAAGAGCAATGTCTGTAGTTGAGTTAGTTATGCAGAGCTTCAACAGAAGCCTGCTAATCTATAACAATCTATTGCTAAATATATTTTTCCAGGAGTACCTTGCAAATTTCTATGGCCTCAAGACTGAAAGACAGCCAGAGAGCATATCAGAAGTCGCTGAGAACATGATGGAGAATAAAATCCAGGAAATGCAGAGGTTCTTTGCGTTAAACGTGACAGGGCAGTTGGATGCACCTACTCTCAACATGATGCACAGGCCTCGCTGTGGAGTGCCCGACGTTCAACATTTCAGCATAGCTCCTGGAAGGTGGAAGAAACGACTTATCACCTACAGGTAACGCTGCAGCCCACCACCTTTCCTACCTTCTAATAGGTCTGACTTCTAGTGAAAAAAAAAAATTCATTGTCTCTAGCAGAAAGAATTCACTGATCATTCAAGAAGGAGTTATCTGGTTTGCCAGTCTAGATTAGGAAGGCTGTAAATAAAAGGAAAACGAAGCTGAATTCATAAAGATCAAGAGAGAGGAAACATGTTTAGACCAGTCAAGGTAGACATATGCAGAGATTTGGAAGCATGGGCAAAAGACTAATAAGCATCTGTGAACATGAATCCCACATAATGATGATGCATAAATCATAAATGAGAAGAAATTAAGTTTGGTTCTGTTTTAAGGAAGAAGTTGTACAAGGATAAATGTTTCTGTAGCTAGTAAAGTCAGGCTTCCTTGGGTTCTTTTACTCTTTGTTTTCTGTTTCTGGGGCTTTTTACTCCAGGGACTCCAGGTTGACTTTTTTGCATAGTGAAAAAGATGGGTATGAAGGGCAGTGATCACAGCACGAATGTCGTCTAGTGCAGTGGGGGCGGGGCTTAAACTGGCTCCCATGCATAGCAAAGCGGGCATGCTACCCATATGAGATATGTTGCTGCCCAAGTCAGGTGTTTTTTTTTATATATCTTATCAATTTATGTATGAAGTAACTTAACCTCCAAAAGTGCTTTCAGATGTAAAGTATTATAATAAGACACAATTAACATATGGTTCTGTTTGTTTTCTCTCTTGTTTTACTGCTAAGAATCAATAATTACACTCCCGACATGAGGCCTGAGGATGTTGACTATGCCATCCAGAGAGCTTTTAATGAATGGGCTCTGGTGACTCCTCTGAATTTCAAAAGGATTCATGTGGGCTTTGCAGACATTATGATACAATTTGTAGTTGGAGGTAAAGACTTGCTTATAATCCACCTACATGATTTGGTATGGCCTGTAGAGTGTATAGCAGAACTAACTTTCTTTTCTCTTTCTTTCTTTCTTTCTTTCTTTCTTTCTTTCTTTCTTTCTTTCTTTCTTCCTTTTTTTCCTTCCTTCCTTTCGTTTTTTTTAAGATCATGGAGATGGCTATCCTTTTGATGGAACAGGTGACATCTTAGCCCATGCTTTTTTCCCTGGAACTCTTTTTCCTGGAGATACACATTTTAATGATGATCAGTACTGGACTTTACACAAGAAAGGTTGGTAAATAAAAGCAAACAATTATGACACACACAAACAGAAACACCCACTCCCAAAGAACCTTTTAAATCCTAACTAATGAAAGACCACATTTTGAGATTTATGCTACTTAGCCATGCATGCAGAACATCTTGAAATTTCAAAGGATCCCCCAAAAAAAAGATCATTTCATACAGATCTGTACTGATAGCGGTAACACAGGTCTTTATAGAGAGAGTTAATTACAGATAAATAAACTACAGATAGAAGTAATTCTCGTAAGCAGAACTTGGACTAGAGTTGGTGTACTGCACCAAAGTCAAAGACTCTGGGGTGTGGGGAGGGTGCAGGTCCTGGAGCATGATGGCAGTGGAGGACCTAGGTGGGGTTGAATTCTCATACAGAAAACTGGTAAATGGTACACATGTACAAACTATTATATTTTACTATCAACTGTACACCATCAATCCTTCTAGAAAGAATTTTTTTTAAAAAAGAAGTAATTCTCAGCATGTGGGAAATTACCAAGTTCTTATTACTGTGTCCTTTTGATCTGCCCACCTCACCTTCATTTTAACTGGTTCAGGCCTATACTTTCAAAAAGCCTATTTATTCAAGAAAATTCAAACCATAAGTGCTTATTATTCATTAGACAGGACAGACAGAAATTGAAAGAGGAATGAAAGATGGAGAGGGAGAGAGAAAGACAGACACCTGCTTTACCACCTATGAAGCGACTCTCCTGCAGGTGGGGACCCAGGGGCTCGAACCGGGATTATTCTCAAAACAATTCACAGCAGAATGTATTTCATTTGTCTTGCTAGAGCAGTATTCTTTGGAGAGAGAAGATTTAGCCCAAAGGGGGCTATATGATAATACTTGGAGACATTTTCTGATTGTCAATAAACTTGAGCAGGGCTTACTGCTTGAATTTCATGGTAGTTTCAAAGATTTCTAGACATCTGCAATGCTCAAGACAACCCTCAAAGCAATGATTACCTGGCATTTAGTGTCTACAGAGAAAAGATTTTTAAAAATCTTGTACCAGAGGTAGGCAAAAAAGAAAAAAAAAACTCCCAGAGTTTCCTTTGTCGCTGGGTCAGATGCTGTGTTGCTATCCTCTAGAAGCAAACATATGTCATTGCTCCTTTCACCTTTTGCATGGTTTCTTTACAGGCACAAATTTGTTCCTAGTTGCTGTTCATGAACTCGGCCATGCCTTGGGTCTTCATCATTCCAAAGACCCAAAGGCTATAATGTTTCCCAACTACAATTACGTTGATGTCAACAAATTTCGCCTTTCTGAGGATGACATACGTGGCATTCAGTTTATTTATGGTAAATTGAATTTCTTTATTATTTTACCTGTGACGTTCCTCTTAAGAACATTCCCCTGATATCTGCTTTTGGATAAAGCATGGCTATCTATTTTCTTTTTGATACCTATAAAAAAATCTTAAAGGTAATTAGCGTAGATATAACCTTCATTTTGTAAACATATACAAGAGACCTGGTGTGCTATACCAAAACCAGAATCTGAGAGCTTTCTTTTGAAAAACTACTTTTGTTTACCCATGTGTGAGGTGGGGGTGGGGGGGACGAATACCAGAAGAGTACTCAACTCTGGAATAAAGTGGTACTAAGGGTCTGACCTGCAGCCTCTGGGGCCTCGGCCATGTTACAGCATTCTCATAGACTGAGCTATCTGTCCCCAGAGCCTGAGGCTTCTTTCTAGCCATAAAGAGAAGTAATCTAACCAGAACAGGAAAAGAAGTGATCAGATTTTTCTCCTCCATGATGTTACAACCACCTGAGAAAAAATCTTTTATCATATTACACCTATGAATTTTATATAGCTGTAACTGTTTTAATTTTAAGAGATTTGTTTACCTTTCTATTTTATGAAAGATAAAGCATGAGACCACTGCTCTGGCATGTACAGAGCTATGTATTAAACATCAAGCCATATATATATATACTCTATTAAGAAACTGCCTCCTCAGGGTGGGAGTATGGATCGACCTGTCAATGCCCATGTTCAGTGGGGAAGCAGTTATAGAAGCCAGACCTTTTACCTTCTGCACCCACAGTGATCTTGGGTCCATGCTCCCAGAGGGATAAAGAATAGGAAAAAGCTATCAGGGGAGGGGATGGGATATGAAATCTGGTGGTGGAAATTGTGCAGAGTTGTACCCTTCTTATCCTATGGTTTTGTTAATGTCTCATTTTCAAAATTAATTAATTAATTGACAAACTCCACATAACCTTAAAAAAACACCTGCCTCCCAAGGATTATATTCTATATTTTTCTTTAATTTGAAATGTTAGAAAAGAACAATTCCCCCTCTTATGGATTAAAACAAATTTTTTCCCCAAAAGCTCATTAAAATGTGTTTTCAGGGCGACCGGGAAGTATAGAATCCCCAGCAAACTCAGCTGCTTGTGGCCCCAATTTGCGCTTTGATGCTGTCAGTACAGTGGGAGATGAAATCTTTTACTTTAAAGACAGGTATGATCATTTTTATATCTACACAACATTTAAGACGGTCAGATTTTGTATGTGTGCATGTCAGAGAATAGTAGAATGTGAGGAAAGACATACTGGCCAAAAATTCTAAGTAGGAATCTGGATTTGATAGAAGGCATTGGAAAAATCTTCATGATTATAAAGTGGGGAGGGCAGAGTGGTTAAAATTGTGTCCTAACTTGAATACTGACATGTAAAAATGGGCTTGCAGGAGTGTGACAGGAATTTTGGTTACAAAAAGACAGAAGGCAGAGAAGCTAGACTCTTTGAACCATAGATGACAATGATGCACAGTCACTACAATTGTGCAGTACTTATTGAAAAGACTTGATTTCTACTGATAGAAAAGAAAACTCCAGGATGACATGACCACTATTGTAGAATATGTGGAAGTGGATATTGAAGGCTGGGAGCATCGAGATTAGTATTTCGTTATAGGCACATGCTCTTCATTTCTAGATTATAAAACTGAGATACTTGAGGTTAAGTGACTTCCTTTAGATTACAAAACTGGTGAACAGACTGTGGGGCTAGAAGAGCCACACTTCTTGATTCCAAGTGCCAGGTATTTCTTTTCTTTCTTTCTTTTTAAAAAATTATTTATTTATTTATTCCCTTTTGTTGCCCTTCTTGATTTATTGTTGTAGTTATTATTGTTGTTGTTATTGATGTCATCGTTGTTGGATAGGAGAGAAAGGGAGAGAGGAGGGGAACACAGAGAGTGGGAGAGAGAGAGACAGACACTTGCAGACCTGCTTCAAAGCCTGTGAAGCGACCTCCTTGCAGGTGGAGAGCCAGGGGCTTGAACCAGGATCATTACGGGGTCTTTGGGCTTTGCGCCACCTGTGCTTAACCCGCTGCGCTACCACTGGACTCCCTTTCCAGTTATGCATATATAGCACTCACCTGTGAAGAGCTCTGAAAGAAGTGATGAAGCTCCTTTCTTTTGAAGTTCCTACCAGAATGTGGAAATAATGAGAAGAGACTGTATATTCCATTCATAGATCCTTCCCACTCACATTTCATAGTTCCTAGGTCTACAGTGATTTTTTAAAAATATGTTTTAAGTGTTACTTTTTATTTAAAACAGGCTCATATGGCAGAGGCTTCCTGGAAGTCCAAAAAGCAATACTAGTTTAATTTCTTCTTTGTGGCCAAGCTTACCATCTGACATTCAAGCCGCTTATGAAATTGAAGACAGGAAACAGCTTTTTCTCTTTAAAGGTAAGTCTAATGTTTAGTTTTGCTGTGTGTCTACCTTAAGGGAGAGAAAAGTTAAATATAAACCAAAAGAACACTCCAAATTTTATTAATGGTGGTTGAAGTAAAATTTAAACTAGCTTAGTACCTAGGTAACTTCTAAAACTTCTTGGAGATATTTGTAAAGCATGAGGTGGTTATACTTGTAAAAGCAAAGAGGATACCATCACATTGAGGAACAAAGCCATACAATTTGGAACTATGAGAAAAGAGTGGCGTAAGGATCCCGGTTCAAGACCCCGGCTCTCCCCTAGTAGGGGAGTCGCTTCACAGCCAGTGAAGCAGGTCTGCAGATGTCTGTTTTTCACTCCCCCCTTTGCCTTCCCCTCCTCTCTCCATTTCTCTCTGTCCTATCCAGTAACAACATCAATAACAACAACAATAACTATAATAATAAAACAACAAGGGCAACAAAAGGTAATTAATAAATATTAAAAAAAGAAAATCCTTGAAAAACAAGACTGACATTGTTGAAGTGCCAGATCACTCTTTTATATAGTATTTATGTGTCTCTTTGTCTTTATCTTCACAGATGATAGATACTGGATACTCAGCAATCTAAGACCGCAACCAAACTATCCCAAGAGCATCTATTCTTTGGGCTTTCCAGACTCTGTAAAAAAAATTGATGCAGCAGTTTTCAATCCACTGTACTCTAAGACCTACTTCTTTGTAGACAATCAGTATTGGAGGTGAGCTTTCTGGTTGTAATTTGCTTTGACCCTTAAGATATGTACAACAGGGGCTGGGTAGTAGCACATCCATTAGAGCATCCAAGTTAACCATGTTTGAAGATCCAGGTTCAAGCCCCTGGTCCCTGGCCTGCAGGAGGAAATTTCACAAGCAGTATAGCAGTGTTGTAGGTATCTCTCCTCTCTGTTTCCACTGCTCCCTCTCTGCTTTTCTCTCACACACACACTATCAAAGAGAGATGGGGGTGGTGGAGGAGTGGTGTTTGGGAACAGTGAAGTTACTGTGTCGGCACTAAGTCCCAATAATAACCTTGGTAGCAAAACGAAAAAAAAAAAAAAGAATTTGGATAAAGGCTGGAAATGGCGTTTTTCAGAAGGCAGTTTTCCTATGCAAATTTCTAAAGGTCTCTTCCCTTTCTGGGAAAAGGAATAAGAGAACACAGAATTGGAATAGTTTTTTATTTAACTAGTTCTTTTTCCTCTGTACTTGTGGTTTCTGAGATAACATATGGTGTGTTTTCAAACAGAAACATTTCAAATAAAATGCCACGTACTGGTTACATAGTGGTAACACACTGGAAAAGAGTAAGATCTAGTATTTATGGTTTGGAGGGCATAAGGGTTTTTAGATTTCTTTCCATAACATTGGGATCACCTAGACAAAATGAAATTATTTTGGAAGATATCCACATACAGGACACTAGACACTGAACTCTACAAAGGAAGACTAGTTCTGGTGGAAGCATCACAGAGAAGTGAAGTGGGGAAAGTGCTTGAGTAGAAGCCAGGAAACCTAGCATTCAGTCCTATAGAGACCGGAAATAAATGAGTGCGTTGCCTAGGTTCTTGGTTTACTAACTGGTGTATTAAACCCTTTTCATATTGAGCCTTTCAGTATTGTGGGTTTATTTCAAGTTTTAGGTTATGAACTCAATTTTCTATTAAGTTTCTCCCTCCTATTTCTTTGCTTAGGTACTCTGAGAGAAGACAACGTATGGACCCTGGTTATCCCAAACTGATTACCACATATTTCCCAGGAATTGGTCCTAAAATTGATTCAGTCTACTACTACAACAGTAAGTACATTAAAAATTATTAATACTTTGAAAATGCCTTTTGGGAACACTGTACTGATTTAAAGGCAAGATCAAAGGCTAGCTCTCCAAAATAGAAAACAACAAACATAATTGTTCTTCCATGGGCCAGAATGAGGGAACATAACGTGCTAAGCTCAGAATACATGTGCTAGAAGCATAAATGAGACATATTTCCACCATGGTCTTCTAGGCAGAGGTCTAAGATTGTATCACTCACGACTGCCTGTATCTCTGAAATTTGCAGTCCCATCAAGCTGTATATTATATGGAAGTGCGCACAAGACAGCCAGGATGCAGGCAACTGGAGTCCTTCAGATATTTTTTAACCTCCTGGGACTCTTAAGGGATCACAAGAACTGGGGGGCGGGGGGGCAAGAATGGGTTGAGAAAAACTTGAATTTGTGTTTTTGAATGTCTTCAAGCAAGATTAGCCTGAACAATATTATTGACTGCCCCAATTTCTCCATCAAATTTGGGCTTAATCTCTTCTGCCCTACCTGGAGTCTTCCACCTGGAGTGTGATTTTTCTAAAACATCTGTAACTTAATAATCAGCATTCTAGAACAACCCCTTCTCAAGAAAGGTAGTAAAGATACCAAATGGTGGCATGGCTGGCAGTAAGCAGGTACGCAGGGGCAGGAGATTCAGCCATGGGAGCCAACAGTTACATTCTGCAATCAGACTCATCTAGTCCACATAACCTATAAAACACAGACCTATACTTATTTTTTAAAGAAGAAATATAAGCTTTAAATTAAACCATTCCATTTCTTTCCACTTTTAGAGCACTACTATTTCTTCCAAGGATCTACCATGCTTGAATATGATGTCCTATCCAATCAAGTCACCAAAAAGTTGAAAACCAGTAGTGATTTTGGGTGCTAGGAATGATATAGTTGATGGTGTCTGTCAAATTCACTTCAGCTTAATAAGTATTTATTGCACATTTTCTATGTATAAAGTGTGATAATGCATGATAATATGTATCACAAAACAGTAAGTCTGTAGGTCACAGATGAATGGTCATAGCATTAAGTGGTTATACAAAGTTTACAAAAACTGATGTTCTGAATACTCTCATAGTTGATTTTTACTTGACTCTTACTATCATCATGTTTGAAGGAAGACAGCTTAAAAGGTCTAGAGAATATTTTAGTTATTAATATCCTTGAATTGAGAAATCATAATTAGTTTTGTGACTTAAAATATTTTTACCATTAACTATGTTATCAAGATTATTATTTTAATTCTTTTAGCATGATGGCAGAAACATTAAATAAGAAGAAAGAATCATATAAGTGAAATTATATGACTGTGTAGTAGTGTAACTATACTCTGTTGTTGGTTCTGGCTTCTCTAACATGTTTATTAAGTATATGTGCATCATATTCAAATAAAATCTCTGAAAGAATATATTTACTTCTTGAGAATTTTTTTTCTTGAAAACAGACAGTATAGTTTGAAATTAATTCTCAACCTACTCCTAAATAAAACATGTCTTTATGTGATGGCAGCAAGGGACAAATATAAAAATAGCAAGTGGAAAGAGTAAGAGGTGGGGCTGGGTGGTGGTGCACCTGGCTGAACACACACATATTACAGTGTGTAAGGTGCTGGGTTCAAGTCCCTGGTCCTACCTGAAGGGGGAAGCTTCATGAGTGATGAAATGGTGCTGCAGGTATTTCTCCTTCTCTATCGCCCCTTTCCATCTCAATTTCTCCTTGTCTCTTTCCAAAACATAACAAAACTTTGTTTAAAAAAAGAAAGAGTAAGAAGTTGTTTTCTGTGTTGTGTGTTACTGATAGCATTTAAGGAAGCACTCTTCAGAACTCCTATGATCCCAGGAGTAGCTACAGGGCACAATGACCACCTTAAAGGAGGAGGGAAGATGGGAGTCGGGCTGTAGCGTAGCGGGTTAAGCGCAGGTGGCACAAAGCACAAGGACCGGCATAAGGATCCCGGTTCGAGCCCCGGCTCCCCACCTGCAGGGGAGTTGCTTCACAGGCGGTGAAGCAGGTCTGCAGGTGTCTTTCTTTCTCTCCTCCTCTCTGTCTTCCCCTCCTCTCTCCATTTCTCTCTGTCCTATCCAACAATGACAACAACAATAATAACTACAACAATAAAACAACAAGGGCAACAAAGGGAATAAATAAAATAAATATTAAAAAAATAGAATCAAAAGGAGGAGGGATGAAATGGAAACTATACATGCTGGGAAGAGAAGATTAGAAACAGAAGCGAGGAGAGGACTGGAATTAGTCTACTGATACTAAAATCTTCATGTTTTTAAGATTTTTGATTTATTTATTAATGAGAAAGATAGGAGGAGAGAGAAAGAATCAGACATCAATCTGGCACATGTGCTGCTAGGGATCGAACCCAGGACCCCATGCCTGAAAGTCCAAAGCTTTATCACTGTGCCATCCCCCGGACCACTGAAGCTTCGTGTTTTTGTTTTGTTTTTAATAAATACATCTTTTAAAATTTGTATTTATTTACTGGATAGAGAAAGCCAGAAATCAAGAGGGAAGGGGGTGATAGAGAAGAAAAAGTGACAGAGACACCTGCTGCACTGTGTCCCATTTGCAAAGCTTTCCCTCTGCAGGTGGGGGTTCAAACCTATATCCTTGCACACTGTGACATGTGTGCTCAACCAGGTGCATCACCACACAGCACCTTGACTTGGGTTTTATTAAAAATTATTTGCAATTTTCTGTGTTTTTAATTTGAGCATGTTTTATGTTTTAACGGTTTAGAAAAATTCATTTTTTCTTTATATATTTAAAAATAACCTTTTATATTTCAGAGGAATTGAGATGGTAGGCGGAGATAGACAGGAAGATGGGGCAAGGTGGTGCAACACTTGGTTAAGGGCTCACATTACAATGTACAAGGGCCCAAGTTCAAGCCCCTAGTCCCCACCTTCAGGTGGAAAGTTTCATGAGTGGTGAAGCAGGGCTGCAGGTGTCTCTCTGTCTCTTTCGCTCTATTTCCCTCTCTTCTCTCAATTTCTGTCTCTATCCAATAATAAATAAAATATTATTTTTAAAAGTAAGGAAGACTCCCAGCTACATGTGCTGTCACTCCCTCAGCCTGCAAGGGTCAAATTTGCCATCGAAAACGACGACCTCTACTTTTTTCTTTTGTATTTTGATAAACACTGAAGAAGCTGGAGCTGTTAAACTTTATCTTGGGGAAAACCTCAGAACTGGTTCATTTGGTGTCGTGGAACCTCTTACTGCTTTCAATACACAATTAGTAATCAACTGTTTTGTATACTTGTTTTCAGTTTTCATTTCGACAAACGAGCACTGTAATTATAGCTGTTAGAATAAAATCTCTTAACTATTAAAAAAAAAGTGAGGAAGACTGAGCGAGAGACACCTGTAACACTACTTTACTGAACATGAAGTTTCCCTTCCGACAAGTCAGGATCAGGGAGTTGAACCCAGATTGTTGCATATGGTAACAGGTGCACTTAATCATGTTAGCCACTTCCTGGCCCTGAAAATCTGTTGTGTGTTTTTTCCACTCTGTCCGCTGAGAATCTGTTTTTTTTTTTCATCTGTGAAATGGAGATATGTATCTTTCTCTTGCAATGTGAATACAGATATGACGGGCCTAGACCTCGAAAAGATCCCTCTCCCCATTGTCACTCGTCATCTCTATCAGGAACAACACAATAGACCCCTTTGTGAGCCCCCAAAGGACCTTGCCCTCAATGTGTATCAACAAAGGTAGAGAATGTTCCATCCTCCAAAGGGAGGCTGGACAGCATACTCTATCTTCCACCACGGGAATTTGGTCCTGAAATTGGGGCACCTTGGAACATTCCTACTCATGACCCCAGAATATGAGCTCAGATCTACAGGGATGCAGAGGTCACATAGGCTCCTAAGCTGAATATGGGCCCCAGATCACATCACATTGACGGCGTTTACAGTCAGCAATACTTATACCCCTTTCCCATATTTAGGAGCTACTCTGTTTCCTGATCCAGCTTTCTGATCCTTTTTCCAGCCATGACTTCATCTCCCCAGACAATAACATGGGTCCACCTGCATATGAGATGTCAGGCTCAGGAAAGAAAGAAAGAAAGAAAGAAAGAAAGGAAGAAAGAAAGAAAGAAAGAAAGAAAGAAAGAAAGAAAGGGAAAGAAGAAAGAAAGAAGCAAAGAAAAAGAAAGAAAGAAAAAAAGAAAGAAAGAAAGAAAGAAAGAAAGAAAGAAAGAAAGGAAAACCTAGTATAGGTATAGTCATGGGCTCTTTGGATTGTAACTAAAATAGTACTACTAACTATCTACAAAATGGAGACCCCCTCCAACTCTTCATCTGAACTATTCCCCTTTAAGGTCATGATTAGTCAACAATTTGTTTGGCTCTACAGGTTAACTCTCTTTGCAGCCACCAGGTTCCAGATGCTACCATGAGGCCAACTGGACTTCCCTGAGCAGACAACCCCACCAACATGTCCTAGAGCCCCGCTTCCCCAGAGCTCTGCCCCACTAGGGAAAGAGAGAGAGGCTGGGAGTATGGATCAACCTGTCAATACTCATGTTCAGTGAGGAAGCAATTACAGAAGCCAGACCATCTACCTTCTACACCCCATAATGACCCAGGGTCCATATTCCCAGAGGGATAATGAATAGGAAAGCTATCAGGGGAGAGGATGGGACACAGAGTTCTGGTGGTGGTAATTGTGTGGCGTTGTACCCCTCTAATCCTATGACTTTTGTCAGTGTTTCCTTTTTGTAAATCAAAAATTTTAAAAATAATTACAACACACACACACACACATATATTGCTGGTTACATAAGATCTATGTAGTTGTCTTCTTTATCTATTTCATCATACTGTCATACCCATTTCAAGACAAGAGACAATATTTACCTAAAATTATTATTTTTACAATACAGTTTTAATGAAGAGTAAGTGGATGTCCCAACCCCATCTCTGGAATTGTAAGAATTAGATATGCCTTGGTACATATCCAACATGAATTTAAACTAATACTGCAACACAAAAATTTTACTCTGTCATTCTTACATAATGTGACCCATCCAAAAGAGGATGAGTCTCACAGTTGTGGTAAAGCATTTAGAACCATTACCACAGATTTGTCCCAGTAATACCAATGGTCACGGGATTTTTGACAACAGTATGAAGAAATCTAACATCCAGAAACATTAAATTCCAGAGTATAAGCAAAGGATTTGTATATGCCAACAGAAGAGGTCATTCTTACAAAAATTAACACCCAAAACTTTAAATTACTACAAAAGTGGAGTAGAAGCAACTTCATTACTGAGAGACAAGTATGCAAAGGATGATAGCCAGAATATACAAATACAATGGATGACAGTCAGAATATACAAATACAAAAAGAAAAGGTTTAATCTTTCAGTTCATACATCTAGTAGAAAATTCATCCTCACTTATTCAAGAGCTCTAATTTCTCTATATCGTTCTACCCAGGCAGCCTCATCTTTTGCTTCTACTAAGTACTGCTTCTATGACATGCCTTGGAAAGGGTTTAGATCAAGCTTGTGTGCATGACACAATGGCATGCGGAGTGAGCTGAAGGTAATCAAGGCTCAGCAAAGTTGGAAAATAATGGTTTTTCTTTCATTGGTCTGCCTAAAAATATTAGGAGGGGGCTAAAACGTAGATTGAGTGGGGAAACAGAGCCATTATCAGAGATATATTTTATATCAAAAGATTGGTCTCCAAGCACGTTAAACATTGACTTCCCAAACCTCTGCTCTCCTTTGCCTCTCCTGAATTGTCTTTCTCCCACATCGCACCCCCACCCCCACGCCTCCCCTTCTCCTTTGCTCAGGATGACAAGGAACCTCAGTTGCCTGACTGCCTTTCAGTCCCATAAGTCTAGTATTTTTGTACAAAGAAAACTAAACTAAGCTGCTTTTCTCCTGTCAGACTTATACTAGTTTAATTAATGGATCAGCCAATAAATCAAGAGGGAAGCAGGGAGACATTTTTGTGTTCCACTTGTGTGTGTAGGAAGCCGCAGGCCAAGGATCCCACTTCCCTGCTACATTCTGTCAAGGTCTCTGGGGGATGCTGCCACCCCCAGGCAGTGCCACACTGGGAAAGGCACCTCATTCAAGGTGCTCAAGAACCTGCAGACTTCCCCACTGCTCTTAGCTCAGTGTTGGAAAGACCTCTTTCAAAAAAAAACTGTATCTGCTGTGACAGATTTGGGTTCTTGAACAGAAGTTAGGGTGTTACACTAAGTTAGCGAACAGACTTGCCTAGTTGCTTAAGTAGGGTTTGAAGAAAAAGAGAGGAATTGGGGGTCAAGGGGCAGAAAGATGCCTTACAAGGTAAGGGCCATCCACTGCCCATGCACTCACCCAAGTCCAATCCCTGACACCACAGGGAGTACATGGCACTGGGACAAGTTCCAATCCTATGGTATTTCTTCCTCTCCGGCTCCATCTGTCTCTATATCTGCATAAAAACAAACAAGCAAACATGTTTCAGGGGCAATGACGTTGCACATGCACAGGGTCATGGTTCTGAAAAGATAGAGAGAAATCTATGAAAAACAATTTAGTCATTTAAAAATTACCTTGCCTTCCCCCTGAACAGAAAAGTGCACATGCTTTCTGAGCTGTCATCTCTCTCTTGCTGTTGTCTTTATTTTTGTTTTTCAAGCTATCATGTAAATTATTTTATCTTCAATACATATTTTAAAATTACTATATAGAAACTTGTCTTTCTAGAAAGAAGCTTGTCCACACATTCTCTTCCCGAGAAACTCTAGCCTTGCTACTTATACACACTCAAGACAGGTTCATCTTCACACGCTGCTGACGACATCTTAATTCTCACGACCCTCAGTGTGTCCTTGCAAGCCATGTCTCTGCTGGGACTCTCAATTTTCAGTCTCAGCATAGATTATAACACTTTTAGCTCCTATTCTATTTTACATATGAAGGAAATTCAAAGACCATTAAAATTAAACACATAGTTGGCCAGGCAAAATAGCTCACTTGCATAGTGTACTGCTTTGCCATGGGTGTGACCTAGCACACATCCCACTAATACACAACCCTGCACTGTGCTCTCTCTGTGTTTCTTTTTCTTTTTTTTTATTATTTATCTATTCCCTTCTGTTATCCTTGTTTTTTTTTTTAATATTGTAGATATTATTGATGTTGTTGTTGTTGGATAGGACAGAGAGAAATGGAGAGAGGAGGGGAAGACAGAGATGGGAGAGAAAGATAGACACCTGCAGACCTGCTTCACCATCTGTGAAGCAACTCCGCTGCAGGTGGGGAGCCGGGGGCTGGAACCGGGACCCTTACGCCGGTCCTTTGCGCCACCTGTGCTTAAGCCACTGTACTACCACCCGACACCCCTCTCTGTGTTTCTATCTAATGAATAAATAAATAAATGATACAATTGTAGCACATTTATAGATATATTTTTAGAAGCTTCCACTAAGGCTATTCTTTCACTTCCTTTATGCCTTGGTCAGCTTCTATTTTGTGTCTTACTTATATCCATCCCAAACTATAAAGATACTTCCTGAAAGTCTTCCAAATGCCAAATTCCTTCCTGTTGCAGATAAGACCAGTTCCCAAGGGCTTAGAGTGAGGCTTAGAAACACACCCTCTGGGTAACAACTATGCCATAAGGCAAGTTTACTACTGCTATGCTTGAGGCTCTATTCTTGAGCTCGATTCCGGTCACACGTACCTACCATTAACTTTATGGTAGTTCTGGGCACCAGGGATGTCACTGTGGACAGTACAGACAGACATTGTCTGCATGCAGCAAACCAGCTCCTCCTCTCATGTTTTCTCAGAGACCTCATTTTTCCTGCTCATCAGTCAAACTATCATGCTCCTCTGAAGTCTCTGAAAGTCAGTATTTGAAGTGACTACCTTACAGCTCTTCCATGTGATTTCCTGCATAAATACTAAAGTCAGACTTACTTCTGAGCATAACTGGCATGACATTTTCCTTTCAGAGGGAAGGGGGAAGCATATTTCTGAGTACCTACATCGAGTGCTGGTATTTATGATACACAGTCTCACTAATCATCACAACAGCAGGTAAAACAAACTATCTCCACTTGCAAATAAAATGCCATAACATCCTTAAGATCAAATCACAGAGCTTGAAAAAGACAGTTTGGCGGTAGATGCCAAGTACAACCCAGAGACTTCATTCCCTTCCTACTTGAGGGGGCAATCATTGCCCTGGGGTTCCAGATGGGGAGCAGTGGCACTGGCCAGGCCTGGAAGGGGGTTGGGCAATGACAGAACACCAACACATTGATTTGTATAGCTTTGCCCTTACTCCCCTTGCCCACCCCACCCCCATAGGAGTCAGAAGGTAGCCCACAGTCTTATACTTCTACCTTTGGAATTTTATTCCTTGATTCTACAACACTTTCAGCTACTAGACATTCTCTAGTGGCTGAGAGGCAGAATTCTGTGTTGTTTCTTTTTCACCAGAGCACTGCTCAGCATTTGTTTTTGGTGGTATGGGGGATTTAACAGGAGACTTTAGAGCCTCAGGCATGAAAGTCTTTTGCACACCATTACACTATCTCCCCTGTTCCTGAAAGTAGGTTTTGAAGTAAGTTCAAAGGACCTAACTCAAATTTTGAAGGAGGAAGGAAGCACATACTTCTCCTATCTCTCAAGTTAAATGATGACTTTTATTCTGCCAACTCTAGACAATGAGGTGGGGCGAGAGTGAGCTTGTTTCCGCAATCTCTCTACCCAGCTCCACAATCGGGATGGATCTCAACTCAGACAACTGAAAACTTCAAATTCTAGAAACAGGATGTAAGCTTAAACAACACAGAAGGAACATCAAACCATGACGATGCCATGAAACTTCAATTGCCAAATACTTGGGAGCTAGATTTATCTGGGAGAAGATTCACCTATAATAGCACATTTTAGTTAACATGGCCCAGGAGGTGGTTCAGTGAATAAAGTGCTGAACTATCTGGCATGAGGTTCTCAATGAAGCCTGAGATCGCATATGCCAGAGTGGTGCTCTGGTTCTTTCTCTTCTCGCTCTTAAATAAACAGATACTAAAATCACTTTAGCCGATGCCTTTATTTAGCAAAATGATTACTTAACAGTGTACAGAAGGGATGCACTATGGAAGAAATTGAAAATGGTCGATTTCCCTATTTAAACTTATCTTCATTTACCTATTGGATAGAAACAGCTAGAAATTGAGAGGGGAGGAGAGATGATAAAGAGGAAGAGAGACAGAGAGACACCTGCAGCCCTACTTCACACTCCAAAGCTTTCCCTCTGCAAGTGGAGACTGGGGCCTCAAACCCTCAAACCCAGGTTCTTGTGGCCTGTAACATGTGTGCTCAAGCAGGGCCTGGTGGTGGCACACTCAGTGGAGTGCAGGCATCATCTACACTTGCTGGGGGGAAGCTTCATGAGCAGTGGAGCAGTGCTGCAGGTATCTTTCCTCCTTCTCTATCTCTGTCTCTTCCCTTCTATCAAAAAAGAAAGAAAAAGGAAAACATGGCTCTCAGGAATGGTGGAGCCATGTAGACACCAAGCCCCAGCAATAACCTTGGCAGCAAAACACAAAAACCATTGCTCTTATTTTGAAGAAATTACACTGATTTATCTAAGTAAGTTGTGAGTTAATGCTAATCTACCTGTGGAAGGGCTACGGTACTATAGGCCCATTTTTGGTTCCAGAATAGAAATGTGCTGTCTTTGCATGCTTTTGAAAGTCAAATGATAAAATCAACTATGAGTCACCAAAAGGATTTCTTATGGAGTGAGCCTGGTCTAAGGGGTATATAAGGAAGGACACCTAAGGAACTTTTACTGTCAAGGAACAGCAAATTCATTTAAACTAGTCAAGAGAAGTTTAGAATGAAGTTCCTTCTACTGATGCTGGTCTTGACGGCCACTTCTTCCAAAGCTGATGATGCCTCCTCTGACTACATAAGCTTGAAAGAAGACGACATAGAATTCGCAAATGTAAGTGGTGACACTGTAGTGTTTAGCTAGCCTGCTTTCTGTCTCTAAAATCTATGTCATTGATCAGCTTTATTTTGAATAGTACTAGTTGAAAACTGGTTCAGGAGTCTGTTTACTTTGGGTGTTTCTTTTTTTTTTTTCTGTGTCAAAAAGAAATGTAGAAAGAGGTATTGTTTTTGAAGGATTTGTATATAATTGGTAAGTGAATTTAGCTCCTCTGGAAAATATGCTGAAGAAGTTTTATTTAAGGTAGCAGGGTGGTAGGTAGTACAGCAAGCAGAGCACACATGCACTCATGTACAAAACTCAGGTTCAAGCCACCAGTCCCCACCTGCAGGGCAGAAGTATTATGAGCAGTGAAGCACTTCTGCAGGTGTTTCTCTTTTTCTCTCTCCATCTCTCTCTCCCTCCTTCTTTCTCTCTGTCTCTCTAAAAAACAAGTTTCCATTACAATAGCTGAAGTTCTGTCTCTGTCATGATTTTTTTTTCATTAATCCTTCAATACCACCAATAGGTTTCAACATTGCCTTGATTAGTTAACCACTCAAACTGTCATGATAATTAAAAAAGGGATGTGAGAGTGATCTGGCTGTGACATCTGTCATCCCATTGATCACCAGGGGTGATAATTTTTTTTAAAAAAAGGTATTTTTTTCTTTTTTAAAATTTCTTTATTGGGGAATTAATGTTTTACATTCAACAGTAAATACAATAGTTTGTACATGCATAACATTTCCCAGTTTTCCATATAATAATACAACCCCCACTAGGTCCTCTATCATCCTTCTTGGATCTGTATTCTCTCCACCCACCCTCCCATCCCAGAGTCTTTTACTTTGGTGCAATACACCAATTCCAGTTCAGGTTCTACTCTTTTTTTTTTTTTCTGATCTTATTTTTCAACTTCTGCCTGAGAGTGAGATTATCCCATATTCATCCTTCTGTTTCTGACTTACTTCACTTAACATGAAGTTTTTAAGGTCCATCCAAGATTGGCTGAAAATGGTGAAGTCACCATTTTTTTATAGCTGAGTAGTATTCCATTGCTCAGCCATTCATCTGTTGTTCGGCACCTGGGTTGCTTCTAGGTTTTGGCTACTACAAATTGTGGTGCCAAGAACATATGTGTACACAGATCTTCTTGGATGGGTGTGTTGGGTTCCATAGGATAAATCCCCATGAAAGGAATTGCAAGATCATAGGAATCAGTCTTAGTAACAGTTTGTGACAGGTCTTTGCCAGAACTGGAAATTAGTACTACTGCATTATTATAATTAGTTGTCTGACACTAGGTATAAGAGCAATGTCTGGGGAGTCGGGCTGTAGCGCAGCGGGTTACGCGCAGGTGGCGCAAAGCACAAGGAACGGCATAAGGATCCTGGTTCGAACCCCAGCTCCCCACCTGCAGGGGAGTCGCTTCACAGGTGGTGAAGCAGGTCTGCAGGTGTCTATCTTTCTCTCCTCCTCTCTGTCTTCCCCTCCTCTCTCCATTTCTCTCTGTCCTATCCAACAATGACAACAACAATAATAACTACAACAATAAAACAACAAGGGCAACAAAAAGGGAATAAATAAATAAAATAAATATTAAAAAAAGAATTAAAAAAGAGCAATGTCTGTAGTTGAGTCAGTTATGCAGAGCTTCAACAGAAGCCTGCTAATCTATAACAATCTATTGCTAAATGTATTTTTCCAGGAGTACCTTGCAAATTTCTATGGCCTCAAGACTGAAAGACAGCCAGAGAGCATATCAGAAGTCGCTGAGAACATGATGGAGAATAAAATCCAGGAAATGCAGAGGTTCTTTGCGTTAAACATGACAGGGCAGTTGGATGCACCTACTCTCAACATGATGCACAGGCCTCGCTGTGGAGTGCCCGACGTTCAACATTTCAGCGTAGTTCCTGGGAGGTGGAAGAAACGACTTATCACCTACAGGTAACGCTGCAGCCCACCACCTTTCCTACCTTCTAATAGGTCTGACTTCTAGTGAAAAAAAAAATTCATTGTCTCTAGCAGAAAGAATTCACTGATCATTCAAGAAGGAGTTATCTGGTTTGCCAGTCTAGATTAGGAAGGCTGTAAATAAAAGGAAAATGGTGATGAATTCATAAAGAACAAGAGAGAGGAAACATGTTTAGACCAGTCAAGGTAGACATATGCAGAGATTTGGAAGCATGGGCAAAAGACTAATAAGCATCTGTGAACATGAATCCCACATAATGATGATGCATAAATCATAAATGAGAAGAAATTAGGTTTGGTTCTGTTTTAAGGAAGAAGTTGCACAAGGATAAATGTTTCTGTAGCTAGTAAAGTCAGGCTTCCTTGGGTTCTTTTACTCTTTGTTTTCTGTTTCTGGGGCTTTTTACGACTCCAGGTTGGCTTTTTTGCATAGTGAAAAAGATGGGTATGAAGGGCAGTGATCACAGCACGAATGTCGTCTAGTGCAGTGGGGGCTGGGCTTAAACTGGCTCCCATGCATAGCAAAGCGGGCATGCTACCCATATGAGATATGTTGCTGCCCAAGTCAGGTGTTTTTTTTATATATCTTATCAATTTATGTATGAAGTAACTTAACCTCCAAAAGTGCTTTCAGATGTAAAGTATTATAATAAGACACAATTAACATATGGTTCTGTTTGTTTTCTCTCTTTTGTTTTACTGCTAAGAATCAATAATTACACTCCCGACATGAGGCCTGAGGATGTTGACTATGCCATCCAGAGAGCTTTTACTGTATGGGCTCTGGTGAGTCCTCTGAATTTCAGAAGGATTCATGTGGGCAAGGCAGACATTATGATACTATTTGTAGTTGGAGGTAAAGACTTGCTTTTAATCCACCTAAAGGATTTGGTATGGCCTGTAGAGTGTATAGCAGAACTAACTTTCTTTTCTCTCTCTTCCTTTCTTCATTTCTTTTTCTTTCTTCCTTTCTTTCTTTCTTTCTTTCTTTCCTTCTTTCCTCCCTTCGTTCCATTTTTTTTTAAGATCATGGAGACGGTCATCCTTTTGATAGCACAGGTGACGTCTTAGCCCATGCTTTTTACCCTGGATCTCGTTTTGAAGGAGATACACATTTTAATGATGCTCAGTACTGGACAAAACACAAGCAAGGTTGGTAAATAAAAGCAAACTATTACAACACACACAAACAAAATCACCCACCTCCAAAGATCCTTTTAAATCCTAACTAATGAAAGACCACATTTTGAGATTTATGCTACTTAGCCATGCAGAACATCTTGAAATTTCAAAGGATCCCAGAAAAAAAGATCATTTCATACAGATCTGTACTGATAGAGGTAATACAGGTCTTTATTGAGAGAGGTAATTACAGATAAATAAACTACAGGTAGAAGTAATTATTGTAAGCAGAACTTGAATTGGAGTTGGTGTACTGCACCACAGTCAAAGACTGGGATGTGGGGAGGGTGCAGGTCCTGGAGCATGATGACAGAGGAGGACCTAGTGGGGGTTGAAGTGTTATACAGAAAACTGGTAAATGGTACACATGTACAAACTATTATATTTTACTGTCAACTGTACACCATCAATCCTTCAAGAAAGAAATTTTTTAAAAAAGAAGTAATTCTCAGCATGTGGGAAATTACCAAGTTCTTATTACTGTGTCCTTTTGACCTGCCCACCTCACCTTCATTTTAACTGGTTCAGGCCTATACTTTCAAAAAGCCTAATTATTCAAGAAAATTCAAACCATAAGTGCTTATTATTCATTAGACAGGACAGACAGAAATTGAAAGAGGAATGAAAGATGGAGAGGGAGAGAGAAAGACAGACACCTGCTTTACCACTATGAAGCGATTCTCCTGCAGGTGGGGACCCAGGGGCTCGAACCGGTATTATTCTCAAAACAATTCACAGCAGAATGTATTTCATTTGTCTTGCTAGAGCAGTATTCTCTGGAGAGAGAAGATATAGCCCCAAGGGGGCTATATGATAATACTTGGAGACATTTTCTGATTGTCAATAAACTTGAGCAGGGCTTACTGCTTGAATTTCATGGTAGTTTCAAAGATTTCTAGACATCTGCAATGCTCAAGACAACCCTCAAAGCAATGATTACCTGGCATTTAGTGTCTACAGAGAAAAGATTTTTAAAAATCTTGTACCAGAGGTAGGCAAAAAAGAAAAAAAAAATCCCCCAGAGTTTCCTTAGTCTCTGTGTCAGATGCTGTGTTGCTGTCCTCTAGAAGCAAACATATGTCATTGCTCCTTTCACCTTTTGCATGGTTTCTTTACAGGCACAAATTTGTTCCTAGTTGCTGTTCATGAACTCGGCCATGCCTTGGGTCTTGCTCATTCCAAAGACCCAAAGGCTATAATGTTTCCCACCTACAATTACGTTGACGTCAACACATTTCGCCTTTCTGAGGATGACATACGTGGCATTCAGTTTATTTATGGTAAATTGAATTTCTTTATTATTTTGCCTATAACGTTCCTCTTAAGAATATTCCCCTGATATCTGCATTTGGATAAAGCATGGCTATCTATTTTCTTTTTGATACCTATAAAAAATCGTAAAGGAGGGAGTCGGGCTGTAGCGCAGCGGGTTAAGCGCAGGTGGCGCAAAGCACAAGGACCGGCATAAGGATCCCGGTTCAAACCCCGGCTCCCCGCCTGCAGGGGAGTCGCTTCACAGGCAGTGAAGCAGGTCTGCAGGTGTCTATCTTTCTCTCCTCCTCTCTGTCTTCCCCTCCCCTCTCCATTTCTCTCTGTCCTATCCAACAACGACAACAATAATAACTACAACAATAGAACAACAAGGGCAACAAAAGGGAATAAATAAAATAAATATTTAAAAAAAACCTAAAAAAAAAAAAAAATCGTAAAGGTAACCAGCGTAGATATTACCTTCATTTTGAAAACATATACAAGAGACCTGGTGTGCTATACCAAAACCAGAATCTGAGAGCTTTCTTTTGAAAAACTACTTTTGTTTACCCATTGTGAGGTGGGGGGTGGGGGGGACGAATACCAGAAGAGTACTCAACTCTGGAATAAAGTGGTACTAAGGGTCTGACCTGCAGCCTCTGGGGCCTCGGCCATGTTACAGCATTCTCATAGACTGAGCTATCTGTCCCCAGAGCCTGAGGCTTCTTTCTAGCCATAAAGAGAAGTAATCTAACCAGAACAGGAAAAGAAGTGATCAGATTTTTCTCCTCCATGATGTTAAAACCACGTGAGAAAATACTCTTTTATCATATTATGCCTATGAATTTTATAAAGCTGAAAATGTTTTAATTTTAAGAGATTTGTTTACCTATTTTATGGAAGAGAAAGCATCAGATCACTGCTCTGACATGTTCAGAGCTATGGATTAAACATCAAGCCATAGATATATAGATATAGATATATAGATACAGAAAGATAGAGATAGAGATACAGATACATAGAGATAGAGATAGAGATAGAGATATATTCTGTACTCTATTAAGAAACTGCCTCCACAGGCTGGGAGTATGGATCAACCAGTCAATGCCCATGTTCAATTGGGGAAGCAATTATAGAAGCCAGACCTTCTACCTTCTGCACCCACAATGATCTTGGGTCCATGCTCCCAGAGGGATAAAGAATAGGAAAAAGCTATCAGGGGAGGGGATGGGAAATGAAATCTGGTGGTCGGAATAGTGCAGAGTTGTACCCTTCTTATCCTATGGTTTTGTTAATGTCTCATTTTAAAATTAATTAATAATTAATTAATTAATTAATTAATTGACAAACACCACATAGCCTTAAAAAACACCTGCCTCCCAAGGCTTATATTCTATATTTTTCTTTAATTTGAAATGTTAGAAAAGAACAATTCCCCCTCTTATGGATTAAAACAAATTTTTTCCCCAAAAACTCATTAAAATGTGTTTTCAGGGCGACCGGGAAGTATAGAATCCCCATCAAACTCAGCTGCTTGTGGCCCCAATTTGCGCTTTGATGCTGTCAGTACAGTGGGAGATGAAATCTTTTACTTTAAAGACAGGTATGATCATTTTTATATCTACACAACATTTAAGATGGTCAGATTTTGTATGTGTGCATGTCAGAGAATAGTAGGATGTGAGGAAAGACATACTGGCCAAAAATTCTAAGTAGGAATCTGAGTTTGATAGAAGGCATTGGAAAAATCTTCACGATTATAAAGTGTGGAGAGCAGAGTGGTTAAAATTGTGTCCTAACTTGAATACTGACATGTAAAAATGGGCTTGCAGGAGTGTGACAGGAATCTTGGTTACAAAAAGACAGAAGGCAGAGAAGCTAGACTCTTTGAACCATAGATGACAATGATGCACAGTCACTACAATTGTGACAGTACTTATTGAAAAGACTTGATTTCTACTGATAGAAAAGAAAACTCCAGGATGACATGACCACTATTGTAGAATATGTGGAAGTGGATATTGGAGGCTGGGAGCATCGAGATTAGTATTTCGTTGTAGGCACATGCTCTTCATTTCTAGATTATAAAACTGAGATACTTGAGGTTAAGTGACTTCCTTTAGATTACAAAACTGGTGAACAGACTGTGGGGCTAGAAGAGCCACACTTCTTGATTCCAAGTGCCAGGTATTTCTTTTCTTTCTTTCTTTTTAAAAAATTATTTATTTATTTATTCCCTTTTGTTGCCCTTGTTGTTTTATTGTTATAGTTATTATTGTTGCTGTTATTGATGTCATCGTTGTTGGATAGAAAAGAGAGAAATGGAGAGAGGAAGGGAAGACAAAGAGTGGGAGAGAAAGACAGACACCTGCAGACCTGCTTCACCGCCTGTGAAGCAACCTCCTTGCAGGTGGAGAGCCGGGGGCTTGAACCGGGATCTTTACGCCGGTCTTTGGGCTTTGCGCCACCTGTGCTTAACCTGCTGCACTACCACTGGACTCCCTTTCCAGTTATGCATATATAGCACTCACCTGTGAAGAGCTCTGAAAGAAGTGATGAAGCTCCTTTCTTTTGAAGTTCCTACCAGAATGTGGAAGTAATGAGAAGAGACTGTATATTCCATTCACAGATCCTTCCCACTCACATTTCATAGTTCCTAGGTCTACAGTGATTTTTTAAAAATATGTTTTAAGTGTTACTTTTTATTTAAAACAGGCTCATATGGCAGAGGCTTCCTGGAAGTCCAAAGAGCAATACTAGTTTAATTTCTTCTTTGTGGCCAAGCTTACCATCTGACATTCAAGCCGCTTATGAAATTGAAGACAGGAAACAGCTTTTTCTCTTTAAAGGTAAGTCTAATGTTTAGTTTTGCTGTGTGTCTACCTTAAGGGAGAGAAAAGTTAAATATAAACCAAAAGAACACTCCAAATTTTATTAATGGTGGTTGAAGTAAAATTTAAACTAGCTTAGTACCTAGGTAACTTCTAAAACTTCTTGGAGATATTTGTAAAGCATGAGGTGGTTATACTTGTAAAAGCAAAGAGGATACCATCACATTGAGGAACAAAGCCATACAATTTGGAACTATGAGAAAAGAGTGGCGTAAGGATCCCGGTTCAAGACCCCGGCTCTCCCCTAGTAGGGGAGTCGCTTCACAGCCAGTGAAGCAGGTCTGCAGATGTCTGTTTTTCACTCCCCCCTTTGCCTTCCCCTCCTCTCTCCATTTCTCTCTGTCCTATCCAGTAACGACATCAATAACAACAACAATAACTATAATAATAAAACAACAAGGGCAACAAAGGGTAATTAATAAATATTAAAAAAAGAAAATCCTTGAAAAACAAGACTGACATTGTTGAAGTGCCAGATCACGCTTTTATATAGTATTTATGTGTCTCTTTGTCTTTATCTTCACAGATGATAGATACTGGATACTCAGCAATCTAAGACCGCAACCAAACTATCCCAAGAGCATCTATTCTTTGGGCTTTCCAGACTCTGTAAAAAAAATTGATGCAGCAGTTTTCAATCCACTGTACTCTAAGACCTACTTCTTTGTAGACAATCAGTATTGGAGGTGAGCTTTCTGGTTGTAATTTGCTTTGACCCTTAAGATATGTACAACAGGGGCAGGGTAGTAGCACAACCATTAGAACATCCAAATTAACCATGCCTGAAGATCCAGGTTCAAGCCCCTGGTCCCTGGCCTGCAGGAGGAAATTTCACAAGCAGTATAGCAGTGTTGCAGGTATCTCTCCTCTCTGTTTCCCCTGCTCCCTCTCTGCTTCTCTCTCACACACACACTATCAAAGAGAGATGGGGGTGGTGGAGGAGTGGTGTTTGGGAACAGTGAAGTTACTGTGTCGGCACTAAGTCCCAATAATAACCTTGGTAGCAAAACGAAAAAAAAAAAAAAAAGAATTTGGATAAAGGCTGGAAATGGCGTTTTTCAGAAGGCAGTTTTCCTATGCAAATTTCTAAAGGTCTCTTCCCTTTCTGGGAAAAGGAATAAGAGAACACAGAATTGGAATAGTTTTTTATTTAACTAGTTCTTTTTCCTCTGTATTTGTGGTTTCTGAGATAACATATGGTGTGTTTTCAAACAGAAACATTTCAAATAAAATGCCACGCACTGGTTACATAGTGGTAACACACTGGAAAAGAGTAAGATCTAGTATTTATGCTTTGGAGGGCATAAGGGTTTTTAGATTTCTTTCCATAACATTGGGATCACCTAAAAAAAAATGAAATTATTTTGGAAGATATCCACATACAGGACACTAGACACTGAACTCTACAAAGGAAGACTAGTTCTGGTGGAAGCATCACAGAGAAGTGAAGTGGGGAAAGTGCTTGAGTAGAAGCCAGGAAACCTAGCATTCAGTCCTATAGAGACCGGAAATAAATGAGTATGTTGCCTAGGTTCTTGGTTTACTAACTGGTGTATTAAACCCTTTTCATAATGAGCCTTTCAGTATTGTGGGTTTATTTCAAGTTTTAGGTTATGAACTCCATTTACTATTAAGTTTCTCCCTCCTATTTCTTTGCTTAGGTACTCTGAGAGAAGACAACGTATGGACCCTGGTTATCCCAAACTGATTACCACATATTTCCCAGGAATTGGTCCTAAAATTGATTCAGTCTACTACTACAACAGTAAGTACATTAAAAATTATTAATACTTTGAAAATGCCTTTTGGGAACACTGTACTGATTTAAAGGCAAGATCAAAGGCTAGCTCTCCAAAATAGAAAACAACAAACATAATTGTTCTTCCATGGGCCAGAATGAGGGAACATAACGTGCTAAGCTCAGAATACATGTGCTAGAAGCATAAATGAGACATATTTCCACCATGGTCTTCTAGGCAGAGGTCTAAGATTGTTGTCACTCACGACTGCCTGTATCTCTGAAATTTGCAGTCCCATCAAGCTGTATATTATATGGAAGTGCGCACAAGACAGCCAGGATGCAGGCAACTGGAGTCCTTCAGATATTTTTTAACCTCCTGGGACTCTTAAGGGATCACAAGAACTGGGGGGCGGGGGGGCAAGAATGGGTTGAGAAAAACTTGAATTTGTGTTTTTGAATGTCTTCAAGCAAGATTAGCCTGAACAATATTATTGACTGCCCCAATTTCTCCAACAAATTTGGGCTTAATCTCTTCTGCCCTACCTGGAGTCTTCCACCTGGAGTGTGATTTTTCTAAAACATCTGTATCTTAATAATCAGCATTCTAGAACAACCCCTTCTCAAGAAAGGTAGTAAAGATACCAAATGGTGGCATGGCTGGCAGTAAGCAGGTACGCAGGGGCAGGAGATTCAGCCATGGGAGCCAACAGTTACATTCTTCAATCAGACTCATCTAGTCCACACAACCTATAAAACACAGACCTATACTTATTTTTTAAAGAAGAAATATAAGCTTTAAATTAAACCATTCCATTTCTTTCCACTTTTAGAGCACTACTATTTCTTCCAAGGATCTACCATGCTTGAATATGATGTCCTATCCAATCAAGTCACCAAAAAGTTGAAAACCAGTAGTGATTTTGGGTGCTAGGAATGATATAGTTGATGGTGTCTGTCAAATTCACTTCAGCTTAATAAGTATTTATTGCACATTTTCTATGTATAAAGTGTGATAATGCATGATAATATGTATCACAAAACAGTAAGTCTGTAGGTCACAGATGAATGGTCATAGCATTAAGTGGTTATACAAAGTTTACAAAAACTGATGTTCTGAATACTCTCATAGTTGATTTTTACTTGACTCTTACTATCATCATGTTTGAAGGAAGACAGCTTAAAAGGTCTAGAGAATATTTTAGTTATTAATATCCTTGAATTGAGAAATCATAATTAGTTTTGTGACTTAAAATATTTTTACCATTAACTATGTTATCAAGATTATTATTTTAATTCTTTTAGCATGATGGCAGAAACATTAAATAAGAAGAAAGAATCATATAAGTGAAATTATATGACTGTGTAGTAGTGTAACTATACTCTGTTGTTGGTTCTGGCTTCTCTAACATGTTTATTAAGTATATGTGCATCATATTCAAATAAAATCTCTGAAAGAATATATTTACTTCTTGAGAATTTTTTTTCTTGAAAACAGACAGTATAGTTTGAAATTAATTCTCAACCTACTCCTAAATAAAACATGTCTTTATGTGATGGCAGCAAGGGACAAATATAAAAATAGCAAGTGGAAAGAGTAAGAGGTGGGGCTGGGTGGTGGTGCACCTGGCTGAACACACACATATTACAGTGTGTAAGGTGCTGGGTTCAAGTCCCTGGTCCTACCTGAAGGGGGAAGCTTCATGAGTGATGAAATGGTGCTGCAGGTATTTCTCCTTCTCTATCGCCCCTTTCCATCTCAATTTCTCCTTGTCTCTTTCCAAAACATAACAAAACTTTGTTTAAAAAAAGAAAGAGTAAGAAGTTGTTTTCTGTGTTGTGTGTTACTGATAGCATTTAAGGAAGCACTCTTCAGAACTCCTATGATCCCAGGAGTAGCTACAGGGCACAATGACCACCTTAAAGGAGGAGGGAAGATGGGAGTCGGGCTGTAGCGTAGCGGGTTAAGCGCAGGTGGCACAAAGCACAAGGACCGGCATAAGGATCCCGGTTCGAGCCCCGGCTCCCCACCTGCAGGGGAGTTGCTTCACAGGCGGTGAAGCAGGTCTGCAGGTGTCTTTCTTTCTCTCCTCCTCTCTGTCTTCCCCTCCTCTCTCCATTTCTCTCTGTCCTATCCAACAATGACAACAACAATAATAACTACAACAATAAAACAACAAGGGCAACAAAGGGAATAAATAAAATAAATATTAAAAAAATAGAATCAAAAGGAGGAGGGATGAAATGGAAACTATACATGCTGGGAAGAGAAGATTAGAAACAGAAGCGAGGAGAGGACTGGAATTAGTCTACTGATACTAAAATCTTCATGTTTTTAAGATTTTTGATTTATTTATTAATGAGAAAGATAGGAGGAGAGAGAAAGAATCAGACATCAATCTGGCACATGTGCTGCTAGGGATCGAACCCAGGACCCCATGCCTGAAAGTCCAAAGCTTTATCACTGTGCCATCCCCCGGACCACTGAAGCTTCGTGTTTTTGTTTTGTTTTTAATAAATACATCTTTTAAAATTTGTATTTATTTACTGGATAGAGAAAGCCAGAAATCAAGAGGGAAGGGGGTGATAGAGAAGAAAAAGTGACAGAGACACCTGCTGCACTGTGTCCCATTTGCAAAGCTTTCCCTCTGCAGGTGGGGGTTCAAACCTATATCCTTGCACACTGTGACATGTGTGCTCAACCAGGTGCATCACCACACAGCACCTTGACTTGGGTTTTATTAAAAATTATTTGCAATTTTCTGTGTTTTTAATTTGAGCATGTTTTATGTTTTAACGGTTTAGAAAAATTCATTTTTTCTTTATATATTTAAAAATAACCTTTTATATTTCAGAGGAATTGAGATGGTAGGCGGAGATAGACAGGAAGATGGGGCAAGGTGGTGCAACACTTGGTTAAGGGCTCACATTACAATGTACAAGGGCCCAAGTTCAAGCCCCTAGTCCCCACCTTCAGGTGGAAAGTTTCATGAGTGGTGAAGCAGGGCTGCAGGTGTCTCTCTGTCTCTTTCGCTCTATTTCCCTCTCTTCTCTCAATTTCTGTCTCTATCCAATAATAAATAAAATATTATTTTTAAAAGTAAGGAAGACTCCCAGCTACATGTGCTGTCACTCCCTCAGCCTGCAAGGGTCAAATTTGCCATCGAAAACGACGACCTCTACTTTTTTCTTTTGTATTTTGATAAACACTGAAGAAGCTGGAGCTGTTAAACTTTATCTTGGGGAAAACCTCAGAACTGGTTCATTTGGTGTCGTGGAACCTCTTACTGCTTTCAATACACAATTAGTAATCAACTGTTTTGTATACTTGTTTTCAGTTTTCATTTCGACAAACGAGCACTGTAATTATAGCTGTTAGAATAAAATCTCTTAACTATTAAAAAAAAAGTGAGGAAGACTGAGCGAGAGACACCTGTAACACTACTTTACTGAACATGAAGTTTCCCTTCCGACAAGTCAGGATCAGGGAGTTGAACCCAGATTGTTGCATATGGTAACAGGTGCACTTAATCATGTTAGCCACTTCCTGGCCCTGAAAATCTGTTGTGTGTTTTTTCCACTCTGTCCGCTGAGAATCTGTTTTTTTTTTTCATCTGTGAAATGGAGATATGTATCTTTCTCTTGCAATGTGAATACAGATATGACGGGCCTAGACCTCGAAAAGATCCCTCTCCCCATTGTCACTCGTCATCTCTATCAGGAACAACACAATAGACCCCTTTGTGAGCCCCCAAAGGACCTTGCCCTCAATGTGTATCAACAAAGGTAGAGAATGTTCCATCCTCCAAAGGGAGGCTGGACAGCATACTCTATCTTCCACCACGGGAATTTGGTCCTGAAATTGGGGCACCTTGGAACATTCCTACTCATGACCCCAGAATATGAGCTCAGATCTACAGGGATGCAGAGGTCACATAGGCTCCTAAGCTGAATATGGGCCCCAGATCACATCACATTGACGGCGTTTACAGTCAGCAATACTTATACCCCTTTCCCATATTTAGGAGCTACTCTGTTTCCTGATCCAGCTTTCTGATCCTTTTTCCAGCCATGACTTCATCTCCCCAGACAATAACATGGGTCCACCTGCATATGAGATGTCAGGCTCAGGAAAGAAAGAAAGAAAGAAAGAAAGAAAGAAAGGAAGAAAGAAAGAAAGAAAGAAAGAAAGGGAAAGAAGAAAGAAAGAAGCAAAGAAAAAGAAAGAAAGAAAAAAAGAAAGAAAGAAAGAAAGAAAGAAAGAAAGGAAAACCTAGTATAGGTATAGTCATGGGCTCTTTGGATTGTAACTAAAATAGTACTACTAACTATCTACAAAATGGAGACCCCCTCCAACTCTTCATCTGAACTATTCCCCTTTAAGGTCATGATTAGTCAACAATTTGTTTGGCTCTACAGGTTAACTCTCTTTGCAGCCACCAGGTTCCAGATGCTACCATGAGGCCAACTGGACTTCCCTGAGCAGACAACCCCACCAACATGTCCTAGAGCCCCGCTTCCCCAGAGCTCTGCCCCACTAGGGAAAGAGAGAGAGGCTGGGAGTATGGATCAACCTGTCAATACTCATGTTCAGTGAGGAAGCAATTACAGAAGCCAGACCATCTACCTTCTACACCCCATAATGACCCAGGGTCCATATTCCCAGAGGGATAATGAATAGGAAAGCTATCAGGGGAGAGGATGGGACACAGAGTTCTGGTGGTGGTAATTGTGTGGCGTTGTACCCCTCTAATCCTATGACTTTTGTCAGTGTTTCCTTTTTGTAAATCAAAAATTTTAAAAATAATTACAACACACACACACACACATATATTGCTGGTTACATAAGATCTATGTAGTTGTCTTCTTTATCTATTTCATCATACTGTCATACCCATTTCAAGACAAGAGACAATATTTACCTAAAATTATTATTTTTACAATACAGTTTTAATGAAGAGTAAGTGGATGTCCCAACCCCATCTCTGGAATTGTAAGAATTAGATATGCCTTGGTACATATCCAACATGAATTTAAACTAATACTGCAACACAAAAATTTTACTCTGTCATTCTTACATAATGTGACCCATCCAAAAGAGGATGAGTCTCACAGTTGTGGTAAAGCATTTAGAACCATTACCACAGATTTGTCCCAGTAATACCAATGGTCACGGGATTTTTGACAACAGTATGAAGAAATCTAACATCCAGAAACATTAAATTCCAGAGTATAAGCAAAGGATTTGTATATGCCAACAGAAGAGGTCATTCTTACAAAAATTAACACCCAAAACTTTAAATTACTACAAAAGTGGAGTAGAAGCAACTTCATTACTGAGAGACAAGTATGCAAAGGATGATAGCCAGAATATACAAATACAATGGATGACAGTCAGAATATACAAATACAAAAAGAAAAGGTTTAATCTTTCAGTTCATACATCTAGTAGAAAATTCATCCTCACTTATTCAAGAGCTCTAATTTCTCTATATCGTTCTACCCAGGCAGCCTCATCTTTTGCTTCTACTAAGTACTGCTTCTATGACATGCCTTGGAAAGGGTTTAGATCAAGCTTGTGTGCATGACACAATGGCATGCGGAGTGAGCTGAAGGTAATCAAGGCTCAGCAAAGTTGGAAAATAATGGTTTTTCTTTCATTGGTCTGCCTAAAAATATTAGGAGGGGGCTAAAACGTAGATTGAGTGGGGAAACAGAGCCATTATCAGAGATATATTTTATATCAAAAGATTGGTCTCCAAGCACGTTAAACATTGACTTCCCAAACCTCTGCTCTCCTTTGCCTCTCCTGAATTGTCTTTCTCCCACATCGCACCCCCACCCCCACGCCTCCCCTTCTCCTTTGCTCAGGATGACAAGGAACCTCAGTTGCCTGACTGCCTTTCAGTCCCATAAGTCTAGTATTTTTGTACAAAGAAAACTAAACTAAGCTGCTTTTCTCCTGTCAGACTTATACTAGTTTAATTAATGGATCAGCCAATAAATCAAGAGGGAAGCAGGGAGACATTTTTGTGTTCCACTTGTGTGTGTAGGAAGCCGCAGGCCAAGGATCCCACTTCCCTGCTACATTCTGTCAAGGTCTCTGGGGGATGCTGCCACCCCCAGGCAGTGCCACACTGGGAAAGGCACCTCATTCAAGGTGCTCAAGAACCTGCAGACTTCCCCACTGCTCTTAGCTCAGTGTTGGAAAGACCTCTTTCAAAAAAAAACTGTATCTGCTGTGACAGATTTGGGTTCTTGAACAGAAGTTAGGGTGTTACACTAAGTTAGCGAACAGACTTGCCTAGTTGCTTAAGTAGGGTTTGAAGAAAAAGAGAGGAATTGGGGGTCAAGGGGCAGAAAGATGCCTTACAAGGTAAGGGCCATCCACTGCCCATGCACTCACCCAAGTCCAATCCCTGACACCACAGGGAGTACATGGCACTGGGACAAGTTCCAATCCTATGGTATTTCTTCCTCTCCGGCTCCATCTGTCTCTATATCTGCATAAAAACAAACAAGCAAACATGTTTCAGGGGCAATGACGTTGCACATGCACAGGGTCATGGTTCTGAAAAGATAGAGAGAAATCTATGAAAAACAATTTAGTCATTTAAAAATTACCTTGCCTTCCCCCTGAACAGAAAAGTGCACATGCTTTCTGAGCTGTCATCTCTCTCTTGCTGTTGTCTTTATTTTTGTTTTTCAAGCTATCATGTAAATTATTTTATCTTCAATACATATTTTAAAATTACTATATAGAAACTTGTCTTTCTAGAAAGAAGCTTGTCCACACATTCTCTTCCCGAGAAACTCTAGCCTTGCTACTTATACACACTCAAGACAGGTTCATCTTCACACGCTGCTGACGACATCTTAATTCTCACGACCCTCAGTGTGTCCTTGCAAGCCATGTCTCTGCTGGGACTCTCAATTTTCAGTCTCAGCATAGATTATAACACTTTTAGCTCCTATTCTATTTTACATATGAAGGAAATTCAAAGACCATTAAAATTAAACACATAGTTGGCCAGGCAAAATAGCTCACTTGCATAGTGTACTGCTTTGCCATGGGTGTGACCTAGCACACATCCCACTAATACACAACCCTGCACTGTGCTCTCTCTGTGTTTCTTTTTCTTTTTTTTTATTATTTATCTATTCCCTTCTGTTATCCTTGTTTTTTTTTTTAATATTGTAGATATTATTGATGTTGTTGTTGTTGGATAGGACAGAGAGAAATGGAGAGAGGAGGGGAAGACAGAGATGGGAGAGAAAGATAGACACCTGCAGACCTGCTTCACCATCTGTGAAGCAACTCCGCTGCAGGTGGGGAGCCGGGGGCTGGAACCGGGACCCTTACGCCGGTCCTTTGCGCCACCTGTGCTTAAGCCACTGTACTACCACCCGACACCCCTCTCTGTGTTTCTATCTAATGAATAAATAAATAAATGATACAATTGTAGCACATTTATAGATATATTTTTAGAAGCTTCCACTAAGGCTATTCTTTCACTTCCTTTATGCCTTGGTCAGCTTCTATTTTGTGTCTTACTTATATCCATCCCAAACTATAAAGATACTTCCTGAAAGTCTTCCAAATGCCAAATTCCTTCCTGTTGCAGATAAGACCAGTTCCCAAGGGCTTAGAGTGAGGCTTAGAAACACACCCTCTGGGTAACAACTATGCCATAAGGCAAGTTTACTACTGCTATGCTTGAGGCTCTATTCTTGAGCTCGATTCCGGTCACACGTACCTACCATTAACTTTATGGTAGTTCTGGGCACCAGGGATGTCACTGTGGACAGTACAGACAGACCTTGTCTGCATGCAGCAAACCAGCTCCTCCTCTCATGTTTTCTCAGAGACCTCATTTTCCTGCTCATCAGTCAAACTATCATGCTCCTCTGAAGTCTCTGAAAGTCAGTATTTGAAGTGACTACCTTATCTCCACTTGCAAATAAAATGCCGTAATATCCTTAAGATCAAATCACAGAGCTTGAAAAAGACAGTTTGGCGGTGGATGCCAAGTACAACCCAGAGACTCCCTTCCCTTCCTACTTGAGGGGGCAATCATTGCCCTGGGGTTCTAGATGGGGAGCAGTGGCACTGGCCAGGCCTGGAAGAGGGTTGGGCAATGACAGAACACCAACACACTGATTTGTATAGCTTTGCCCTTACTCCCCTTGCCCACCCCACCCCCATAGGAGTCAGAAGGTAGCCCACAGTCTTATACTTCTACCTTTGGAATTTTATTCCTTGATTCTACAACACTTTCAGCTACTAGACATTCTCTAGTGGCTGAGAGGCAGAATTCTGTGTTGTTTCTTTTTCACCAGAGCACTGCTCAGCATTTGTTTTTGGTGGTATGGGGGATTTAACAGGAGACTTTAGAGCCTCAGGCATGAAAGTCTTTTGCACACCATTACACTATCTCCCCTGTTCCTGAAAGTAGGTTTTGAAGTAAGTTCAAAGGACCTAACTCAAATTTTGAAGGAGGAAGGAAGCACATACTTCTCCTATCTCTCAAGTTAAATGATGACTTTTATTCTGCCAACTCTAGACAATGAGGTGGGGCGAGAGTGAGCTTGTTTCCGCAATCTCTCTACCCAGCTCCACAATCGGGATGGATCTCAACTCAGACAACTGAAAACTTCAAATTCTAGAAACAGGATGTAAGCTTAAACAACACAGAAGGAACATCAAACCATGACGATGCCATGAAACTTCAATTGCCAAATACTTGGGAGCTAGATTTATCTGGGAGAAGATTCACCTATAATAGCACATTTTAGTTAACATGGCCCAGGAGGTGGTTCAGTGAATAAAGTGCTGAACTATCTGGCATGAGGTTCTCAATGAAGCCTGAGATTGCATATGCCAGAGTGGTGCTCTGGTTCTTTCTCTTCTCGCTCTTAAATAAAGATACTAAAATCACTTTAGCCGATGCCTTTATTTAGCAAAATGATTACTTAACAGTGTACAGAAGGGATGCACTATGGAAGAAATTGAAAATGGTCGATTTCCCTATTTAAACTTATCTTCATTTACCTATTGGATAGAAACAGCTAGAAATTGAGAGGGGAGGAGAGATGATAAAGAGGAAGAGAGACAGAGAGACACCTGCAGCCCTACTTCACACTCCAAAGCTTTCCCTCTGCAAGTGGAGACTGGGGCCTCAAACCCTCAAACCCAGGTTCTTGTGGCCTGTAACATGTGTGCTCAAGCAGGGCCTGGTGGTGGCACACTCAGTGGAGTGCAGGCATCATCTACACTTGCTGGGGGGAAGCTTCATGAGCAGTGGAACAGTGCTGCAGGTATCTTTCCTCCTTCTCTATCTCTGTCTCTTCCCTTCTATCAAAAAAGAAAGAAAAAGGAAAACATGGCTCTCAGGAATGGTGGAGCCATGTAGACACCAAGCCCCAGCAATAACCTTGGCAGCAAAACACAAAAACCAGTGCTCTTATTTTGAAGAAATTACACTGATTTATCTAAGTAAGTTGTGAGTTAATGTTAATCTACCTGTGGAAGGGCTACGGTACTATAGGCCCATTTTTGGTTCCAGAATAGAAATGTGCTGTCTTTGCATGCTTTTGAAAATCAAATGAGGAAATCAACTATGAGTCACCAAAAGGATTTCTTATTGAGTGAGCCTAGTCTAAGGGGTATATAAGGAAGGACACTTAAGGAACTTGTACTGTCAAGGAACAGCAAATTCATTTAAACTAGTCAAGAGAAGTTTAGAATGAAGTTCCTTCTACTGATGCTGGTCTTGACGGCCACTTCTTCCAAAGCTGATGATGCCTCCTCTGACTACATAAGCTTGAAAGAAGACGACATAGAATTCGCAAATGTAAGTGGTGACACTGTAGTGTTTAGCTAGCCTGCTTTCTGTCTCTAAAATCTATGTCATTGATCAGCTTTATTTTGAATAGTACTAGTTGAAAACTGGTTCAGGAGTCTGTTTACTTTGGGTGTTTCTTTTTTTTTTTTCTGTGTCAAAAAGAAATGTAGAAAGAGGTATTGTTTTTGAAGGATTTGTATATAATTGGTAAGTGAATTTAGCTCCTCTGGAAAATATGCTGAAGAAGTTTTATTTAAGGTAGCAGGGTGGTAGGTAGTACAGCAAGCAGAGCACACATGCACTCATGTACAAAACTCAGGTTCAAGCCACCAGTCCCCACCTGCAGGGCAGAAATGTTATGAGCAGTGAAGCACTTCTGCAGGTGTTTCTCTTTTTCTCTCTCCATCTCTCTCTCCCTCCTTCTTTCTCTCTGTCTCTCTAAAAAAAGCTTCCATTAAAGTAGCTGAAGTTCTGTCTCTGTCATGATTTTTTTTCATTAATCCTTCAATACCACCAACAGATTTCAACATTGCCTTGATTTGTTAACCACTCAAACTGTCATGATAATTAAAAAAGGGATGTGATAGTGATCTGGCTGTGTCATCTGTCATCCCATTGATTGCCAGGGGTGATAATTTTTAAAAAAAGGTATTTTTTTCTTTTTTAAAATTTCTTTATTGGGGAATTAATGTTTTACATTCAACAGTAAATACAATACTTTGTACATGCGTAACATTTCCCAGTTTTCCATTTAACAATATAACCCCACTAGGCCCTCTATCATCCTTCTTGGATTTGTATTCCCCACCCACCCTCCCACCCCAGAGTCTTTTACTTTGGTGCAATACACCAATTCCAGTTCAGGTTCTACTTTTTTTTTTCTGATCCTGTTTTTCAACTTCTGCCTGAGAGTGAGATCATCCCATATTCATCCTTCTGTTTCTGACTTACTTCACTTTTTTTAAATAATTTTTTTAAAATTTAATTTATTTCCATTTTGTTGCCCTATTTTGACTTACTTCACTTAACATGAAATTTTTAAGGTCCATCTAAGATCGGCTGAAAACTGTGAAGTCACCATTTTTTATAGCTGAGTAGTATTCCATTGCTCAGCCACACATCTGTTGTTGGGCACCTGGGTTGCTTCTAGGTTTTGGCTACTACAAATTATGCTGCCAAGAACATATGTGTACACAGTTCTTTTGGATGGGTGTGTTGGGTTCCTTTGGATATATCCCGATGTAAGGAATCATAGGATCATAGGAATCAATCTTAGTAACAGTTTGTGACAGGTCTTTGCCAGTACTGGAAATTAGTACTACTGTATTATTATAATTAGTTGTCTGACACTAGGTATAAGAGCAATGTCTGTAGCTGAGTCAGTTATGCAGAGCTTCAACAGAAGTTTGCTAATCTATAATAATCTATTGCTAAATGTATTTTTCCAGGAGTACCTCGCAAATTTCTATGGCCTCAAGACTGAAAGACAGCCAGAGAGCATATCAAAAGTCGCTGAGAACATGATGGAGAATAAAATCCAGGAAATGCAGAGGTTCTTCAGGTTAAATGTGACAGGGCAGTTGGATGCACCTACTCTCAACATGATGTACAGCCCTCGCTGTGGAGTGCCCGACGTTCAACATTTCAGCGTAGCTCCTAGGAGGTGGAAGAAACGTCTTATCACCTACAGGTAACGCTGCAGCCCACCACCTTTCCTACCTTCTAATAGGTCTGACTTCTAGTGAAAAAAAAAAATTCATTGTCTCTAGAAGAAAGAATTCACTGATCATTCAAGAAGGAGTTATCTGGTTTGCCAGTCTAGATTAGGAAGGCTGTAAATAAAAGGAAAATGATGATGAATTCATAAAGAACAAGAGAGAGGAAACATGTTTAGACCAGTCAAGGTAGACATATGCAGAGATTTGGAAGCATGGGCAAAAGACTAATAAGCATCTGTGAACATGAATCCCACATAATGATGATGCATAAATCATAAATGAGAAGAAATTAGGTTTGGTTCTGTTTTAAGGAAGAAGTTGCACAAGGATAAATGTTTCTTATTTATTTATTTATTTATTTATTTTATTTATTCCCTTTTGTTGCCCTTGTTGTGTTATTGTTGTAGTTATTATTGTTGTTGTCGTTGTTGGATAGGACAGAGAGAAATGGAGAGAGGAGGGGAAGACAGAGAGGCGGAGAGAAAGATAGACACCTGCAGACCTGCTTCACCGCCTGTGAAGAGACTCCCCTGCTGGTGGGGAGCCGAGGTTTGAACCGGGATCCTTATACCGGTCCCTTGTGCTTTGCACCACCTGCGCTTAACCAACTGCACTACAGCCCAACTCACGGATAAATGTTTCTGTAGCTAGTAAAGTCAGGCTTCCTTGGGTTCTTTTACTCTTTGTTTTCTGTTTCTGGGGCTTTTTACTCCAGGGACTCCAGGTTGGCTTTTTTGCATAGTGAAAAAGATGGGTATGAAGGGCAGTGATCACAGCACGAATGTCGTCTAGTGCCGTGGGGGCTGGGCTTAAACTGGCTCCCATGCATAGCAAAGCGGGCATGCTACCCATATGAGATATGTTGCTGCCCAAGTCAGGTGTTTTTTTTATATATCTTATCAATTTATGTGTGAAGTAACTTAACCTCCAAAAGTGCTTTCAGATGTAAAGTATTATAATAAGACACAATTAACATATGGTTCTGTTTGTTTTCTCTCTTGTTTTACTGCTAAGAATCAATAATTACACTCCCGACATGAGGCCTGAGGATGTTGACTATGCCATTTGGAGAGCATTTAATGTATGGGCTCTGGTGACTCCTCTGAATTTCAGAAGAATTCATGTGGGCAAGGCGGACATTATGATACTATTTGTAGTTGGAGGTAAAGACTTGCTTTTATTCCACCTACATGATTTGGTATGGCCTGTAGAGTATATAGCAGAACTAATTTTCTTTTCTTTTCTTTCTTTCTTTCTTTCTTTCTTTCTTTCTTTCTTTCTTTCTTTCTTTGTCTTTCTTTCTCTTTTTTCTTTCTTTCCTTTCTTTCATTCTTTCCTTTTTTCTTCCTTCCTTCCTTTCTTCTTTCCTTCCTTCCTTTTTACCTTCCTTCCTTCTATTTTTTTTTTAAGATCATGGAGACGGTCATCCTTTTCATAGCACAGGTAACATCTTAGCCCATGCTTTTTCACCTGGACCTGGTTTTGGAGGACATACACATTTTAATGATGCTTACTACTGGACAAAACACAAGCAAGGTTGGTAAATAAAAGCAAAAAATTATGATCACACAATCAAAAACACCCACCCTCCAAAGACCCTTTTAAATCCTAACTAATGAAAGACCACATTTTGAGATTTATGCTACTTAGCCATATGGAATATCTTCAAATTTCAAAGGATCCCAGAAAAAAGGACATTTCATACAGATCTGTACTGATAGCAGTAACACAGGTCTTTATAGAGAGAGTTAATTACAGATAAATAAACTACAGATAGAAGTAATTCTCGTAAGCAGAACTAGGACTGGAGTTGGTGTACTGCACCACAGTCAAAGACTCTGGGGTGTGGGGAGGGTGCAGGTCCTGGAGCATGATGGCAGAGGATGACCTAGTGGGGGTTGAATTCTTATACAGAAAACTGGTAAATGGTACACATGTACAAACTATTATATTTTACTGTCAACTGTACACCCTCAATCCTTCAAGAAAGAATTTTTTTAAAAAAAGAAGTAATTCTCAGCATGTGGGAAATTACCAAGTTCTTATTACTGTGTCCTTTTGACCTGCCCACCTCACCTTCATTTTAACTGGTTCAGGCCTATACTTTCAAAAAGCCTAATTATTCAAGAAAATTCAAACTGTAAGTGCTTCTTTATCAATAGACAGGACAGACAGAAATTGAAAGAGGAATGAAAGATGGAGAGGGAGAGAGAAAGACAGACACCTGCTTTACCACCTATGAAGCGACTCTCCTGCAGGTGGGGACCCAGGGGCTCGAACCGGGATTATTCTCAAAACAATTCACAGCAGAATGTATTTCATTTGTCTTGCTAGAGCAGTATTCTTAGGAGAGAGAAGATTTAGCCCCAAAGGGGCTATACGATAATACTTGGAGACATTTTCTGATTGTCAATAAACTTGAGCAGGGCTTACTGCTTGAATTTCATGGTAGTTTCAAAGATTTCTAGACATCTGCAATGCTCAAGACAACCCTCAAAGCAATGATTACCTGGCATTTAGTGTCTACGGAGAAAAGATTATTAAAAATCTTGTACCAGAGGTAGGCAAAAAAGAAAAAAAAAAACTCCCCAGAGTTTCCTTTGTGGCTGTGTCAGATGCTGTGTTGCTGTCCTCTAGAAGCAAACATATGTCATTGCTCCTTTCACCTTTTGCATGGTTTCTTTACAGGCACAAATTTGTTCCTAGTTGCTGTTCATGAACTCGGCCATGCCTTGGGTCTTGCTCATTCCAAAGACCCAAAGGCTATAATGTTTCCCACCTACAATTACGTTGACGTCAACACATTTCGCCTTTCTGAGGATGACATACGTGGCATTCAGTTTATTTATGGTAAATTGAATTTCTTTATTATTTTGCCTATGACGTTCCTCTTAAGAACATTCCCCTGATATCTGCATTTGGATAAAGCATGACTATCTATTTTCTTTTTGATACCTATAAAAAAATCTTAAAGGTAACTAGCGTAGATATTACCTTCATTTTGAAAACATATACAAGAGACCTGGAGTGCTATACCAAAACCAGAATCTGAGAGCTTTCTTTTGAAAAACTACTTTTGTTTACCCATTGTGAGGTGGGGGGTGGGGGGGACGAATACCAGAAGAGTACTCAACTCTGGAATAAAGTGGTACTAAGGGTCTGACCTGCAGCCTCTGGGGCCTCGGCCATGTTACAGCATTCTCATAGACTGAGCTATCTGTCCCAGAGCCTGAGGCTTCCTTCTAGCAATAAAGAGAAGTAATCTAACCAGAACAGGAAAAGAAGTGATCAGATTTTTCTCCTCCATGATGTTAAAACCACGTGAGAAAATACTCTTTTATCATATTATGCCTATGAATTTTATAAAGCTGAAAATGTTTTAATTTTAAGAGATTTGTTTACCTCTCTATTTTATGGAAGAGAAAGCATCAGACCACTGCTCTGACGTGTACAGAGCTATGGATTAAACATCAAGCCATAGATATATAGATATAGATATAGAGATACAGATAGATAGAGATTGAGATATATTATGTACTCTATTAAGAAACTGCCTACACAGGCTGGGAGTATGGATCAACCAGTCAATGCCCATGTTCAGTTGGGGAAGCAATTATAGAAGCCAGACCTTCTACCTTCTGCAACCCACAATGACCCTGGTTCCATGCTCCAAGAGGGATAAAGAATAGGAAAAAGCTATCAGGGGAGGGGATGGGATATGAAATCTGGTGGTGGGAATAGTGCAGAGTTGTACCCTTCTTATCCTATGGTTTTGTTAATGTCTCATTTTTTAAATTAATTAATAATTAATTAATTAATTAATTGACAAACACCACATAACCTTAAAAAAACACCTGCCTCCCAAGGATTATATTCTATATTTTTCTTTAATTTGAAATGTTAGAAAAGAACAATTCCCCCTCTTATGGATTAAAACAATTTTTTTCCCCAAAAGCTCATTAAAATGTGTTTTCAGGGCGACCGGGAAGTATAGAATCCCCAACAAACTCACCTGCTTGTGGCCCCAATTTGCGCTTTGATGCTGTCAGTACAGTGGGAGATGAAATCTTTTACTTTAAAGACAGGTATGATCATTTTTATATCTACACAACATTTAAGACGGTCAGATTTTGTATGTGTGCATGTCAGAGAATAGTAGAATGTGAGGAAAGACATACTGGCCAAAAATTCTAAGTAGGAATCTGGATTTGATAGAAGGCATTGGAAAAATCTTCATGATTATAAAGTGGGGAGGGCAGAGTGGTTAAAATTGTGTCCTAACTTGAATACTGACATGTAAAAATGGGCTTGCAGGAGTGTGACAGGAATCTTGGTTACAAAAAGACAGAAGGCAGAGAAGCTAGACTCTTTGAACCATAGATGACAATGATGCACAGTCACTACAACTGTGACAGTACTTATTGAAAAGACTTGATTTCTACTGATAGAAAAGAAAACTCCAGGATGACATGACCACTATTGTAGAATATGTGGAAGTGGATATTGGAGGCTGGGAGCATCGAGATTAGTATTTCATTGTAGGCACATGCTCTTCATTTCTAGATTATAAAACTGAGATACTTGAGGTTAAGTGACTTCCTTTAGATTACAAAACTGGTGAACAGACTATGGGGCTAGAAGAGCCACACTTCTTGATTCCAAGTGCCAGGTATTTCTTTTCTTTCTTTCTTTTTAAAAAATTATTTATTTATTTATTCCCTTTTGTTGCCCTTCTTGTTTTATTGTTATAGTTATTATTGTTGTTGTTATTGATGTCGTCGTTGTTGGATAGAAAAGAGAGAAATGGAGAGAGGAAGGGAAGACAAAGAGTGGGAGAGAAAGACAGACACCTGCAGACCTGCTTCACCGCCTGTGAAGCAACCTCCTTGCAGGTGGAGAGCCGGGGGCTTGAACCGGGATCTTTAAGCCGGTCTTTGGGCTTTGCGCCACCTGTGCTTAACCCGCTGCGCTACCACTGGACTCCCTTTCCAGTTATGCATATATAGCACTCACCTGTGAAGAGCTCTGAAAGAAGTGATGAAGCTCCTTTCTTTTGAAGTTCCTACCAGAATGTGGAAGTAATGAGAAGAGACTGTATATTCCATTCACAGATCCTTCTCACTCACATTTCATAGTTCCTAGGTCTACAGTGATTTTTTAAAAATATGTTTTAAGTGTTACTTTTTATTTAAAACAGGCTCATATGGCAGAGGCTTCCTGGAAGTCCAAAGAGCAATACTAGTTTAATTTCTTCTTTGTGGCCAAGCTTACCATCTGACATTCAAGCCGCTTATGAAATTGAAGACAGGAAACAGCTTTTTCTCTTTAAAGGTAAGTCTAATGTTTAGTTTTGCTGTGTGTCTACCTTAAGGGAGAGAAAAGTTAAATATAAACCAAAAGAACACTCCAAATTTTATTAATGGTGGTTGAAGTAAAATTTAAACTAGCTTAGTACCTAGGTAACTTCTAAAACTTCTTGGAGATATTTGTAAAGCATGAGGTGGTTATACTTGTAAAAGCAAAGAGGATACCATCACATTGAGGAACAAAGCCATACAATTTGGAACTATGAGAAAAGAGTGGCGTAAGGATCCCGGTTCAAGACCCCGGCTCTCCCCTAGTAGGGGAGTCGCTTCACAGCCAGTGAAGCAGGTCTGCAGATGTCTGTTTTTCACTCCCCCCTTTGCCTTCCCCTCCTCTCTCCATTTCTCTCTGTCCTATCCAGTAACAACATCAATAACAACAACAATAACTATAATAATAAAACAACAAGGGCAACAAAAGGTAATTAATAAATATTAAAAAAAGAAAATCCTTGAAAAACAAGACTGACATTGTTGAAGTGCCAGATCACTCTTTTATATAGTATTTATGTGTCTCTTTGTCTTTATCTTCACAGATGATAGATACTGGATACTCAGCAATCTAAGACCGCAACCAAACTATCCCAAGAGCATCTATTCTTTGGGCTTTCCAGACTCTGTAAAAAAAATTGATGCAGCAGTTTTCAATCCACTGTACTCTAAGACCTACTTCTTTGTAGACAATCAGTATTGGAGGTGAGCTTTCTGGTTGTAATTTGCTTTGACCCTTAAGATATGTACAACAGGGGCTGGGTAGTAGCACATCCATTAGAGCATCCAAGTTAACCATGTTTGAAGATCCAGGTTCAAGCCCCTGGTCCCTGGCCTGCAGGAGGAAATTTCACAAGCAGTATAGCAGTGTTGCAGGTATCTCTCCTCTCTGTTTCCCCTGCTCCCTCTCTGCTTCTCTCTCACACACACACTATCAAAGAGAGATGGGGGTGGTGGAGGAGTGGTGTTTGGGAACAGTGAAGTTACTGTGTCGGCACTAAGTCCCAATAATAACCTTGGTAGCAAAACGAAAAAAAAAAAAAAGAATTTGGATAAAGGCTGGAAATGGCGTTTTTCAGAAGGCAGTTTTCCTATGCAAATTTCTAAAGGTCTCTTCCCTTTCTGGGAAAAGGAATAAGAGAACACAGAATTGGAATAGTTTTTTATTTAACTAGTTCTTTTTCCTCTGTACTTGTGGTTTCTGAGATAACATATGGTGTGTTTTCAAACAGAAACATTTCAAATAAAATGCCACGTACTGGTTACATAGTGGTAACACACTGGAAAAGAGTAAGATCTAGTATTTATGGTTTGGAGGGCATAAGGGTTTTTAGATTTCTTTCCATAACATTGGGATCACCTAGACAAAATGAAATTATTTTGGAAGATATCCACATACAGGACACTAGACACTGAACTCTACAAAGGAAGACTAGTTCTGGTGGAAGCATCACAGAGAAGTGAAGTGGGGAAAGTGCTTGAGTAGAAGCCAGGAAACCTAGCATTCAGTCCTATAGAGACCGGAAATAAATGAGTGCGTTGCCTAGGTTCTTGGTTTACTAACTGGTGTATTAAACCCTTTTCATATTGAGCCTTTCAGTATTGTGGGTTTATTTCAAGTTTTAGGTTATGAACTCAATTTTCTATTAAGTTTCTCCCTCCTATTTCTTTGCTTAGGTACTCTGAGAGAAGACAACGTATGGACCCTGGTTATCCCAAACTGATTACCACATATTTCCCAGGAATTGGTCCTAAAATTGATTCAGTCTACTACTACAACAGTAAGTACATTAAAAATTATTAATACTTTGAAAATGCCTTTTGGGAACACTGTACTGATTTAAAGGCAAGATCAAAGGCTAGCTCTCCAAAATAGAAAACAACAAACATAATTGTTCTTCCATGGGCCAGAATGAGGGAACATAACGTGCTAAGCTCAGAATACATGTGCTAGAAGCATAAATGAGACATATTTCCACCATGGTCTTCTAGGCAGAGGTCTAAGATTGTATCACTCACGACTGCCTGTATCTCTGAAATTTGCAGTCCCATCAAGCTGTATATTATATGGAAGTGCGCACAAGACAGCCAGGATGCAGGCAACTGGAGTCCTTCAGATATTTTTTAACCTCCTGGGACTCTTAAGGGATCACAAGAATTGGGGGGGGGGCAAGAATGGGTTGAGAAAAACTTGAATTTGTGTTTCTGAATGTCTTCAAGCAAGATTAGCCTGAACAATATTATTGACTGCCCCAATTTCTCCATCAAATTTGGGCTTAATCTCTTCTGCCCTACCTGGAGTCTTCCACCTGGAGTGTGATTTTTCTAAAACATCAGTAACTTAATAATCAGCATTCTAGAACAACCCCTTCTCAAGAAAGGTAGTAAAGATACCAAATGGTGGCATGGCTGGCAGTAAGCAGGTACGCAGGGGCAGGAGATTCAGCCATGGGAGCCAACAGTTACATTCTGCAATCAGACTCATCTAGTCCACACAACCTATAAAACACAGACCTATACTTATTTTTTAAAGAAGAAATATAAGCTTTAAATTAAACCATTCCATTTCTTTCCACTTTTAGAGCACTACTATTTCTTCCAAGGATCTACCATGCTTGAATATGATGTCCTATCCAATCAAGTCACCAAAAAGTTGAAAACCAGTAGTGATTTTGGGTGCTAGGAATGATATAGTTGATGGTGTCTGTCAAATTCACTTCAGCTTAATAAGTATTTATTGCACATTTTCTATGTATAAAGTGTGATAATGCATGGTAATATGTATCATGAAACAGTAAGTCTGTAGGTCACAGATGAATGGTCATAGCATTAAGTGGTTATACAAAGTTTACAAAAACTGATGTTCTGAATACTCTCATAGTTGATTTTTACTTGACTCTTACTATCATCATGTTTGAAGGAAGACAGCTTAAAAGGTCTAGAGAATATTTTAGTTATTAATATCCTTGAATTGAGAAATCATAATTAGTTTTGTGACTTAAAATATTTTTACCATTAACTATGTTATCAAGATTATTATTTTAATTCTTTTAGCATGATGGCAGAAACATTAAATAAGAAGAAAGAATCATATAAGTGAAATTATATGACTGTGTAGTAGTGTAACTATACTCTGTTGTTGGTTCTGGCTTCTCTAACATGTTTATTAAGTATATGTGCATCATATTCAAATAAAATCTCTGAAAGAATATATTTACTTCTTGAGAATTTTTTTTCTTGAAAACAGACAGTATAGTTTGAAATTAATTCTCAACCTACTCCTAAATAAAACATGTCTTTATGTGATGGCAGCAAGGGACAAATATAAAAATAGCAAGTGGAAAGAGTAAGAGGTGGGGCTGGGTGGTGGTGCACCTGGCTGAACACACACATATTACAGTGTGTAAGGTGCTGGGTTCAAGTCCCTGGTCCTACCTGAAGGGGGAAGCTTCATGAGTGATGAAATGGTGCTGCAGGTATTTCTCCTTCTCTATCGCCCCTTTCCATCTCAATTTCTCCTTGTCTCTTTCCAAAACATAACAAAACTTTGTTTAAAAAAAGAAAGAGTAAGAAGTTGTTTTCTGTGTTGTGTGTTACTGATAGCATTTAAGGAAGCACTCTTCAGAACTCCTATGATCCCAGGAGTAGCTACAGGGCACAATGACCACCTTAAAGGAGGAGGGAAGATGGGAGTCGGGCTGTAGCGTAGCGGGTTAAGCGCAGGTGGCACAAAGCACAAGGACCGGCATAGGGATCCCGGTTCGAGCCCCGGCTCCCCACCTGCAGGGGAGTTGCTTCACAGGCGGTGAAGCAGGTCTGCAGGTGTCTTTCTTTCTCTCCTCCTCTCTGTCTTCCCCTCCTCTCTCCATTTCTCTCTGTCCTATCCAACAATGACAACAACAATAATAACTACAACAATAAAACAACAAGGGCAACAAAGGGAATAAATAAAATAAATATTAAAAAAATAGAATCAAAAGGAGGAGGGATGAAATGGAAACTATACATGCTGGGAAGAGAAGATTAGAAACAGAAGCGAGGAGAGGACTGGAATTAGTCTACTGATACTAAAATCTTCATGTTTTTAAGATTTTTGATTTATTTATTAATGAGAAAGATAGGAGGAGAGAGAAAGAATCAGACATCAATCTGGCACATGTGCTGCTAGGGATCGAACCCAGGACCCCATGCCTGAAAGTCCAAAGCTTTATCACTGTGCCATCCCCCGGACCACTGAAGCTTCGTGTTTTTGTTTTGTTTTTAATAAATACATCTTTTAAAATTTGTATTTATTTACTGGATAGAGAAAGCCAGAAATCAAGAGGGAAGGGGGTGATAGAGAAGAAAAAGTGACAGAGACACCTGCTGCACTGTGTCCCATTTGCAAAGCTTTCCCTCTGCAGGTGGGGGTTCAAACCTATATCCTTGCACACTGTGACATGTGTGCTCAACCAGGTGCATCACCACACAGCACCTTTACTTGGGTTTTATTAAAAATTATTTGCAGGAGTCTGGCTGTAGCACAGCTGCTTAAGCGCACGTGGCACAAAGTGCAAGGACAGGCTTAAAGATCCTGTTTTGAGCCCCCGGCTCCCCACCTGCAGGGGAGTCTCTTCACAGGCTGTGAAGCAGGTCTGCAGGTGTCTGTCTTTCTCTCCCCCCTCTGTCTTCCCCTTCTCCCTCCATTTCTCTCTGTCCTATCCAACAACGACAACAATAAAACAACAAGGGCAACAAAAGGGAATAAATAAATAAATAAATAAAATCTTTAAAAAAATTATTTGTAATTTGCTGTGTTTTAAATTTGAGCATGTTTTATGTTTTAATGGTTTAGAAAAATTCATTTTTTCTTTATATATTTAAAAATAACCTTTTATATTTCAGAGGAATTGAGAGGGTAGGGGGAGATAGACAGGAATGGTGCAACACTTGGTTAAGGGCTCACATTACAATGTACAAGAGCCCAAGTTCAAGCCCCTAGTCCCCACCTTCAGGTGGAAAGTTTCATGAGTGGTGAAGCAGGGCTGCAGGTGTCTCTCTGTCTCTTTCGCTCTATCTCCCTCTCTTCTCTCAATTTCTGTCTCTATCCAATAATAAATAAAATATTATTTTTAAAAGTGAGGAAGACTGAGCGAGAGACACCTGTAACATTGCTTTACTGCTCATGAAGTTTCCCTTCCTACAAGTCAGCATCAGGGAGTTGAACCCAGATTGTTGCATATGGTAACAGGTGCACTTAATCATGTTAGCCACTTCCTGGCCCTGAAAATCTGTTGTGTATTTTTTCCACTCTATCCGCTGATAATCTGTTTTTTTTTTTCATCTGTGAAATGGAGATATGTATCTTTCTCTTGCAATGTGAATACACACATGACGGGCCTAGACCTCGAAAAGATCCCTCTCCCTACTGTCACTGGTCATCTCTATCAGGAACAACACAATAGACCCCTTTGTGAGCCCCCATAGGACCTTTCCCTCAATGTGTATCAACAAAGGTAGAGAATGTTCCATCCTCCAAAGGGAGGCTGGACAACATACTCTATCTTCCATCTGGGGAAGATGGGTCCTGAAATTGGGGCACCTTGGAACATTCCTACTCATGACCACAGAATATGAGCTCAGATCTACAAGGATGCAGAGGTCACATAGGCTCCTAAGCTGAATATGGGCCCCAGATCACATCAAATTGACGGCGTTTACAGTCAGCAATACTTATACCCCTTTCCCATATTTGGGAGCTACTCTCTTTCCTGATCCAGCTTTCAGGTCCTATTTCCAGCCATGACTTCATCTCCCCAGACAATAACCTGGGTCCACCTGCATATGAGATGTCAAGCTCAGGAAAGAAAAGAAAGAAAGAAAGAAAGAAAGAAAGAAAGAAAGAAAGAAAGAAAGAAAGAAAGAAAGAAAGAAAGGAAGGAAGGAAGAAAGAAAGAAAGAGAAAGAAATAAGAAGCAAAGAAAAATAAAGAAAGAAGGAAAGGAAAACCTAGTATAGGTATAGTCATGGGCTCTTTGGATTGTAACTAAAATAGTACTACTAACTATCTACAAAATGGAGACCCCCGCCAACCTTTCATCTGAACTATTCCCCTTTAAGGTCATGATTAGTCAACAATTTGTTTGGCTCTATAGGTTAACTCTCTTTGCAGCCACCAGGTTCCAGATGCTACCATGAGGCCAACTAGACTTCCCTGAGCAGACAATCCCACCAACATATCCTAGAGCCCCGCTTCCCCAGAGCTCTGCCCCACTAGGGAAAGAGAGAGAGGCTGGGAGTATGGATCAACCTGTCAATACTCATGTTCAGTGAGGAAGCAATTACAGAAGCCATACCTTCTACCTTCTACACCCCATAATGACCCAGGGTCCATATTCCCAGAGGGATAATGAATAGGAAAGCTATCAGGGGAGAGGATGGGACACAGAGTTCTGGTGGTGGTAATTGTGTGGCATTGTACCCCTCTAATCCTATGACTTTTGTCAGTGTTTCCTTTTTGTAAATCAAAATTTTTAAAAATAATTACAACACACACACACACACATATATATATTGCTGGTTACATAAGATCTATGTAGTTGTCTTCTTTATCTATTTCATCATACTGCCATACCCATTTCAAGACAAGAGACAATATTTACCTAAAATTATTATTTTTACAATACAGTTTTAATGAAGAGTAAGTGGATGTCCCAACCCCATCTCTGGAATTGTAAGAATTTGTTCTGCCTTGGTACATATCCAACATGAATTTTAACTAATACTGCAACACAAAAATTTTGCTCTGTCATTCTTACATAATGTGACCCATCCAAAAGATGTGTCAGTAAGAATAAATTATGACTCAAAAGACAATGAGTCTCACAGTTGTGGTAAAGCATTTAGAACCATTACCACAGATTTGTCCGAGTAATATCAATGGTCACGGGATTTTGGCAACAGTATGAAGAAATCTAACATCCAGCAAAGGATTGGTATATGCCAACAGAAGAGGTCATTCTTACAAAAATTGACACCCAAAACTTTAAATTACTTCAAAAGTGGCGTAGAAATAACTTTACTACTGAGAGACAAGTGTGTAAAGGATGATAGCCAGAATATACATAAAAGTAAAACTTGGACTTAGTACCCATGGAAGCTGTTCAGGTTATCAATCACCTATCAGCAAGCAACCATCAAGAAGTCAGCACTGTGGTTGATGGTGTTGGTAATATGGAGTAATTTCTTCACATGTGTGGGAGGAAGGAGTATGGAGAAATTTCTATACCTTTCAATCAGTTTTTCTATGACTTTAAATATCTTTTATGATAATATATATACATAGTAACAGTACTAGTCCTTATAAAAAAGAAGGAATTATAATCATAATATCCTATCTAAACATTAGTATCCCACTGGTAAACTCTCTTGAAGGGAAGCAGCTCAGATATGTTTACACTTCCATAGAAAACATGTATTTGTTGATTAGGTTGGGATCAGCAGATGCAGTGTCATTTGGTATGAATTGAGAGAAGCATGCAGGAAAGTGAGCCCCCACCTAAAGGTTCCAAGACTGGGCAAAATATAGGCTCTATAGAGGAAGCAGGAGATTCCTGCTGTCTTACCGTTTAAGAAGGCGATAGTTATTGCTATAATCAAATTATTTGGCAATTGGGTTAACTTTGAAAATCCCATTGTTAGGATTTGCTCTATCATACATGATATCACAATAATTTATGCCCTTTGACATTAGTTTTACATAGCTGTGTCTTATAGAGTAACACCACCAGTTGCTTCTGTTCTCTCTAGTCTAAGCTTTTAGAAGAGTCACCATTTCAAAGTCTCAGCCTATGGTCTGTGCATTAAAGCATTTGAGACATTCAATTAATTTTTCTCTTCTCATATTAATTAAATAGAGATTTATATGACTACAAGCTAATAGGAGTGTACATAAACATCATTCCCAGCACCAAAAGACTGTGTCTCATGCCATCTCTCACTCCCCCCCCCCCCCCAGTGATGCTGATTATCCACCCTAACTCTCCTCCCAGAGATGTCCTTGCAATGAGTATCACCTCGACATGCGTCACTTCAGACTGTGTGCAGAGACCTCAGGCATGGAATGTCAACACTTCAGCCTCATTACTCAGGTGAGACCTTTCCTTCCTCATAGGATTCTCTAATTCCATTTCAAGTGGTTCACTTCCTAACAAAGTCCCAAAACCTAGACATAGACCAGGTCCCATGAGATAGAGCATATGTTCACCTGTATCCATAAATTAGTGCAGAATATACACCTGAAAGCAAAGTGCACAATAGTCTGCAGCAAGGAAGTAGAAAGACCTAAAAAGAAACCATAAAGTTCATAATGAAATAGCATCTACTTAGACCTAGATACCCTCCTCACCTACTTCCTATTACACTTCCCTCACTCACAAAGCTAACCTTATCAAAGCAAGGACTGCAAAAGCTGAATAATGGCAAGAGATTGGCAGACTTTAGCGATAATATACTTTAGTGACTCTTTATTCACTATCAGTCCACTCTACCTAGTTGGGGAGTCCTGAAATTCCCAAACATGATGGACCTAGACCTCAAATAAACTTAATAAATTAATGGTCATCTCTATCAGGAACAACACAACAGACCCCTTTGTGGGCCCCCATAGGACCTTACTCTCAATGTGGATCAACAGTGGTAGAGGGGGCCAGATGGTGGCACACGTTGAGTGCACATTACAGTGTACAAGGATCCAGGTTTGAGCCCCTGGTCCCCACCTGCAGGGAGGAAGCTTTATGAGTGGTGAAGCAGGGCTGCAAGTATCTCTCTGTCTCTGTCCCTATTACCCCCTTCCCTCTCAATTTCTGGCTGTGTCTAGCTTATAAATAAAAAAAGACTAAAAAATTAAAATCTTAAAAAAAAACACAGTAGAGAATGTTCCATCCTCTGAAGGGAGGCTGGACAACATACTCTATCTCCCACCTGGGGAAGATGGGTCCTGAAATTGGGGCACCTTGGAACATTCCTACTCATGACCATAGAATGTGAGCTCAGATCTACAGAGATTCAGAGGTCACATAGGCTCCTAAGCTGAATATGGGCCCCAGATCACATCAAATCTATGGGGTTTACAGTCAACAATACTTATACCCCTTTCCCATATTTGGAAGCTACTCTTTCCTGATCCAGATTTCTAGCCCTTTTTCCAGCCATGATATCATCTCCCCAGACAATAACTTGAGTACACCTGCATATTAGAGGAAAAAAAAATTCTAGTCATGGGCTCTTTGGAATGTAACTAAAATAGTACTACTAACTATCTACAAAATGGAGACCCCCTCCAACTCTTCATCTGAACTATTCCCCTTTAAGGTCATGATTAGTCAACAATTTGTTTGGCTCTACAGGTTAACTCTTTTTGCAGCCACCAGGTTCCAGATGCTACCATGAGGCCAACTGGACTTCCCCGAGCAGACAACCCCACCAATATGTCCTAGAGCCCTGCTTCCCCAGTGTTCTGCCCCACTAGGGAAAGAGAGAGACAGGCTGGGAGTATGGATCAACCTGTCAATGCTCATGTTCAGTGGGGAAGCAATTGCAGAAGCCAGACTTTCTGCCTTCTGCATCCCACAATGACCTTGGGTCCATACTCCCAGAGGAATAAAGAATAGGAAAGCTATCAGGGGAGGGGATGGGATACAGAGTTCTGGTGGTGGTAACTGTGTGGTGTTGTACCCCTCTAATCCTATGATTTTTGTCAGTGTTTCCTTTTTTATAAATAAAAATTAAAAAAGAAAAAATACAAAAAGAAAAAATACATATGCATGGTTTTTATTTAAATGAAAGAGACAGTGGTTGGTAGTTACTGGTACAGGCTTTCCCATATTTGCATTATAGCAAATAAAATGAAAAGAAAATATGAAACAAAAAATATTCTTGCTTTAAATTCTTCCACTGTTCACAACAAAGATGTCCATTTGTCTCATGAAACTTCATGAATACTGGTCAACTGGAAGATGTAGGAAGACCAGTACTTTTTCTTTTCTTTTAAAATTGTTTTATTACCTTTATCATTTGGATAGAGACAGCCAGAAATAGAGAGGGTAGGAGGAGATAGAGAGGGAGAGAGACAGAGAGACACCTGTAGCCCTGCTTTACCTCTCGAAAAGCTTTCCCCCTGCAGGTGGGGACTGAGGGCTTGAACCCAGGTTCTTGCACATTGTAACGTGAACTCAACCAGGTGTGCCACAACCAGACCCTCTTTAATTTTTTTAAATTAAATTGCCACCAATTAAACTGCATTGAGATGGGGCTGTGTTGGTATTAAAAATCCACCGCTCTCAGTGGCCATTTTTTTTTCTTTTCTTTTGACAGGACAGAGAGAAATTGAGAGTGGAAGTGGAGACCACAATGGAGAGAGAAAGACACCTGAAGACCTGCTTCAATGCTTGTGAAGATTCTCCCCATAGATGGGGAGCCAGGGACTCGAACCCAGATCCTTCTGCATGGTGATATGTGCACTTACCCCCAACCAGGACTTTTTCTTAATCAGCTAGAAACTAGGGAGTGAAGTCCTATCTTTATTAGATAGGTGCTGATTTGGGAAGAAGAAAGCAAAATTATGACCCTAGAGTTTCCCCACACATCTGAGGTGTCCTGCACAGGAGAACTTAACAAGAGATGTTCACATAAACCAGAATCAGATGTGAGAATATTTCCCTCCAGAACTACCCTTGGAAAAAAACAAATTAAAAGCACACCATTGCCAACTGAACTCTAAGTGGATTCTAGAACACAAACATGTAGATCAACTTCTAAAAGACTTAATAGAACTCCTTTTTTTCAGTTTACATGACAACATCCGTTTTCTCATCAGAAGAAGGCTTGTTGAGAGTACAGGCTCTGCTGGCCCATGCTCTCTCTCACCCGTTCCCCTTAGTTTCCACTCTGATTTCCACCTGAGAGCGTGTTTCTCAAGCAGCATGCTTTACCTCACAATCAGATGGGAGGTACTGGTTGTTGGACTATCACTAAAAACTTTAATTTATGCTCTTCTGTTTACACAACTACAATATGTATGCCAAAGATACGTAAAAACTTGACCCTTCTTCCGATAAAATCAGAGCTGACAAGGAATTGGAATGATGGATTTCAACATTTTCACCACTTGTGCTGACTGATCTGAGTCATTACATTTTTATAAATGAAAAAAGCCGGAGACAGTCACATGTAGATGATATCTGAGACATGTTCTCTTTCCTTATATTTACTTTTAATAATTTAAAAATTATTATCTTAATTTATTTATTGGATAGGAACAGCCAGGAATTGAGAGGGCTATATATATATATAGAGAGAGAGAGACAGAGAGAGACCTGGAGACCAGTTCACCACTTGTGAAGCTTTCCCCCTGCAAATGGGGACTGGGAGGTTGAGACACATTCTCTTTTCTAGTCTAACTCCTTTCCATCTACAATGTCTGAAGACTTCAGAGACAACTAGGAGTATGAAAATTTCAAATACCATCTGATTTCAATTTGGAATACACCCAAAGATCTATAGAAAACAGGTTTCACTGTGTGATTTAGAGGGCTATTTACCTACTAACACTCCTCTCTGGCTCGTGAAATTCAGAATGGTAGAAAGAATATTTGATATTTTATAAATTCATCTTTCATCAAGAAGATATGAGAAAGGTTGTTCATGTGTTAAGAAATTAGATTAATGTGCAAGGACTGGAGTACAAGCCCCCAGTTCCCACCTGTAAGGAGAAAAACCACAAATAATAGAACAGTACTACAGGTCTTTCTCTCTTTTCACCTCTCTATCTCCCTCTTCCCTCTCAATTTCTCTATATCTATATCCAAATGAATAACTTAAAATAAATTAAATGACAGTACAGGGAGCTGATTCTTCTTTTCTTGTTTGTGGTAAAACAAACTATGAATGATCTATTTAATCTTTTTATTTTTCTCTATATTTCTAAACTTTGAAAAATCGAAATATAACATTTTATTTTTTTATTTTTTTTATTTTTTAAATATTTATTTTATTTTTATTTATTCCCTTTTGTTGCCCTTGTTGGTTTTTTTTTTTATTGTTGTAGTTATTATTGTTGTTGTCGTTGTTGGATAGGACAGAGAGAAATGGAGAGAGGAGGGGAAGACCGAGAGTAGGAGAGAAAGACAGACACCTGCAGACCTGCTTCACCTCCTCCCCTGTGAAGCGACTCCCCTGCAGGTGGGGAGCCGGGGTTCGAACCAGGATCCTTAGGCCGGTCCTTGTGCTTTGTGCCACCTGCGCTTAACCCACTGCGCTACCGCCCGACTCCCGAAATATAACATTTTATTGAAGTATGTATGATTCTAAGATTTTGTCAACTCCATATGGATTAAAGACAAGAACACTGAACCAGAAACTATCAAATACATTGAAAGGAACATTGGCAGAGCATTTTGCAATCTATGCTTCAGAATCATCCTCATAGGTGAAAGGGCAACACCAAAGGAAAGAAAAACAAAATATAAACCAGTGGGACTGCATAAAACTGAAAAGCTTCTGTACAGCAAGGGGACCATTACCAAAGTAGAAAGACACCATACAGAATGACAGACTATCACTATATGCCAGATAAGATAAAAGGCTAATAATTAAAATACATAAAGAGTTTTCTAACTCAGGGGGGATAAAAGCCCTATTAGAAAATAGGTGAAGACATGGAAAGAATCTTCTCCTAAAAACAGATCCAGAGGGTCAACAGATATATAAGAAAGTGCTCACAGTCAATGATTATTAGAAGTTCAAATAAAGACAACAATGAGCTACCACTTTCCATCTTTGAGAATGTCATATATTAGAAATCAACGCAACGAGTGCCACCCCAGCATGCTTCACTTCAGACTGTGTGCAGAGACTTCAGGTGTGGAATGACAACCCTTCAGCTTCATCAATCGGTGAGACCTTTCCTTTCATAGTATTCTCTAATTCCATCCCAGGTATTCCACTCCCCAATAAAGTCCACAAACCTAGATATAGTCCAGGTCCCCTGATATAGAGCATAGGTTCACACGTGTCCATAAACCAGGGAAAAATACATACCTGAAAGCAGAAGTACACACGAGCCTGCAGGGAATACCCCCCAACACTTCATCTGCACTATTCTAGTCTTTAGGTCCACGGCTGTTCAACAATTTGTTTGGCTTTGTATGTTAACTCTCTTTTCAGCCACCAGGTTCCGGATGTCAGCATGATGCCGACCAGACTTCCCTGGACAGATGACCCCACCAATATGTCCTGGAGCTCCGCTTCCCCAGAGACCCACTCTACTAGGGAAAGAGAGAGGCAGACTGGGAGTGTGGACCGACCAGTCAATGCCCATGTTCAGCAGGGAAGCAACTACAGAAGCCAGACCTTCCACCTTCTGCATCCCACAATGACCCTAGGTCCATACTCCCAGAGGGATAGAGAATGGGAAAGCTATCAGGGGAGGGGGTGGGATATGGAGATTGGGTGGTGGGAATTGTGTGGAACTGTGCCCCTCTTAACCTATAGTTTTGTTAATATCTCCTTTCTTAAATAAAATAAAAAAAAAGAAAAAAGAAACGACACACACAATACATGCTGGCAAAGACATGGAGGAATAGGAGCCCGTTTTATATTAGTGGGAATGTAAATTGGCCCAACTCCCATGGAAAAGTCTAGAGATTTCTCAGAACACTAGAAATAGATGTATTCTATGACTCAGCATTTTCATTTGTGGGGATTTACCCAAAGAAAATAAAAACATCTATCCAAAGCCATTAACTCCTCAATAAAATGATGAAAGAAAATAGGAGTATTATGACCCATTACATTAGTTACATTTGAACAGCTAGGACACACTTATATTCTCAATATGTCAGGATCGCTTTAAACTTTAACTATGTTCTAACATAATACTAGAGAAAGTTTTCTTTTAATTGTCGTCAGGGCTTGGTGTGGACACTATGAATCTACCGCTCTTGGTGGCCATTTTTTCCCTTCCACTTTATTGTATAGGATAGAGAGAAATTGAGAGAGGAGGGGAGATAGATGGACGGACAGACAGACAGACAGACAGAGGCAACCGCAGGCCTTCTGCTCACAAAGTGTCCCAGATGGAAGTGGGAAGCGGGGGCTCGAACTGCCTCCTTAAACGTACTTTTGCACATAGTACTATGTGCACTTAACCAGGTGAGCCACTGCCCAGCTCTTTTTTTTCCTTTTTAATTTTTCCAGAGAAATTTTATGAAAAGACAGCTGTAGTTGTCTCAGCTCTTGTTTTGAAACTCCCCTTCCCCTTCACTTTCTCCCCTCCCTTCTCCCTAGGGCTTCACTGCTCTGGGCTGACTTTTTTCAACAGAGAGAGACAGAGGGAAATGGAGAGATCAGAGGATACCACAGCATCAAAGTTTTCCCCAGTGTAGTGGGGGCCAGGCTCGAATCTGTGCCATCATGCACAAGGCAAAGCAAACAATCTCCCAGCTGAGCTATCTTGGCAGTTCAGTTTTCCCCCTCAAAGCCTTACAAATCTAACTAGAAAGCAACAGCTGGAACTTCCAATCAAAGAGACACATACACAAAGGAACTTTCCCTTCCAATGTTATTCCAGATATCACATCCCTTGCTATTATAGACATTTACTTTATATATAGACCTTAACTTTAAATCTACTTATTTTGCTCTTCCTCCTCCATCAGATGTATTTACTAATGAGGCTCGTGTAAGAGGGAGGAAGCAGATTACTCTGCCACTTTGCCACCTCTTGGACCGGAACTACCTTTCTGCCATTATTGCTACACATGCAGCTCATTTATATCCTATCAGAAATGGCTTAAAGTGTCTCCTCTTTAAAATAAAACTGCACGTAGAAGTTCCAGACAGTTCCAGCTTTTAGCAAGTCAGTTCACTACTCTCAAATACACAAACATAAAATATCTAGGCAATTTTAGTTACTTTTTTTTCCCAGAAGCTAAAAAAGCCCCAGTTTTCTCCTTGCAGAAACAGGAAGCATTTCCCGGAGCTTAATCATCACTTTGACTTGTAAATTTGGGAAGGTTGAAAGACATTAGTAAAGTAGGTTGTATCATCTTACTTTCAAATTGGAAATCTTGAAAATGGTATTCGTAACTATTTGGATGAAAGCAATCATGACTCAAGCTGTGTGTGATCTAAGCAAACACTGGCACCCTATAAAAGCTGGGTTCCAGAGGGTAGACCTAGAAGACAGGCAGAGAGCAGGGCATTTGGACAACACAGAGCTGAGGAGTCAGTGAACATGAAGAGCCTTCCAGTTCTGCTGTTGTGCATGGCAGTCTGCTCAGCCTATCCCTTGGACGGAGTGTCAACGAACCAGGACAGCAGCATGGACCTTGTTCAGGTAATTAAGAGAGACAGCCCTCAAGTTCACTGGCAGGGTCACAGTGGAGACAGAATGCTTATTTTCACTTGCAAAAACCACTCACAGTGGTTTCCACTAACAATGCAGGAACAGTTCAAGTATAGCAGGTTAGAAAATGTAGAAAGTGGAAAATTTCAGTACTGCATCCCTAACTATCTGGTGTTTGCCTGAGACCACACAGCTCCACGATAGCAAGAGCAGAGGGGCTGGAGGCCCACAAGCAATAAATGAAGAGTATAATGAACATCTCTATCATTATAACCGCTTTCAGTATTTTAGTCCAATGTAAGTTTAGGTGTTTGTACCACTAGCATCATATTCAGACACAAGGATTTGTCTATGTATATTTTACTAAGAAATAATTTCTATGTAAGAAATATAAAATGGACAGGTTTGGAACATAGCATAATGGCTATGTAAAAGATTTTTGTGCCTGAGGCACCAAGGTACTAGGTTCAATTCCCCGCGTCAACATAAGCCCAAGCTGAACACTGTTCTGATATTTGTCTTTTCTTTTAAAAAAAAAAAAAAAAAAAACCAGAACACTGATCAGCTCTGGCTTATGGTGATGTGGGGGGTTTGAACCAGGAACTTTGAATGTCTCTTTTTAAAAATACACATTTTTTATTTATTGGATAAATAAAAAGACATAAATTGAGAGGGAAAGGGGAAGTAGAGAAAGAGACAGACACCTGAAGCCCTGCTTCACCACTCCTGAAGCGTACCCCCCAGATGCAGACTAAGGGCTTGAACCCAGGTCCTTGTGCACTGTAATCTATGCACTTAACCAGGTACACTGCTGCCTGGCCCTTCTCTCTGTCTTTCTGTAGCTTTCTGTCTCTGCCTCTATTTCATTAAAATAAAATACATATAGAAAATGGAAAGTTGAATAAATGAACCTGAGATAAACAATTAAACTCAAAGAAGTTATTTTTGCTTGCTTTCCTTCAAGTTCAATGGATTTTTATCTCAATTTTCCATCTCATTTTAAGTGCTCTGGTAGTTAACTGAACTGTAAACATTCTGGAGTTACAAAGTTATAAGTAAGGAGGAGTCTATAAGTGAAGAATTAAACAAAAATGCCATTTATTGTTTTTACTAAGGGAACAATTATTTATTTAGTTTCAGAAAACTAGATGAATACTTCAAATAGACTGAATGAGCACCTGCTCAAATTTACTGTGAAAGTCTAAAAATCCTGAGAATGACCTAAAAACTATACTGATTCCATTAGCAATATCTAGAGAATTACTACAACCTTGAAAAAGATGTGAGACAGTTTGTTCGAAGAAAGGACAGTGGCCCTGTTGTTAAAAAAATTCGAGAAATGCAGAAGTTCCTGGGGCTGAAGGTGACAGGGAAGCTGGACTCTGACACCATGGAGATGATGCACAAGCCCAGATGCGGAGTTCCTGATGTTGCTCACTTCAGCACCTTTCCTGGCATGCCCAAGTGGAGGAAAAGCCCCCTCACTTACAGGTACTCTGGCCAAAGAGGTTTTCAGATGCAGAAACTTAACTGGTCACTATCACAGGAGGAAATCTCATTTCCCAGTGTTCTCTTATAGGATTGTGAATTATACATTGGATTTACCAAGCACTGCTGTTGATGCTGCCATTGACAGAGCTCTGAAAGTGTGGGAGGAGGTGACCCCACTCACATTCTCCAGGGTTTATGAAGGTGATGCTGACATCATGATCACCTTTGCAGTTAGAGGTAAAATGCCAAAACTAAGCAACACTCATGAAATGCATCTTTACCTGGTGGTGTTTTCACTGGAAAAGATTCCAAAGAGAGTCTCTGAAATGACTACCTTTCAAACAAAAAAAATATTTTTCTCTACTAGATCATGGAGACTTTACTCCTTTTGATGGACCTGGTAATGTTCTGGCTCATGCCTTCCCACCAGGACAGGGGATTTATGGAGATGCTCACTTTGATGACGACGAGCAATGGACAAAGGATACCTCAGGTTAGTGACACATCCCTCAAAGCCATCTGGTACTAGTTCCCTCTATTGGAAAAACTCTTAGTATTAACTGAATAGTTAAGAAATGTTCTGAACTTCCCAGCGGGTCAACAACCAGCAGAATATATTTTTGTTTTGATCATTAATAAGAACATGTTTTAGATGACTAAAGTTTATAACTGTCCTAGTAAGCACAATATAAGGGCATCACAATTTTTGGATGACTACATACTAGTGTGTTCTTAGGATCTTCATTGAGAGCAGTTTCTCGTAACTTCAAATTGCGGCTGTCCAAGGAATCAGGCATTGCAATAAATCCATATTGATATATTCCTTGGACCTGGGTTCTATTCAATTGGGGGAAGCTCTTCATAAAAACAAAAATAAGAAATTTCCTAAAATTGAGGTTCCTGCTTAGGTTTTTCTGATTAAGCCAACATTTCACTCTCTCTAGCTTATGAAAGATTGTGCTGAAAGGAAGGACTAGCCTTCAAATACAATAACTAAACCTTTTAGGTAGAAACATATTTCTTAGTTCATAACAATATGTTTTGAGAAATGACTTTCAAAGTTTTAAATACCCAGCTAAAGTGAATAATGTGATTTTTGATATTTTATCGGGACATAATAATAAAAATGCAAAAAGAATATCTGCAGAAAGTACAAATGTGTACACTAGCTACATAAAGTACACTAGCTACATAAAATTATTGACATAAAAGACTTAACAGATTACTGTATGCTTTCAAATGAAAACTTTACTATAATCATCAGTTGCACAAACAACAGCTGAAGTAAAGCTGACTTGTTATAACAGACATAATTATGCAATGTCTTCTAATTTCAGATTCCTTTTTCATTAATACAAAGGAAAAAAAATCTAAATAGCTAGTGTCTGTGTGCCAAATTTCCTCTTGTGACTACTGCTACACAGGATAGGGCATGCAATATTTCGACCTAATTTTGCCAACCCTTTGAAATCTATCATTGCCAATAATTCGTACCCAACAAGTATGTAGTAATTGCTACAAGACTGATAATCATGCAGGTGATAGTGCAAATGAAAATAACAGGAATGTGAGTGTTTAAGAATTTCAGAAGTGAGGGTTGGGGAAATAGCTCACTTGGATAGTGTGCTGCTTTGCCATGTGCATAAACCAGATTCAAGCCAGGCCCTCACCACATTGAAGGGAGCTCTGGTGCTGTTGCCTCTTTCATTCTCTCTCTGTCTCTCTCTCTCTCTCTCTCTCTCTCTCTGTCTCTGTGTGTTTGTTTAAAACAGGGGCTGGGTGGTAGCACACTGAGTTAATTTAAACACACATAGTACAAAGTACAAGGAGCCGCACAAGGATCCTAGTTCAAGCCCCTAGCTCCCTACCTGTAGAAGGGTCGCTTTGCAAGTGGTGAAGCAGGTCTGCAGGTTGTCTCTCTGTCTTTGCCCCTTCTCTCCTCCCCTCTCCCCTTTCAGCTTCTCTCTGTCCTATCCAACTACAATAACAATTAAAATGGAAAAAGATGTCCGCCAGGAGCAGTGGGTTGCTGGTGCAGGCACCAAGTCCCAGCCCTAGCGATAACCCTAGAAGCAATAGTTTTTTTTGTTTGTTTGTTTTTTTAATCAGAACTGAGTTGAATAAACTATGATGAACTCAACTGATACTATAACTGGCAAATGCTATGTAGTGGGGCATTGTTTAGTTTTTAATTGAAAAACTATATATTAAGCTGTTTCGTAATTACAAGAAAAGGGATCAGGTTCTCACAAAATGAACAGAGCTAGCGAAGGAAGTGCTTGGATTTAATTAGACATTTAACCTCAAAGATTAATTTTAAGAATGGGCTTTGATCCACACTTGATTTTTTACTTAAGCATGCAATCAGTTTATCAATTAGCAAAACAGACAAACAAAACAAACAGAAAAAAAAAAAAGCCCAAACCAAACCAAAACAAAAACCAAGCAAACAAACAAAAGTCACCCTGTGTGCTTCCAAGAAGTAAGCTACTACAATCACTTTGACCTCTAATTCTTTTATGTTTTATTTTTATTTTGCCTCCAGGGTTATTGCTGGGGCTCGGTGCCTGCAGCACAAATCCACTGCTCCTAGAGGCTATTTTTTTCCTTTTTGTTGCCCTTGTTGTTTATCGTTATTGTTGTTATTGTTTGTCATTGTTATTGCTGTCGTTACTGTTGGATAGGACAGAGAGAAATGGAGAGAGGAGGGGAAGACAGAGGGGGGAAGAGAAAGATACCTACAGACTAGCGACCCCCTGCAGGAAGGGGACTGGGGGCTCAAATGGGATCTTGTGGGATCGGTGATTCTTGTGTGTTTAACAAGCAACACTGATTTATGGTTTCTTAAACAGGGACCAATTTATTCCTTGTCGCTGCCCATGAACTTGGCCATTCCCTGGGTCTGTATCACTCAGCCAATCCTGAAGCTTTGATGTACCCTATCTACAAATCATTTGCAGACCTTGAGCAATTCCACCTTTCTGCAGATGATGTAAATGGCATCCAGTCACTGTACGGTGAGTGCTCCTGGAAACATTCAGCATGTGGCTAAGCAATGACAGCCTTCAGGAAAGCTTTCAATGCTGTAGACAGATCTGCAGTCAACTGAAGACACTATGAGAATATTCGGAAGTCATATAAATTGAGAGAAGGGCTGCATTCTCCTAATATGTGACATTCCTGCCTCTGTTCCTTTAGGACCTCCCCCTACGTCCCCCGAGGACCGCCTGGTGCCCACAGAATCTGTGCCTCCACCACCTGGGAACCCAGCCACGTGTGACCCTGCCTTGTCCTTCGACGCAGTCAGCACTCTGAGGGGAGAAATGCTGTTCTTTAAAGACAGGTCAGATGGCAGGGGGAGATAGCGTGGTGGCTATACAGAGACTCTCATGTCCGAGGCTCCAAAGTCACAGGTTCAATCCCCTGCACCACTATAAGTCAGAAGTGAACAGTGCTCTGGGGAGTGAAAAAAACAAACAAAAAAATAATCGCCCTGTACAGACAGGGCGGACTGTAAGTTCACATTATTCTACCCAGCCATTTGATATGCGACGCTTATACAAAGAGAGACAGGAACGCGCTAGTGCTTTTTAAAAATAAACGGGGGGACAGGCAGTAGCACAGCAGGCTAAACACAAATGGAGCTAAGCGCAGGGACCGGCGTAAGGATCTCAGTTCGAGCCCCCGGCTCCCCACCTGCAGGGGAGTCACTTCAGGGGTGGTGAAGCAGGTCTGCAGGTGTCTGTCTTTCTCTCTCCCTCTCTGTCTTCCCCTCCTCTCTCCATTTCTCCCTGTCCTATCCAACAACGACAGCAATGGCAACAATAACAACAAGGGCAGCAAAATGGGAAAAAGGCCTCCAGGAGCAGTGGACTCATGGTGCAGGCACTGAGCCCCAGCAATAACCCTGGAGGCAAAAGCAAAAAACAAACCAAAAGAAAAAAAAAAGGTCCGTCTAAGATTTATTCAGATCTACTGCTGCATTTTCTACATCTTCCTAAAATTATTAAGTTCATTTGTGAAGACTAAGGGTGAATTAATTCTTATCTAATTTTTCCGAAATGTCAATTTATAGTTGATTTTCAAGTGCTTTGCATTTCCCTCTCCACACCATTCCCCTCTTCCTTCTTTTCTTTGCTCCTCTGTTCTTTCCACCACCACTTCAGACAGAGACAAGAGGGATAGAAAGACAAGGAGAGAGAGTGAAAGCGATCACAGCACCCATGCTTCCTTCAATAGTGGGGGCTGGGCTGGAACTCGGGCAGTACACCTGGCTGAGCACTGTCTAAGGGAGCTGTTTGGCAGCACGTGCTCTATCTCCCTTTCTGACCAGAGTACCACTTAGGTCTGGTCAGTGGTGGTACCAGGAATTGAACCTGGAACCTTCTGCATACAAGTCCTTTATGGAACAACTACACATCTGCCTGGTATGGGTGCTTTTTAAAAAGGCACAAGTACAACTTCAGAATCAGATTAATCCAAACCTCCTTTAAGAATGACACAAGGAAGTGGGGCAGGCCACAGTGCAGCAGGTTAAGCGCACATAGGACGTAGTGCACAGACTGGTGCAAGGATCCCGGTTCAAGCTCTGGGCTCCCCACCTGCAGAGGGCTCACTTCACAAGCAGTGAAGCAGGATTCTAGGTGTCTATCTTTCTCTCCTCCTCTCTATCTTCCCCTCCTTTCTCAATTTCTTCAATTTCTCTCTATCCTATTCAAAAACAACAGAAAGTGGCCTCTAGGAGCAGTGGATTCATAGTGCTGGCACCGAGCCCCAGCAATAACCCTGGAGGCAAAAAAAAAGGGCACAAGGGCACCCCACCCCATAGAAGGAAGCTTTGATCTTTGATACTACAGCCTGTCTGTCTCTGGAGAGAGAAAGAGAGAGAGAGAGAGAGGGAGGATGACACCAGAATTAGCATTACTTTTTAAATTAATTTATTCACTGCTGGCTAAGTATGCACACAGTGAAACATTCAACTTGTGCAGACAAGTTCAAAGCAAGTTTATCTCACACCATTGATTCATTCACAGTCATGGACTCTCCTATAGCTCCCAGAATTGCTCCATGCACATGAGAAATGTATGTGATGTACAAAGTGGGCACATACAGGCATCTCTCTGTCTCATAAATGGGGTAATGGGGTCTGGTGAAGTAGCTGACTCGGACAGTGTGCTGCTTTGCTTTGTGTGCGACCCAGGTTTAAGCCAGGCCTCCACTGCACTGAAAGAAACGCCAGTGCTGCGGTGTGTATATGTATGCACATCCATATGTGCCTACCTGCCTGTCTGCCTCACTGTTGCTATCTAAAAAATAAAGTAAAATAGGGTATGGGTAGAGAGCAGGATGGTTATGCAAAGAGACTGTTATGCCTGAAGCTCCATAGTCCCAGGTTTAATTCTCGGCACCACCATAAGCTAGAGCTGAGAAGTGCTCTAGTAAATAAATAAATGAATGAGTAAGGTAAAAATAAATGTAGAGGATCGTGTGGTGTATATTGATGTGATGGTATATCACACATGGCGTAGCGATTTACATAAATTGTAGGTATTTAAAACTTAAATTCAGATAGGAACATAACTTTTCTTTGACAGAATAAGTTATTCTGAAACCCTTTAGCAGGAGGTTCATGAGATCTGAAAAATTAAAAAGGGAAAATATTTTTCCTTGTGAGAATATAACTTATTCCAGTCTGTCATCAAACATAGAGGCTAAAGAAATGGGGGGAGATGTGAGGTGAGGCAATTAAGACCATGCTAAAGGGACTTTTCAATTAACATTTTTATACATGTATTTCAGACATTTCTGGCGGAAACATCTCAGGGTACTTGAACCTGAATTTCATTTGATCTCTTCGTTTTGGCCCTCTCTTCCTTCTGACATTGACGCAGCATATGAAGTTACCAGCAAAGATACTGTTTTCATTTTCAAGGGTAATTATTATATAAAAATTTCTTTACTTTGTTGAAATAAATTTTTTTTCCCCACCAGGGTTGTTGCTGGGGCTCAGTACTGGCCCTATAAATACACAGCTCCAGCAGCCTTTTTTTTTTTCTTTTTTAATTATTTCTATTATACTTGATAGGACAAGACAGAGAAATTGAGAAGGGAGTGAAGATAGAGAGGGAGAGAAAGAAAGACCTTTGCATACCTGCTTCACTGCTTATGAAACACCCACCCACAGGAGGGGAGTGGAAGCTTGAACCTGGATCTTTGTGCATGGTGATATGTATATTTAACCTGGTGCACCGCCAACCAGCCCCCTTGAAATAAATAATTTCACAATAAAAATTAACCAGACTTTAATTTTCTCTGTTACGACAAATTCTGGCTACAGTCTTACTCCAAAATGGTGGCAAAACAGCTAAAATTGGTATTACTTTATTTATATTTTACAGATGATAAAAGTAAACACAGGCATATAAATTTCCCAGAATTATAAATTCTTCATTTAATCCATATTCATTCATTTATCTAGAACTTTTTGTTAAATGCCTGCACTGAGCTAGTGACCAAATCTAAAATTCAGATTTTCTCTTTTCTATGAAAATCAAAGGCGCTACAGTTATTTCTAAAACTCAAAGGCTGAATTATTTTTAACAGGAAATCGGTTCTGGGCTATCAGAGGAAATGAAGTACAAGCAGGTTATCCAAGAGGCATCGAAACCCTGGGTTTTCCTTCAACTGTAAGGAAAATAGATGCAGCTGTTTGGCATAAGGACAAGAGGATGACATACTTCTTTGTAGACGATAAATACTGGAGGTGAGATGCAATCATAATGACTTTGCATACAGCCTCACTAAGATTTTTTTTCCCTCTAAGGAAATCTCATGTCTTACTCTTGCTTCTGCTTTTCTGTCAGGGAGGAAGGGAGCTTCAGACAATTGTAAGTAAGGATATGCTTACTTCCAAAAGTAGCAACCATTTCTTCACAACAGGTGTACAATTTTCAGTGCTCTTGTTCTGAGTACCATATGTAATAGGTTGGGACTTCCTTGCCTACCCGACTGAAGAAGCTTCAGTCCTCTACCCCCCACTCCCAGAAACACACAGCTTTTATACTGGGTCTCACATCTTACCACACTCACTAAATGGATTGTTGGACTCCAAATCCAACTGGGGTCTGAGATTCCAGATCAAGTTTTAGCATCCCTTTCCGGTGGTCTTATACTCAGTGTCTCACTGGGGGCTTTGTCTTATCTTCCCAATTTTCCTATGTGGTTCTCAAATGCTTCCTTTAGCGTCACCCATTCATTCCCTCTGCCTGTTTATAAAGTATTTCAGTGTTACAGTTGAACCCAGGACTCACAGGCTGACTTGTGGCCATCTTCCTAGACTCTGAGACATTTTGGGCAGGCCAGATGGCTAAGGTACAGCCAGTAAGACAAGATGCATGGGCTTTGCTTCATCTCAATCCCTCTTCCAAGGAGGCTGCCACAGGAAATCTAGATATGCAGAATGAGGAGGACACATATGAGCAAAGTATGATCAACTGAAAAAAACTGTATTTGAGAGGAAGTTTGTATTTGAATTCAATTTACTGTATATGTCTGTTCACACTTCCTGTCTCTGTGACAGAAAGATAGAAGTTCATTCTGTCCAAGCCTGAGAAATATTACAACAGGCATCTGCTAGATCTGGGTACAGCCTCTATTCCTGGTAGAGATAAGATGATGTTAAGAGCTAAAATTGCAGTTCACATATTTATATAGTGCTAAGCATCACATTTAACGTTATTTTGCAGTAAGTGAAGAGTTTCTTAAAATTTCACATTAAAACTACTTTAAACATTTATACATTTTTGACACTATGACCTCTTTGCAATACTGAGCTTCATGTCTTTTACTTGGTACAGATTTGATGAGAAAAAACAGTCTATGGAACCAGGCTTGCCCAAGAAAATAGCTGATGACTTTCCAGGGATTGACTCAAAAATTGATGCTGTCTTTGAAGCATTTGGTAAGGAAATGTTCATTTTATCAATAATTGTACACTTAAAATGTTTTCTATATCAAAGGGAAGAAAAGAATTGAAATGCTTAAAAAAAAAAAAAAAAAAGAGTGCTGCTCATTTCTGGCTCCTGGTGGTACCAGGGACTGAACCTGGAATCTCTGGTTCTTTAATCATGAAAATCTACTACATAAACCAGTGTGGTGTTTTTCCTGATCGAAACTGAAACAATTTTTAAAAAATATATATATTTATTTATTTTCCCTTTTGTTGCCCTTGTTTTTTATTGTTGTAGTAGTTATTATTGTTATTGATGTCATCATTGTTAGATAGGACAGAGAGAAATGAAGAGAGGAGGGGAAGACAGAGATGGGGAGAGAAAGATAGACACTTGCAGACCTGCTTCACCACCTGTGAAGCGACTCTCCTGCAGGTGGGGAGCTGGGGGCTCGAACCAAGATCCTTACGCCAGTCCTTGCGCTTCGTGCCACGTGCACTTAACCCACCACTCTCCCACCCGACTCCCTGAAATATTTTTTTTTTTTTTGGCCTCCAGGGTTATCACTGGGGCTCAGTGCCTGCACAACAAATCCACTGCTCCTGGAGACCACTTTTTCCCATTTTGCTGCCCTTGTTGTTGTGCCTGTTGTAGTTGTTATTATTATTGTTGTCATAGCTGTTGTTGTTGGATAGGACAGAGAGAAATGGAGAGAGGAAGGGAAGACAGAGAGGGGGAGAGAAAGATACCTGCAGACCTGCTTCACCGACTGTGAAGCGACTCCCCTTCAGGTGGGGAGCTAGGGGCTCAAACCCGACCCCCCCTGCAGGTGGGGAGCCAGGGGGTCAAACCAGGATCTTTACACTGGTTCTTACACCATGTGCGCTTAACCTGCTGCGCTACCAGCTAACCCCTGAGACATTCCTTTAAAGAGGCCAGGCTATGGTGCACCTGGTTAAGCACACACATTATGGTGCGCAAGGACCCAGGGTCAAGCTCTTGGTCCCACCTGCAGGGAGGAGGCTTCACAAGTGATGAAACAGGGCTGCAGGTGTCTCTGTTTCTTTCCCTCTCACTATTTCCGCCTGCTTTTTCAACTTCTCTTAGTCTTTATCCAATAGTAAGTGAACATATAAAAATTTAAAAAATACTTTTTTTATAGAGACGGAGATAAATTAATAGGGAAGGGGGAGGCAGGGAGGGACAGAAACACTTGTGAAGCTCCCCCTGCAGCTGGGAACCAGGAGCCTGAACACAAGGCCTTGTGCACTGTAGCATGTGCACTCAACCAGGTGTGCCGCCACTGTGCACTCAACCAGGTGTGCCGCCACTCTGCCCCGAGACAATTTCTAGCAACGTATTTCCTTTAGCCAGTTCTCTCCCTTTACCAAATTTCAGCTTGCTTCATACAATAAGTTGTTTTGAATCACGAAGATAATCAACACAAATGTCTGCACTCCGCATGTGCAGGATAAAGCAAAGCGCTCACATGCCACATCTTTCCTCTGCAGCTTTACCCCTGCGTGTCTTTCTGCTCTCCCTGTCACTATAAAGATCACTACAAGTGCTGTGGAAAAGTGCAGTGCTGGCTGGTTTCTCTTCCAGACCATCCTGTTATTACTAATCCCAAGGCTATTTATTTGTTGTCCTGAGTTGTCAGTCACTGCTAGCATCAGTCTGCTCAAAGCTTAAAAAGAGATTCTCTTTTGATCCTGTTCAAGGACAGATGGGGGAGGTCAATGATCAGTTATGAAAGGCAACCTGAGAACATGATGGCAGATTCACAAAGGGCGGTGTGGGGTTTCAGAGAGGTGCTGTATTTCTCTGAAGGTAGACAAACCCCCTTGTCCCAGAGAGAGGGAGGGGAAGAGAGGAGACAGAGAGGATGCAAAAGAATGGGAAGAAAGGGGGAGTCGGGCTGTAGCGCAGCGGGTTAAGCGCAGGTGGCGCAAAGCACAAGGACCGGCATAAGGATCCTGGTTCGAACCCCGGCTCCCCACCTGCAGGGAAGTCGCTTCACAAGCGGTGAAGCAAGTCTGCAGGTGTCTATCTTTCTCTCCTCCTCTCTGTCTTCCCCTCCTCTCTCCATTTCTCTCTGTCCTATCTAACAACGACAACAACAATAATAACTACAACATTAAAACAACAAGGGAAACAAAAGGGAATAAATAAAAATAAAAATAAATATTAAAAAAAAAAGAATGGGAAGAAAGAACAATGAAAAGGACACAGTTTCCAACGAAGCAGAGAGTTTTACTTGATTGCTAAGAGAAGAGCCTGATAACGGAGAGTTGGGACTTGCTCCCAGAGCTGAAGTGAGTGCAGTATCACTCTTTATGTTGAGTGGGAAGCATCTGAATCTATCTGAGCCTCGGCTTGCTCACTTGTAAAGTGGAGTTAGATACACACACTTCACAGATCCACTGCATACACACACACTTTAAATGTTTTTATATAATACATATATGATGAAATACATAATATAAATGTATATATGTAAAATACATACAATAAAATATACATTTTTTCCATCAGTGTATTTTGGGGGTTCATTGCCTATATAGCTGCACAGTTCTCAGTTGCCATTTTTTCCTTTTACTTCTATTTTTGGTGAGATGTAGAGAGGGAGAGAGAGAAGGAGGGATACTTACAGCACTGCTCTCCACTGCTTATAAAGTTTGCCTCCTTGAGCAGGGGTAGATAGCAAATTGGTTATGCAAACAGTCATCCCTGAGGCTCCAAAGTCCTATGTTCAACCCCCCGCACCACCATAAGTTAGAGCTGATCAGTGCTCTGGTTAAAAAAAATAAAAAATACAGCTTGCCTCCTGCAGTGGGGGCCAGGGCTTGAACCCAGGTCTTCTGATTGTGCCACCACCTGGGTGCTCAGAAATGATTTTTTTTTTAAAGTAAAATGCAAGGCCAGCAAGATATCTCACCTGAATTATGTGTCTACTTTGCCATGAACACAACTATGGCTCAGTTTGGTACCATGATCTCCCTTCCACCTCCCACTCCACTCATGACCCTTGCCACCCTCATATGAAAAAGTCCACCCAAAGTAGTAAGGCCCTAGTAATGGAAAAATAAATAAATAAAATTCATAACATACTTCTTAGTACTTGATAAAAGTGTGTAAACAATTCGGGGCCAGGGCAGTAGCAAAGTGAGTTAAGCGCACATGACTAAAGTGCAAGGACCCATGTGAGGATCCTGGTTCAAGCCCCCGGCTCCCCACCTGCAGGGGGGTCGCTTCACAGGTGGTGAAGCAGGTCTGCAGATGTCTGTCTTTCTCTCCCCTTCTCTGTCTTCCCTCCCTCTCTCGGTTTCTCTCTGCCCTATCCAACAACGATGACAGCAATAAAAACAACAGTAATAACAGCAGCAAAGGCAACAAAAAGAAAAAAATGGCCTTCAGGAGCAGTGGATTCGTAGTGCAGGCATCGAACCCCAGCAATAACCCTGGGAACAAACAAACAAACAAGTGTAAATGTTTCCCAGTTCCTGTTATCTATTAGTCTGAATTTAATGTGTTGTTGTTCTAAGTTTTTGTTGCCAAGTATATGTATTTGAAAATAAACTTACTTTTCCCCCTTGTTTATATTTACAGGGTTTTTCTATTTCTTTAGTGGCTCTACACAGTTGCAGTATGACCCAAATGCAATGAAAGTCACACATGTTTTGAAGAGTAATAGCTGGCTTAATTGTTAGGAGAGATACTCAGAAGATACAACAATTTTGAGTGGGCATTTCAAATGAAGTCAATGGGTCTTCACCTAAGTCTTTGTGCACTGACATAGTTTGTTTTGTCCTGCATGTGCTATGACTGAGAACTCCAGTGATAAATGGGTGTCTTATAGGGCATTGTCACATTTTCCAGGACATTCTCTAAGGGACTGGGAGCTTACACAATGGTCATATGGAGTCTGAACTTCTATCAGAGTGGGGAACTTCTCACATGCAGCCTACAAGTACCTGTACAGACTATCTGCTTACTATTATTTTTTAATAAAGAGACGTTTTCAGTAATTTTAGTTTGTTTCAACATGTTACTGTCGGGGCCTGGGTGGTAGCGCTCCCGGTTAAGCACACACGTTATTGTCATATCTTGCCTACATTTGTACAGAGTAGGAGCCAACAGAGGTGACAGGATTAAAATCTTCATGGCTGGGTTCATAGAGGTTAGAAGATCACTGCTCTCTTGCCTTTCACTTTAACTCTTCAAGCACAATCTTATGTCCACCAGCCAGATATTACACATGTACCTGATACAAAGAAGAAAGACCTAAGGAAACCTGTTGCCTGGTAGCACAGACTCTGGAAAAGACTGTGAAACAGAATTCAACAATAATAGCCAACTAACTGGTTCATGTACCTTATTTTTCAGAAGGGGAATTCAACTTGCTCTTGATCCTATCCTTTTATTTATATATTCCTTCAACAAAGCTCCACCCCCCCATAGCAAATGCATCTGCACACATTTACCCACCAGATATGAACAAATTCTCTTGTACTCACTTTGTATCATTCCATACACAAAAGTCAGTAGATAAATGCTGGTTCTAAAGTAAGAGTAGTGTCTCTAAGAGCTGTGACTCCCCCAGTATTCATTGTATAGTGAAAGTTCATCTAGTATGCAAGTTATACATTCACTTAAGAATCATTTATAAACAGGCTTGGGTGTGGGTGGACCTGCCAATGTCCATATCCAATGAAGAAACAATTATAGAAGTTGGAACTTCCACCATCTGCTCCCCATAAAGAATTTTGGTCCATTCTCCCAGAGGAATAAATGTCTCAAATCTTTTAATGCACAGCCCATAGGGTGAGTATATGTTCTGTCAATCTAAGCACTTACGACTTCAAACGTGTAACCAGACTGAATTTTAACAGTGGTCTCAAATTGTTAATACATTTCTAATAATGACTTTTTTTTTTGAAATTTGATTTCTAAAAGCTTGGACCAGGGAGAAGAGAAGCAACCAGTGGCATTACTTTATAAGACACAGCTATATATAAATAATGTCAAAAGACATAAATTATGGTGATATTGTGTATGATACAGCAAATCCTAACCATGGGATTTCCAAAGTCAATTGCCAAATAATTTGATTATAGCAACAACTATCTATTGCTTCTTAAGCCCTAAGACAATAGGAACCTCTCACTTCCTCTATAAGAGCCCATATTTCCCCCAGTTCTGGAACCTTACGGTGGGGCCCACTGTCCCGCATGCTTCTCCCAATTCATATCAAATAATATTGCATCTGCGGATCCCAACCTAATCAACGCTACAAGTACCACCCCAGCATGCTTCACTTCAGACTGTGTCCAGAGACCTCAGGCATGGAATGACAATCCTACAGCCTCATTACTCAGGTGAGACCTTTCCTGAATGATGTGTGCACTCAGCCAGGTGTGCCACCACCCGGGCCCTGTGAGACTTTTCCTTTCTCATAGGATTCTCTAATTCCATTTCAGGTGGTTCACTTCCTAACAAAGTCCCAAAACCTAGATATAGACCAGGTCCCATGAGGTAGAGCATATGTTCACCTGTATCCATAAATTAGGGAAAAATATACACCTGAAAGCAAAAAGAGCACAACAGTCTTAGTGAGTCAATAAATGAAGCCAGCAAATATAAAGAACTAAAAAGACACCATAAAGTTCATAATGAAATAGTGTCTACTTAGACCTAGATACCCTCCTCACCTACTTCTGATTACACTTCCCTCACTCACTCCAAAGCTAAACTTATCAAAGCAAGGACTGCAAAAGTTGAATAAGGACAAGAGACTGGCTACTTTAACAATGACTCTTTAGTCACTCTCAGACCATCCTATCAGCTGGGGCCCTATCTGGGGAGTCCTGAGATTCCCAAACAGACATGATGGGCCTAGACCTTGAATAGATCCCTCTCTCCATTGTCACTGGTCATCTCCATCAGGAACAACACAATAGATCCCTTTGTGGGCCCCCATAGGACCTTGCCCTCAATGTGGATCAACAACGGTAGAGAATGTCCCATCCTCTGAAAGGTGGCTGGACAACATACTCTATGTTCCACCTAAGGAAGAAATTAGTTGGTCCTGAAATTAGTGCAGCCTGGAATGTTCCTAGTCATGACCATAGAATGCCAGGTCAGACCTACAGGGATGCAGAGGTTACATAGGCTCCTAAACTGAATATGGGCCCCAGATCAAATCAATGGGGTTTGCAGTTAACAATATTTATATATCTTTCCCATATTGGGGCGCTACTCTCTTCCCTGCTCCAGCTTTCTGGTCCTTTTTCCAGCCATGACTTCATATCCCCAGACAATAACTTTGGCCCACTTGCATACCAGAGGTCAAGCTGCTCAGGAAAAACTAGTATAGTCATGAGCCCTTTGGATTATACCTAAAATAGGCCTACTAGCTATCTTCAAAACGGAGACCCCCCCAAATCTTCATCTGCAATATTCCAGCCTTTAGGTTCATGATTAGTCAACAGTTTGTTTGGCTTTATATGTTAACTCTTTTCAGCCACCAGGTTCCAGATGCTACCATGATGCCAACCAAATTCCCTGGGCAGACGACCCCACCAATGTGTCCTGGAGCACCGACTCCCCAGAGCCCTGTCCCACTAGGGAAAGAGAGAGGCAGGCTGGGAGTATGGACTGACCTGTCAACGCCCATGTTCAGTGGGGAAGCAATTACAGAAGCCAGACCTTCCACCTTCTGCATCCCACAGTGACCTCGGGTCCATACTCCCAGAGGGTTAAAGAGTAGGAAAGCTATCAGGGGAGGGGATGGGATACAGAGTTCTGGTGGTGGAAATTGTGCAAATCTGTACCCCTATTTTCCTATGGTTTTGTCAATGTTTCCTTTTTATAAATAAAAAATTTAAAAAAAATAAAAACTAACGTTAAAAAAAGAATAGGAAAGCTATCAGGGGAAGGAATGAGATACGGAGTTCTGGTGGTGAAAATTGTGTGGAGTTGTACCCCTCTTATCCTATGGTCTTGTCAGTGTTCCCTTTTTATTAATAAAAATTAAAAAAGAACAAGGAGGTTTCTAATGAAGGGGACGGAACATGGAACTCTGGTGGTAGGAACTATGTGGAATTGTACTCCTGTTATCCTCACAATCTTGTTAATCATTATTAAATCACTAGTAAAAAATTTGAAGTCTGGGGGGGGCAGGTGGGAGTGCAGTGGGTTAAGCACACATGGCGCAAAGTGTAAAGACTGGCATAAGGATCCCCGTCAAGCCCCTGGCTCCCCACCTGCAGGAAGCTTTCTTCAAAAGCAGTGAAGCAGATCTGCAGGTGTCTATCTTTCTCTCTCCCTCTATGTCTTCCCCTCCTCTCTCAAATTCTTTCTGTCCTATCCAACAATAACAATAGCAGCAACAATAACAGCATCAACAATAATAACAACAATAACAAAAAAAAAAAAAACAAAAAAAGATGGACACAAGGAGCAGTGTATTCGTAGTGCAGGTACCAAGCCCCAGAAATAATCCTGGAGACAAAAAAATTAATTAATTGGTTAATTAATTAATTAATAAAACGATGGCCTTTTGGCCCATTATCTAGGGCTTTAGTCAGGAAGTCTTTGGATTCCCACATAGATATGATGGACCTAGACTTCTAATAGATCCCTCTCTCCACCATCACTGGTCATTCCATCAGGAACATCTTCAAAGCCTCCAGGACCTTGTCCTCAATGTAGAATGACAATGGTAGAAAGTTCCCCACTCTCCATAGGTAGGCTGGGTCAACATACTCTGCCACTCAAAGAAATCTGATCCTGGAATGAGCCCAGCCTAGAATGTTCCTAGGTATGACCATGGAATGTGAGCTCAAACTGATAAGGACTCAGAGGTTACAAAGGCTTCTGTGCTAAATGTGAATAGATATGGGCCCTAAGCCCGATCAATGGGGTTAACGGTATTTATATACTTTTCCAAGTTTAGGAGCAACTCTCTGCCCTAATCCAGTTTTCTACTTCTATTTTCAACTCTGATACCATCTTCCCAGACAATACTTTTAGTCCACCTGCATGTTAGCTACTGGGCTCAGGGAAAAATTGTGGTGTCTTTCCCTTTCTCTGTCTCCCCATATGAATTAAAAAAAGCTGACTTGGGAGTAGTGAAATCATGCATGTGCAAGATTCCACAAATTAAACAAATGAATAAGTAGATATATAACTACAAAAGAGAGCAAACATGAGTATATCAGACTATTTCAGCGTTTATATTGGCCTTTAAGCCCTGAACATGAAAGCGACCATATGTGTGACTTTAAAATGTAAGTTCTCCCAAGCAATCTTGCTCCAGAAGGATTGATGCTTATCTGCATGCTGACACACCATTCACTACACCAAGCAGAGGCCAAGCAGCAAGCAGCAGACTGGAAGCCCATGTCAGAATGAGTCCAGCCCTAATGGTGATGTGAGGCTGAGTCCCAGAGTGATAGTCAAAAAATGGCTCAATTCCAATTGCCTCAGGCAGAGTTGGCCTAGGAAATTTTGAGAACATCTTCACTTACAGGAAGTGATCTAGCGAAAGGAAAGCAGAAGCTGATGATCACGCTGGAATAAAGTAATAACCTACGAAAACAGGACTTTACACTGATGAGAAAATAAAAGACAGTGAAAGTGCCCAATCTGACTAGTCAGTGAACAGATAAGCTATGAACTCAGAAATATTTAAGAAAGGACCATCAGCAAAAATCAAACCGCAACGAAGCTCCTTGTGGCTCCTCTGTGAAAAGAAATAGCAGGAAAAACATCTTGAATCTGAGCAAATCCTGCAGGAGTACTCTGAAAACTTAAGAAGTTGGCAGGGCTTACTTATAAGAACATTTTGTTTGCTTCAATAGTATTTGTATAGTATAATCCTAAAAGTAAAAAGCCTTTTGCCTTGATTTATGCTCACTAATAATCAGTGTGTATGACTTCAGAGGCTTCACTAGAATATAAAAGTACTTATCTTCCCTTTGGTCAAGGAGTGAGTTAGCCTCTTTTTTATTTTATTTTATTTGCCTCCAGGGTTATCGCTGAGGTTCAGTGCTGGGGTTGGAGCCTGCACTACAAATCCTCTGCTCCTGGAGGCCCCTTTCCCTATTTTGTTGCCCTTGTTGTTGTTGCTATTGTTGCCATTGGTCTTGTTGATAAGACAGAGAGAAATCAAGAGAGGAGGGGAAGACAGAGAGGGGAAAGAGAAAGATAGACACCTGCAGACCTGCTTCACAACTTGTGAAGCAACCCCCCTGCAGGTGGAGAGCCATGGGCTCAAACTGGGATCCTTATGCCGGTCCTTGTGCTTCGAGCCATGTGTGCTTGACCTACTGCACTACTACCTGGCCCCTGAGTTAACCACTTCTTAAAGCAGAGTGCGTGTATGTGAAAACGGTAATTATGAATGTCATGAGAATTTTGCTTATATTGTGCTGTGATGTATTTTGTAGCCACACACCCCCCCATTCATTGGATGTAATGAGGGACGGGCTGTGTGTGAAGCATGGAAAAAAGAGAACAGTGTACAATGATGCCAAGTTTTGTACTAAACAACTAGAAGCATGAAGCTGCCAGCTACCATCACCCAAGATGTAAGGGCTGTGGGTTAACAGACTTCCGTGGGAAGACCAAAGGTGTCTGGGTGAGCTACGCATTTGAGGTTTCTACCTGACACTGAGGTCGAGATGAGGGATACGTGAGTCTGGAGTGTGAGGAAAAAATTCTGGACTAGAAATATAAATTTAGGATTTGTCAACAATAAATGATTCTAAAGTCTTGAAACTGGATAAACTTTCTAAAAATGTTTTAATTTATATTTTTTAATGAGGAAGATACACATAGAGAGAAAGATACAAAGAGACAGAAAGAGACCAGAGCACTATTCAGCTCTGGTTTATGGTGGTGCTGGAGGCTGAACCTGAGACCTCAGAGCCTCAGGCATGCAAGTCTTTTGTAATAACCATTATGCTACCTCCCCAGCCCAAAACTGGATACATTTTACAATGAAGTAAGACTCTGACAAGAAGGAGCCAGGTGGTGGCACACCTGGTTGAGTATACATGTTACCATGCACAAGGACCTGGGTTCAAGACCCCAGTACCCACTTGCAGGGGGGAGGTTTCACAACTGGTGAAGCAGTGCTACAGGCATCTCTCTCTTTTCCCCTTTCTTCTTTCCTCCTCCCCAATTCTGTCTCCCCCTTCCAAGTAGATTTCTCTGTTTCTATCCAATAAATAAGTAGTACATAAAACATTTTTGAATGACTTTGAAAATAAGTGGCCCAAGGACTGAGCAAATTAGTACTGAATTTTAAAGCACACACATTGTCAGAGTCAAGGATGTGGATTTTAACATCTAGGTGAATGTGTCTAACACAGGGAGGAGATGGTGTGCAGATAGCATGGGTAGTTTGGGGCAGGAAGGTGTGAAGCGCGACAGAGGAGCCGGTGATGAGCAGATGATGAGTGGAGGGGTGTTACAGTGGAGGGGTGTTAAGTAGGAAAACCAAAGAGAAGGCAATGAGGAAGGAAAAGGATTACCATGGCAAAATGCAGAGTCACTTTGGAAAGTAGTCTAGGTTTGTCATATAGGAAGTAAGGAACAGGGAGTAGAGCAGTTGCTGGAGAAAACTTCATCCAGAAGCCCAGGCTGAGAGGTGAGAATCTGCAGGAGGGCAGGTTCCTCCATCCGTCATGGAGTAGAGGCCAACAGAGCACCAAGGTCTAGCTGAAAGCCCAAACCAGACTGAACCTTTAAGCAAAAAAGGGGTACTTCACCTGTGGCTTGAGCCCTCTTGCCCATTTCATCCACTCTTCATTCCTTAAATAGACATTTACTGAATGTTTGAGATTCTCAGGCACTGTGCTAGGGATTAAGATGAACTCAGACACGATTCTGGTTTCAGTCCTAATGGGAGAGGCAGAAAAGGAACAGGCAAGGGGCCAGGTGATGGTGCACACACTACAGTGTGCAAGGAGTAGTGAAGTAAAGCTGCAAGTGTCTGTCTTTCACTCTCCTTCCCTAACTCCCCCCATCTCTCAATTTCTCTCTGTCTCTATCCAATAATAAATCAATGCATGTTAATAAAAGAAAAGGAACAGGCAGTCAACATGGAGAGTGGAGCACTAGCAATGCTCAGCAAAGGCACACAGAGCAGGAGACTTCACTCAGTTCCCCCAGGTTAGGGAAGGATTTCAGAGGTGCTGGAGCCCATGGGGCATATGCTTAGTGGGGTAAGGAGAAGGGTGGTATTCCCTCCAGGTATAAGGGAGATTCTACCCAACTAGCAAAACAATGCATTAAGTAAATGTCTTTTTAATAATTTGTTTGTTAGTTAATGCCACCAGGATTATCAATGGGCTTCCCAACTCCAAAAATTGGGAAGTGATGCTGTGTTATCTCTCCCTCTTTGCCTCTATTCGAAATCAAAAAGGGAAACCGTCTTCAGGAAGAAGTAGAATCACATACACATGAGGCCTTTGATGCACACAGAAAGAAAAAAGTGTCTGCTCTAACTGTTCCATAGGATTAATATGAAGACAAAGTATTGGCCATCCTATAAATGGTGAGTGTTTTTATCCTGTATTTTGAATGGCTTAGGAAACTAACTGAACAACTAGTTACCATTATAATAGTAGCTGGGGTATCAATAGTTGAGAAATTTAAAAGGACTAGATAAAAGGTTACTGGGCTTAGTGAACACTCCACTTTATCAAAAACATGAAAGCACTCTTCAATGATATTACAAAGTTTGAAGGAAGCTCGTGTATGCACATCAGAGATTCTCAAACAAGCAGTCAGTCTAAGTCTGACATATCCTCCAGGTCTTATAGGGATGCCACCAGCTTCCTCGTGTAACTCAAATCCACAGCACAGGCACAATGGCCAGGAGAGAAAGGTTCTGGTATGTCTGAACTGAGGTATAGGATAAGCACTCTCACATCCATGTAGGCCCCTGGTTTGAACTTTCTACAGAAGCAAGGCTGCAGACTTCTGTCAAGTGTGTGTGAGATCCCTTTATTCACCTTATGGAGTGTCTAGTTACCTAGCTGGGAAATTATTGTTGTCAAGAAATCTCATAAAATGCTCAAAGTAGTCAAAGATATGGATATAATATGGAATGCAAATAACTAAAAATAAGTCTGTAGTATTTCAATCAAAATGTCCCCTAAATGAATAGTTCCAAATTACTCCTACGATTTTTGAATACAGCCCTAGGGGAGTAAAACAAGTAAAAATTCAACAATGAATATAATTTGTCTAGTAAATAACTGAACTTAGTGAGAATGATCCTTTACTATTTAGTTTCCATTTAGCATTTATTTACTCATTCACTAGATAATTCAGTACTCACTTTTACATGCCTACTAAGCTGAGGTGGTAACCATAGATGAAAATCTCATGGAAAAGAGAAATTTTTTCATGCTTAAGGATGGTGGAATGGTGTCGGGCTAGCGTTGCGGGAGAGAGAGATAACCCAGGAACCGAGTTCATGGCGGTAGCACTACAAATCTTTATTCATGTGGGCGCACCAGAGTCGGGCAAGTAGGCATCTGGTTAAAACCACGTGGAGCCAAAAACCCGCAATGGCCTGCATCTGCCTCCCCCTGCACACCCGCCCCTTTTCCCTCCCCAAGACCTAGAAGAGCCAAGCTTGCCTCTGAAGTGGCTTCACAGTCCATACATAGTTAGAAGAGGGGCAGAGAAAAATGGGAGGGGCTGGAAAGGTTGGACCTCCCTAGCAACTATTGCTAGGGATTCAACTGGTGGGAATCTGTAATACCCTGTGGGATACAGTGTGGAGCAGGCTTAACTTAATGTCGGCAGCTCCGGGATGCATTCTGTGAGGCAGGGAAAACTCACATGGCTGCCAACCTTGTGAGATTTATGCGTTCCCCTACTTTGCCCAATCCCTCTGGTGAGGGAGAGACTTAACAGGAGAACTCATCTCATAGGTTAAGCTCTGCCAAGCTTCACCACTTCCCTGCAGCTTCCCTGCAGAATGGAGGCTTTAGTGTAGGCAGGATGAAATTAATGGAACCATCCTAGTGTCACATGACATTTTCTCTATTTAAAATTTTTTTTTAAACCTCATCATTTCTTTTACTTATCTATTATTGGATAAAGACAGACAGAAATTGAGAGGGGAGGTGGAGATAGAGATGGAGAGAGACAAACACCTACAGCCCTGCTTCACCACTTGTGAAGCTTTCTCCCTGCAGGTGGGAACCAAGGGCTTGAACCTGTGCACTGTGATGTGTGCTCTTAACCAAGGAGCGCCACCGCCTGGCAGACATTTTGTCTATTTTAGGGTGGGGTGTGTGTATCATCTGTATCATCTTTGAACATAGGCACAGATGAAGACTATCAGAAGGTGGACTTAAGTCACACAGATCTACTTTCAGTAAGTAACTTCGGAATTATTTGAGTCCTTTCACAGAACACCAGCATCAAGCAACCAAGAAAGTCATGGAATTTTTTTGAAATAGTCAAAATAGTCAGTTGACACAGCCACACATGAGAACCCTCTGAAGCATGTTGTTTATTCCAAGCAGGCATTGCTAAGACTTGGTTAAGACTCAATCACCAACTTTTTTGTTTTACATTTTTATGTTTTCTTTCACAGTAACAAATAAATCACAGAAACACTAGCCCAGATGCTATGTGAGTTCTACTATGAATACATGACTGGAAACTTTTGATTCAACTCCACGTGAGTCTTTGAGGCTTGCTGCTTAAGCAAAACTTAATTAAAAGTTCTTGCGATATTAAAGGTTGAAATTAACAGAGTCATTGTAAGCAGCCAGTCTTCAATTTCTGTCAACATCCTGGAAGTTTTAATGAGACACAGAGCTTTTAGGTCAAGAGCTCTGGACTCACTCCAGGAGAAACTGTTTTTTTCCCTCACATCCATCCCTGTAGGCCTGAAGGTGATTTCTTTGTACTTTATTTCTTCATCCAGAAAGTCAGATGCTGGATCGAGGCTTTGAGATTTACTCTACTTAACAGTCACTGACCCTCCAAAATTGGGGGATTTACCAAAGATGGAGGAGGGGACCAAGTGGAAGTGATGAGGTGAGAATGTTAGGTTTGGTAATCCAAGAAATTCACCAAGAGAACAGGGTGATGTAAAGACACAGAGCTTTACTTACTAGCCCTGGATAGGGGCTAGGGCCTAAGGCGAAGACCCCACAGCTGTATTGAGTGCTCAACCCCCTATGTAAATCTTACTAGGGTTTATATACAATTCAGAATACATGGCTTACGTGATAAAGCACATGACAGTGTTACAATTATGGTTATCTATTGCATATGTATGGGGGAAGTGAGGGTCCTTTTTACAGCCCTGTGGTTATCTTCTTTTCCTGCCTCCAGAGGTGTCTTCCTTTGTTATGATCCCTCACAGTGCCTCCGGCTGGAGATGTCTTCTTTTGTTATGACCTCTCACCTCACCTCAGGGGTCTGCATCTGCAGTTGGCCTTCAGGTTGCTGGAGTCCAGGCCTACCTATCTTTTAATTACCAATTTACATTTATTAACTCTAGCTCAATTTCAACAAGATGACCAGTTCCCACTTCCTACATCTATTAGAGACATCTGCCTCCCTCTAGCATTGGAGGACATTGGTCTTCCAACAGAAATTTTCTTTAAGTAATGAATATATAACTTTACCAAAAAATTGAGCATTTCTAAACTGTAGTATATATTGCTTTGTCAGAATGAACATTTTATGAGAGTCTTGAAGAGTGATACCTTATGCAACTTCTTGCTTAATCCCTAGGGTCACAGTGCTGTTCCCTTGAGTTAATCTCAAAACTTCATTTCCCAGGTCCCATAAACCTAAGGGTCAACCTCATCATATGGACCAAGTTATCTAATAGTCAGGGAGTCTGCTACTATTTGACTTTGAAAGCAATCTGTTTTCAACCTATAAGAAAGAGAGTATCTGTTGATATTTTCATTGCCTGAGCTGGAGTCACAAATAATGCTCATATTTTCAGTTCTCTGTCCCACACTCTGATGTCTATGAGAAGGAGAGGGTTTTATTTTCACAAGAGCTCTAATTTCCCCTTACCCACTGAACTCAAATATTGTTCCACTAAGATGAGGAAGTTGTGGCTAACTGATTAGAGAGGAAACATGCTCTTTCAAGTCAAGCCAACATACATTGAAGAAACACTTATGCACAAAGATGTTGTCCTTAACGTGAAAAGGAAACTAGAAATGATAAGATGAGAAAAGTCCTGAGAAAACTAATATGACACCATGGGGAAAGTGTGCACCACTGTAAGGGACTGCAGTGGAGAACGTAAGCACACTTCAACACTTTAAGCTTTGTTTAAACTGTCTCTAGAAAGAAGGGGAACAAATAAAAAAGCTACAAATTTAACTAGTTTTACTCACCAAGTATGGAAAGGGTGTCACTGGTGTCACCCAAGTCATTTGGATATAGAACATGGACACAGGAATATATATGTTTCACTTCATAGCCACCTGTCCATTTTACTATGTGTATACAAGTAAAATTCTACTAAGCTGTGATTTGACACATGATCATTATAATGATGCAAAGATTCAAAAGTAAATTAAAAGACAAGTATAAAGCAATACTACAGATGGCACTAAGAATGGGGAAAAATAGGATGAAGGTAAGTGGATTAATGAACACAGTCTCAGTAAAATTAGGGTCAAACCACATTCAGGGTCTCTGGAACAAATTATCTGTGCACCTTTATATAAACTTATGTTGATACCGTTTTAATATTTCACCAGATGTCTGTTAATTAATTTTCCCACACTGAAGATGCTATAGTAAGATTTATTTTTAGTGAACAAATAGGACATGCATGACCAAATACATATAAAGAATAAACAATCACTGCCTAGCCCCAAGGAGCAGTAAATAACAAACCATTTATTATTCTCTCACACTGAGAGATGTGATGATTAAAAATCAGGTCTCATCAGAGGACTCTGGACTCCAATTCCATCAGGACCTGGAGAGAGAAGAGGAAGGACACTCGGAAGTAGTAGGTGTGACTCAGAAAGAAAAGGAAGGACCATAGGAAAAAAAGGACAAAATATGTAAATATAAGTAGTTATAGGAAACTACAGCAGTTTCCAATGGAGGGATTGGGACACAGAACTCTGGTGGTGGGAATGATTTGGAATTATACCCCTGTTATCTTATAATTTGGTAAGTCGATCTTAAATCACTAAAAAAAATCAAGTCTAGAGCTGTTCATGGTCTTTTGTCTGTCAGCGCCAGGTACATTCTAACAGATCTCAGAGAAAGGGTACTGTTGACAGCACAGCCTACCAGTAGCCTAAGGTCTTCTCAGTCAAGGCTCTCCAATCCTGGTCCTAAATGGAGAGAAAGGAGACCTGGTGCTCTGCACATAAACACCAGCAGCTGAGCAAAGGCAGAAGGAACCCTGTCAGTGCTGGGAGGGCCAGCCTAAAGTGTTCACCTGCGGGGTTGAACTTTGGTCAGCACAGATGCTGACTGTACAACATCTGCCCTCTGCCCTGGGAGCCAGGTGTATGCAGGCCTCTAGGACCAGCAGAATCAAGCAGCAAAGCCCATTTGCTAGAATGATCATGGAGCACTCCATGATCTGTGTATGGAATAGGTTTTTCTCAAACCGGATAGAAGTGGTGAAAACAACTGCCCCACGGAATGGATCTTCTATCTGCATGTCCTGTTTGATGTTAATCATAAGATTGCAACACCAAGAAAATCCAAAGAATCTGGTTGGAGTCACCACTTCTTATGATTGCTCACTATTGCTAATCAGGAGAATGTTATGAAATGTGAGTCAGATAGCCCTTGGCTCCACGGCAGTCAAAGACTTCCATATAAAAGAGCTTCCAAGTTCAGCTATCAGCACTGCAGGTAGGTAGGGAGCTATTCTGTTCCTTCAAGAGAGAAGATAGAGGCAAGCATGCTCAGCCTTCCTGTGCTGCTACTGCTCTGGGCCGTGGGTGCCCACAGCTTCCCAGCAACTTCCTCAGATACCCAAGAGCAAGATGCGCAGCTGGTGCAGGTAAATGTTGGTTGATACATGGCAGAAATGCAAGAGCCTCTGTACTGTTCCACATGCACCAGAGTCAAAGGTGTACAATAGAGTCTCAGGGTGCATTTCCTACAAAAAGACCTGTTTGTTGTTTTTGACTTTTTTTTGTCAGAAAAGATATTCTTGCCTAAACTTTGGCAAAGGTTTCCAGTGGAGAGTGAAAGAGAACTCAGGGAACAGTTAGCAAGCATGGCTCCCCAAGTCAAATTCTGACTTCATGGTAGCTAATACTACTTTATTTAAGAAACTAGGGGTCATGAAACTACACACTAACCTTAAAAGCAGCTCTCCATTTCACTCAAAATTTAAACTGTCAATTTTCAGGAGAAAATGAAAAAGCTTTTTCATTCACTATTCTAAATTTTGTCTTTCAACAGAAATATCTGGAAAGTTACTACGACCTAAAGAATGACGTGACGAAAATCCAAAAGCAGAAAAGCAGTAGCCCAGAGGTTGAAAAGCTAAAGCAAATGCAGAAATTTTTCGGGCTGAAGGTGACTGGGAAGCCAGATGCTCAAACACTGAACGTGATGAAGCAGCCCAGATGTGGGGTGCCTGATGTGGCCCCGTTTGAAATTACCCCAGGGAACCCTCATTGGGAAAATACACACCTGACCTACAGGTAACCAGAGACTACCAGCTGAGGACCTATTTCTCATCAGAACTGTAAGAAATGAAGTTCAGTGTACCACTGTTTTGTATTTTAAGGATTGAAAATTACACGCCTGATTTGCCCAGAGCAGAGGTGGATCATGCCATTGAAAAGGCCTTTCAACTCTGGAGTAACGCCTCACCCCTGACCTTCACTAAGGTTGAGCAGGGTCAAGCAGACATTTTGTTCTCTTTTGTTTGGGGAGGTAAGCACTTCTTATCACACAGAAGTATTCTCATTTTAATTTCACCTTGCTCTAAAATCTCTTCAGCTTTTCTTTAAAAAGGAATGTTCCTTTTCTAGACTTAAAGGGACTTATATCACTTTGGATGAAAGTCTGTTGGCATGTTAGCAAAACTAAAACTTGCTTTCCTGGGTTCAACTAAGAAAGAACTGATGGATCTGTTTCCTGCAGATCATCACGACAACAATCCCTTTGATGGACCTGATGGATATCTTGCTCATGCTTTTCAGCCAGGCCCAGGGATTGGAGGGGATATTCATTTTGATGAAGATGAAAGGTGGACCAACAATATCAAAAGTAAGTCAACAATAAACTACCTCCCTCAAGTCTTTCCAACTCTTCCTCTTCATCATTCACAATAGTACTGGTTGATTTAATTGAAAAAAAAATGCACCAATAGAAACATGCATTTTATACTATCAGCAAGAAAACTAATGCTACATTTTAAAAGTGTAAAGGAAAAATATTTTCATTTGTAGCAACATATGTATGGCTATGCATAGTCCACTCTTTATTTTCTGTTAAGACTATATTGACCATATTAATGTTTTATTTGTGATCCTCTACACAAAATCATTTTACTGGAAGGATGTACCAAAGCTTAACATGGGTGGCATGACTATGGACAGTAAGGGAAGGGAGGAGGCAGTATGTGTTTCACAAAGATTCCAGCACTGGGCTGGCTGAACAGCTCAGTTGGACAGTGTGGTGCTTCACCACATGTGCAACCCAGGCTTGAGCCTGGCTTCCACTGCACTGAAGGAAGCTTTGGTGGAACTCCATGATTTTTTTGTCTCCAGTCACTAGGGCTCATAGCGCCAGCACTATGAATCCACTGCTCCCCCCTCCCTTTTTCTCATTTGATGAGACAGAAAGAAACTGAGAGGTGAGGGAGAGGTAGAGAAGGAGAGAGAAAGCTACACACCTGAAGACCTGCTTTACCATTTATGAAGCTTCCCCTCTCCAGGTGGGGAGTGTGGGCTCAAACCCAGGTCCTTGTACATATCTTTTCACAAAGTACTATGTATGCCACCGCCAGGCCCCACTAAATAAAGCATTTTGTACTGATAAATTTCTATTGCTCCTATGTGAAATAATATGTGCCACTGAGAAATCTGATTTTGATGTGCACTAGACTTGACGGTCAGTTGTGTTTTCCTGAGTTGCAGCAATGCAACACCTGAGTTTAGGCTATACTTTCTCTCTCCACTATTGATAAACAATGCTGAAATTAAATACCTTCAGAAAGAACATGCTTTAATGTATTCCAAAATTCTGATACAATAGGAGCATACAGAGTCATAGGTTAGTTAATTAAGTCAATTAATTGGGCATTTTCTTCACTTTCTAGAATATAACTTGTTTCATGTTGCTGCTCATGAATTGGGTCATTCCCTTGGTCTCTCTCATTCTTCTGATATCGGGGCTTTGATGTATCCCAGCTACGTCACCAGTGAAGACATTCTGCTCGCTCAGGACGACATCAATGGCATCCAGGCCTTGTATGGTGGGTATGAAGAGATGTTTCATGGCTATGGGGCCCTAAAACAGCCATCAGCTGTGTTCTTTCAGAAGCTGCTTTCCCTTGTTTATGTTGATTTGCAATACCAGGCAGAGCAAATTCCAGCTTTCTCACTTTCTTTTTAGGACCATCGAATAATCCCATCCAGCCAACTGGCCCAATAACCCCACAAGCATGTGATAGTACATTGACCTTTGATGCTGTAACTACAATTCGTGGAGAGGTGATGTTCTTCAAAGACAGGTAAGATATCCATGCCTCAGGCTTCACATTTGTAATAATAACAATACTACTATGAATCTCAGAGACCACCGCCGAGTTTTATACATATCTGTCATATATCATTTACAGACATAAGTCTATGGTAGCAATTGCTTGCATTTGTACAACATAATGAACTTATAATAACTTACATGTGTTCTGCCCTTTGATCCTTAGAAATATCATTGGAGAATCAAATCAGTAAATACAGTCTCATTTTACAGATCAGTAAAGCAAGGCAGGACGAGAGGCAGACTTCACTGGTGACAGAGTAAGAGTAGGTCCACAACCTCCTGGGGGTGCTGTCTCTCCTTATCACTCTTTATGATACTATGTTAGCATTGAGTTAGGAGAACTCTGACTTTATCATGGCATCGGCATGCTGAGGAAGAGGAGCAGCTATTGTAAAATTATCAGTTGTTTCACTCTGGAAGACAGCCTTCCAATACCACTGATCACACCAGCTCAACCCGGAGACCTGGAGGAGGAAGGAGCCATTCACCGCTGGGAGAAGCCCCAAGGGCAGTCACCATGTGCTTCCCTCCTCTGGCAGAACACTATCTACAGCTTGCAGTCTCAAAACAAAAAAAGCTAGGGTGCCTTCACACACAAGGCAAAAATAATCTTGCAGTCTTTTTCTGAAGGAAGCAGTTTTCATAATGATCTAGAAAGAACTAGGGCAAAAACGGACTCACACAAAGGTGTGTGTGCATGTGTGTGTGCATGCGTGTGTGCGTGTGTGTGTGCATGTGTGTGTGCGTGTGTGCATGTGTGTGTGTGTGTGTGTGATGGGTGAGGGAAGACACTGAGGTGAGGTATGACAGGCTTCCTTCTCAGCCCCACTGAAGCTGGTGCTGTTTTACTCCGTACAGGTCATGTGCACTAGCAGGCTACCACTGCTCTGTGTCCTCTGCTGTACTCTTTTTCAGTATAAAAATAAGGCTGACTGTAAACTATAGAGGGTGTGGTTCAATGCTGGGAAGTACTCAGAAAACCTGAGCTTTAAAGGGAAACTCTTTATGTAGCAGAGCACACCTTTCAAAGTAAGTATCTGAGGGTATGCCCCAAGGACCTGGCCCAATTCTAGGATTTCAGGAACTGAAAGGACTCTGAGATCACTGAAATATCACCAGGATACAATTCTTCTTCTAGCGTTTGCCCTTCTTCCGTAGCCAGTCAACAGCGTCAGGTTGGGCCTGATGTAAAGTTTCGAGACCTCCTTTGAATCTGGAGAGGTGGCAGTCATTGACTATGTGGGTCATAGTCTGTCTGTAGCCGCAGGGGCAGTTCGGGTCGTCTCTGGCTCCCCAGCGATGGAACATAGCGGCGCACCGGCCATGGCCTGTTCGATAGCGATGGAGGAGGGCCCAATCATAACGTGCTAGGTCAAAGCCGGGTTGACGTTTGCAGGGGTCTGTGATGAGGTGTTTGTTCTTTACCTCAGCTGACTTCCAACTCTGTTTCCAAGAGTCTGGAACAGAGAAGTTCAGTGTAGGCGTAGGGGACCAGATTGGATGACGAGATGTCAAGCGTTGAACAGGGTGGGCGAAGATATCCGCGTATATTGGCAGGTAGACGTGGGAAATGAACTTAGATGATGCCGCATCCCGACGAATATCTGGCGGGGCGATGTTGCTAAGAACTGGCAGCCATGGAACCGGGGTGGAACGGATGGTTCCAGAAATTATCCTCATGGAGGAATATAATTTGGAATCGACCAAGTGGACATGGGGGCTACGGAACCATACTGGGGCACAGTATTCTGCAGTGGAATAGCATAATGCCAGAGATGATGATCGTAGTGTGGAAGCTCTCACGCCCCATGAGGAGCTGGCCAGTCTTGCAATGATGTTATTCCTCGCGCCCACCTTTGCTGCAGTTTTTATGAGATGTTCGTGAAATGACAGAGTGCGATCGAGAGTAACGCCAAGATAGACTGGCTGGGTTTCATGCCGGATTCTCGTATCGCCAAGCTGCACATTAAGCTCACGCGAGGCCGAGGCATGGTGTAGATGGAAAACAGATGATACCGTTTTTGCAGTGCTAGGGATTAGTCGCCATTTTTTACAGTAATCAGGTATCAGAGACATGTCTTTCGTGAGTGTTTCCTCAAGGATGTCGAACTTGGATGCCTGAGTTGCACAGCAGATGTCATCGGCATAGATGAACTTCCTTGAAGAAGTTTCTGGGAGGTCACTGATGTAAATATTAAATAGCGTAGGAGCCAGAACAGAGCCCTGGGGGAGGCCACTTGAGACAAGTCTCTATCTGCTAGACTTGTCACCCAGATGTACCCGGAATCTTCTGTTTTGGAGAAGAAACGATATAGTGTTGGCCACCCATGGAGGCAGGCATCTTAAGATCTTGACTAGGAGACCACGGTGCCAGACCGTGTCATAGGCTGCTGTGAGATCAACAAAGACAGCACCCGTCTTTAAATTCTTCTGGAATCCATTTTCAATGTAAGTTGAGAGGGCCAGGACTTGTTCGCAGGTAGATCTTCCTGGGCGGAAACCAGCTTGGGCGGGTGATAGGAATTTCTCTGTAAGATGAGAAATACGTGACAGAAGCAGCCTCTCAAGGAGTTTGTAACACACAGAGAGGAGAGAAATTGGTCTATAGCTGGCGGCCAGTGTTGGGTCTTTCTTTGGTTTCAAAACCGCTATTATCTTCGCACGACGCCAAACTTTGGGCATAGACTCAGATTCCAAGATGTGGGACAGGAATGAAGCGAGCCACTTCTTTGCCGCAGGACCCAGGTTAAGAAAGAGTTCTGGGGTGATGTTATCATAGCCAGCAGCTGTTCCCGGTTTATCAGAGTAACTGAGTATAGTAAGAGTAACTGGCTTGCCCAAGATTTCACAGACAGACTGAAAGAGGGTGACAGGTGTGTAATGCCCAAGGGTCGTGGTCTTCTCTGGGACCTGGACCCTAGAAAACTCTGTTATGAGTTCACATGTGCCTGTTACGAGGGGCCACAGAATCCACTATGCTGACCACCAAGTACAAGACAGTTTCTGAATGGGAAGTGAGCCTTTGCTTAGTCTCAGCTGTGTGCCCTTACACACCATGCCATCCCTCTCCCTCCTTAGTTTCCTCTGAGAGAAAAGGGCAACATTCTCTCTCCCCAAGCTTTTCTGTGAGGTCAGGCTGCTGTGTAAAGGCTTATGGTAGCTCTGAGCACTAAGGACTGCGTTTGCATTTTTACCTCAAACAGTGCTGGGCTGCAGCCTCCTTTAAATGGCTCATCAGACCTGCCTGTTCAATTCTGAGAATTTTGTAGTGTAGATGTTAAAAACAACTATTATTAAAGCTTAATTATATAAGTTTACAATCATATGAGAGCCAGAGGCAATAAAAATAATCAAACTCTACCCTTTACAACAATTTTGCTACATTTAATTGTTTATATCCTGAGGTTATTTATGCTGAGTGTGTTTGCACAGTGGAAATACCACACTGGACACCATGGTGCTGCTACTATGAACCTCCTGAACTCCGCCACGCAGACAGCCTTTTTTTTTTTTTAAATTTATTTTTTATTTAAGAAAGGATAAATTAACAAAACCATAGGGTAGGAGGGGTACAACTCCCCACAATTCCCACCACCCAATCTCCATATCCCATCCTTTTAACCACACAGAGAGCAAATGCAAGACTCCTCCCACCCCAAATCAACAAGTCAGATGCTAAATATTTACTAGCACACCACTACTGCCAGCAGTAAGAAGCCAGTGATTGCTAATCCTTTGACCAAAGCCTTTTCTTTTCCAAATCAGATTCTACTTGCGTATAAATCCCTTCTACCCAGAAGTGGAGCTCAATTTCATTTCTGTTTTCTGGCCAAACCTCCCAAGTGGACTTCAAGCTGCTTATGAAGTGTCAGAAAGAGATGAAATACACTTTTTCAAAGGTAATATTTCCCATTATTTTTCAGTCTTGATAAATCAGTTTTTTCAGGGCCAGATGGTGGTACACTTGGTTAAGTGCACATATTACCTGGGTTTGAGCAAGGGGAGAGCTTTACAAGCAGTGAAGCAGTGTTGCCCCACTCCCCTTACCCTTTCATTTTTCTGTTCTAGCAAATAAAATAAATAGTTTATCTTTAATTATTTAAAAAAGAAATTATTTTCCCTTCTGTGTTGAGTCTGAGATAAGACAATGCTACTTTTTTCCCACGGACTTTTGAAAAATCTGTCTTTCCAAATTAATTAGAATACAATTCATTAGGAGTAGTATAGTGCATTTTTGAGTCATTTTAAATAAAGAGCATGATTAAAAATAGACATGTTCTGGGGGGCAGGTGATACCGCAGCAGTTTAAGTGCATATGACACAAAGTGCAAGAACCGGTGTAAGGATCCCAGTTTGAGCCTCCACCTTCCTACCTGCGGGGGGGGGGGGGGGGGGGGGTCACTTCACAAGTGGTGAAGCTGGTCTGCAGGTGTCTTATCTTTTTCTCTTCCTCCTCTCTCTATTTCTCACTGTCCTATCCAATAATAACAACAACAATGACAACAACAATAAAAACAAGGGCAACAACAAAAGGGGGAAAATAGCCTCAAGAAGCGGTGGATTTGCAGTGCAGACACTGAGCCCCAGCCATAACCCTGGAGGTAAAAAAGAAAGAAAGACATGGTCTGACCTGTTTAAGAACCTAGATTCTTAAACTGTTTTCTGTGTAAATTCTTAATGTATTCTAATACTCTCTTCACATTTCTCAGGAGTAAAACTGAGAAATACCAGAGTAAATGGAGCAGAGACATTTGAATTGCATGCCTCCCTAGAGCTTATTTTAATACAAATGACCAGAGAGGCCTGAGAGGAAGAGGCCTGCTGGGACAGTTGGCCAGGGATGAGGGAACTACAGTCTAGCTATAAGAGAGGTCAAAGACCAGCAGGGAGTCAGTTAAAATATAGAACCTCACACACAGAACTCCATCAAAGTCCATCCCTTTCATTAGGTACCACTCCATACCTTGAATTTCAAGACTCCCTGGTTATTTGTATATAAATGAAAATATGAGAGGTTCTGAACTACTATGCGTTGAACAGAATAGATTTTTTTTTCAGAAGAAAGCTTAAACTAGTGGTTAGTTCCTGATTCTGAAGACACTGTATCAAGCCCTGTTCATTCTGTAATTGGTGTAGTACTGACAGTTGGCTCCAGACATGCACTGCAGACAAAGAAATGAATATAGTCCGAATTGGAAAATTCTCTGAAATGGGTTTTTTAGCCCATTAGATTATAAAATATTATGTAGAATTCAAAATATACAGTTTCAACTTGTTTGTTCAGGAGATATAACTAAATATGCTAATACAAACAGAACAATTCTGGCTTCAAGGCATAAACCAGCTTTTTTTCCCTTTTGTTGTTGTTGTTTTGTTATTGTTATTCCTGTGGTTGTGGTTGCTGTTGTTCTGAGTAAAACAGAAAGAAACTAAGAGAAAAGGGGAAGATAGAGAGGGAGAGAGACCTGTTTCACCACTTGTGAAGCAACCCTCCTTGCAGGCGGGGAGCCCGGGGCTTCAACCAGGATCCTTATGCCGGCTCTTGCACTTTGTGCCATGTGCACTTAACTGGGTGCGCTACTGCCTGGCCCCCAATAAACCAGTTTTATGTGATCTGGGGTTAAAAATAATAATACAGAATTAGGACTCAGATGATACATATTTGGGTCTGCATACTAGTCAGATAAATTTTTTTTCACCCAGAGGTGCAAATCATTATAGATTTTGAGTTGTCATTGACACCATGGCAACTCTGAATTGTCTTTAGGACGCCACTAGTGAGAACTTCCACAGCCAATGGCAAACAGGAGAAGTGTATCTTTGTATCTCTGAGGTGGTGTGACATATTCCCTCCTTACTAGAAACCTGGCTTTAGAAAGATGATTCAACCCCATATGCCAGTCATTCTCCAAACTAGCTGCAGATTAGAATCATCTAGGAAACTAAAATATACTGTTTTAATCGGTCTAGGCTAGGACACAAGCATCAAAACTGTCAAAGTGCAGTCAGGACACTTCTCTAGCACATGACACTATGCACTGATTGAAAACCTCTTGCAACCACCCTGGGTTAACTTTTTTCATCCCTGCTTCTTGACTGACAGGCAGCACATACTGGACTGCACAGGGGCAAAATGTGCTACAAGGATACCCCAAGGACATCTACAGATCCTTTGGCTTCCCAAGAACTGTGAAGCATATCGATGCTGCTGTTTCTGAGGAAGAAAGTGGGAAAACATACTTCTTTGTTGCTAACAAGTACTGGAGGTAAAGAAGGAGGGCAGATAATGTATATGGTTCTACATGGAGCGAACACTCCAGGTTGAACTGTTTCAGAGTGCGTCTCACATTGCTTGACCAGCTAGCTGCCTTCTTTTGGTAAATCGCTGTAGCGAAACAAGCATCCAGGTCTATGAATTGACAGTTAACTATGCAAAACCTGTACTGGGGACCCAGGGAGGACATGAGATGAGTTATAAAAAAATGTAAAAAGAGAACACTAGGGGCCCACAGCAGGCTAAGTGCACAGGGCAGGAAGCCCAAGGGCTGGTATAAGGATCCAGCTCCCCACCTGCAGGGGGTCACTTCACAAGCAGTGAAGCAGGTCTGCAGTTGTCTATCTTTCTCCCCCCCTCTCTGTCTTCCCTCCTCTCTCAAATTCTTTCTGTCCTATCCATCAATGACAGCAATGACAACAATAACAACAACAATAATAATAAACAATAAGGGGGGGGGAACAGTCTCCAGGAGCAGTGAATTTGTAGTGCAGGCACCGAGCCCCAGCAATAACCCTGGAGGCAAAAAAGGAAAAGAGAGAGAGAGAGAGAAAGAAAGAGAGAGAGAACACTAATATTCATAAAGCTACGTCAGCTAATAGAAGTTCATCACATTGACCATAATAAAGCAGGGTGTATGGCAGCTAGGGGAGAATTAAATCACATTACATTACATGGTGGAATTCTTACTACTCTTCTTTTTTTTTTTTATTATTAGGGGGTTAAGTAATGATCAACAAGATTGTGGGATAAGAAGAGTACAGTTCCACTCAACAACCCACCCTGTGATGACTAGAAAAGCCTACATATTTAACAAAGGTTCTGATACTTTTTTTTAAATCAGGTATGATGAATACAAACGATCCATGGATGCAGGTTATCCCAAAATGATAGCACATGATTTCCCTGGAATTGGCAACAAAGTTGATGCTGTTTTTCAAAAGAATGGTAAGTGACTGTATAAGCATTTCCTCTATTTTGTTACTATAGCAAATTCACCACACTGTTATTTGTAATAGCAAATGTCAGAATGATTGGCTTGCACAAATAATTTGTTAAATTCTCAGGTGACCTAGAAATTGTTTGTATAAAGTATAAGTCTCTTTTGTTTTATTTCTAGGATTTTTCTATTTCTTTCATGGAACAAGACAATACGAATTTGACCCCAAATCTAAGAGAATCGTGACCCCCCTGAGAGCAAATAGTTGGTTCAACTGCTAAAAGATCAACTCTTACAAAGCACACAGAAATGTATATTCACAGAAAGCATTTTCCTGAAGAGCCACACATTTAAATAAAATACAGGGCTATTAGGTATATTCTTATTCCTCATTCTGCATGTAAATTTAAAATATAATGTGTCATGTATTATTATAATTTATTTCACAAATGATGGATAAGGAAATTCATGAGTTTAGCTACCAGATGTGATGGGTTACAGACATCCATTTAAGTCAGTTTTGCAAAGACAGAAGCTCTAAGGTGTAAGTCTTAAGAGTGGCCGTGCAGAGTGGTCTCAACAATAAACATTTCCTCTTAAACAGCTACAATTTCTCTTGAAGAAAACAAATATGTTTTGTGTTTGTAATAAAGCCATCCTTGTCTCTCATATTTTATAAAATTTCGTTGTTATTACAATATAGTTTATTTCCTTATTTTATAAAAGCAATAGTTATAGAAATATATTTTTGGGAGTTGGGCAATAGAGCAGGGGTTAAGCACACGTGGCACAAAGTGCAAGGACCAACTCAAGGATCCCGGTTCGAGCCCCTGGCTCCCCAACAGGGGAATCGTTTCACAAGCGATGAAGCAGGTCTGCAGGTGTCTCTCTCCCCCTCTCTGTCTTCCCCTCCTCTCTCCATTTCTCTCTGTCCTGTCCAACAACAACAATAGTAACTACAACAATAAAACAAGTGATGAAGTAGGTCTGCAGCTATCTTTCTTTCCCCTCCTTTCTCAATTTCTCTTTGTTTTATCCAACAACAACAAAAAAAGGAAAAAATGGCCCCAAGGAGCAGTGGATTCGTTGGGCTGGCACCAAGCCCCAGCAATAACCCTGGAGGAAAAAAAAAAAGCAAAGAAAAAGACTTCTGATTTGTTCTCAGGGGCTTGGCATAGTAAACAGCAACTGCAATAACATCAAGAGTTTTCACTGAAAGATGTTTCAGAACATAGTCCGTGCATGCGTACCTAATCACCTTAGTTCTAAATTAGAGGTCACCGTATGTTCGAAACTAATAGCTAACCAGTTTTTCTAAGAATCAGAGTACCTGTGAGTAAGATGTGCAGTTTTTTTCAGCCTTAGCTTCCAGATGTGATGGGTCACAGACATCCATTTCATGTGTGCAGCATCTACAGGACCAGTCCAGATGCAGGGGTGTGGATGACAGAGCATGTCTACACAGACTAAAAGACGGGACTACCAGATGGTCATAAAGTTTGGAGGCAAAAACAAAAACTAAAAAATAAGTTACAGGATAATTCAGGAGGTAATTCTAAAAAAATTAGAAAAACAACCTGAGCATGACAATGAGGAAGGCTGGGAAACAGCCAAGGTTCAAGCCAAGAGACCTGTGATAAGCACATAAATTGCAAGGACTGGGATTCTGAGAGATCTATTTCCACTTGTTACCTGGCTGACCTTTAAGTTATTAATCCATTTTTAGACCATAACTTTTACCCTGTTATGTTGTTAATGTTTTGGGGGGCTCCAGCAGGCCGGGCTAGCTTCGCACCCCAAGGGAACCCCTACAGAGTTCGAGAGTTCTTGGCGCCGCCGCGTGAGGAGAAGGAGGCAGGAGAGTTCTGTGTGGTGGTTAGTTTAAGGGTCTCTCTCTGCCGCCAGAGGAGAAAGACACATGGGGAAGCACATGGCGGTGATTTGCCCGTTCCTGAATAAAGAGAAGACTGCAGCTTCTCAGCCCAGCCGCGTGTCTCCGAGTTTCTCTACCGCCGTGACGCTAGCCCGGCCAGCTGGAGCCCCCGAAACTTTAACAACACTGTTAGATTGCTTTAAAGAATAGAAGTAACATGTTTAGGGTCTGGCATACAGTAAAAATTCATACCTGGAGGCTGGGCGGTAGCAAAATGGGTTAAGCACACATGGAGCAAAGCCCAAGGGTTCCCGGTTCAAGTTTCCAGCTCCCCATCTGCACGGGGTCACTTTGCAGGCAGTGAAGCAGGTCTGCAGGTGTCTATCTTTTTCTCTTACTCTCTGTCTTCCCCTCCTCTCTTGATTTCTCTCTGTCTTTTCCAGCAATAATAACAGCTATGACAACAATAATGATAACTAAAACAAGCGCAACAACAATGGCAACAAAATGGGAAAGATGGCCTTCAGTAGCAGTGGATTCGTGGTGCAGGCACTGAGCCTCAGTAATAACCCTGGAGGCAAAAAAAAAAGTACCTAAAAATATTGCACTTTTTGTTTAAAGGACAATTTTATGATTGCTCAAGCATATATATCACAGAAAATATAACAGGTAATGGATTGCTTAGACACAGACATAATATTCTTCCTGCCCTAACTCATTAATTTCTTTCTCAGAACAAGTTTTCACACCAACATTACTCCTGTGAGACATATATGCTGGTACTGAACCAATTACAGCCGCTGTCCTTACTTCAAAATATGGTTACTTTCATTATATCATTACCACATAAGATCCACCAGTAGGATGTGGTAACCCCAATAAAATTATGACTCAAATGAAGATAGGCATCTTGGAGTTTGACAAGTTACTAAAGACACTGTGTATATAAGGGAAGGTAATTTTTCCCCTCAGCGTGAAGCATAATCCTGTGAATGAGGCTACACCCCCTCAGCTTTATAGATGACAAAACAATAGCCCACAGGAATTACACACTTGTTGAAAATTTAGCAAAATTTTTCTAAATCTGATTATGAACCCCTCATTCCCCACTTTTTGATATTCAAGCTGATGTCTGCCCCCCACCCATATGCTTCCTGATTATGTCAGCATACAACTTGCAAACTCAGCATATATGCTGCTATCTCGCCAGTTCCGACTGCCTCAGAGCCACATGCCTGGGTATCTTACCCTGCCCAGCCTCAAGCAGAGTGTAGGTGATGAGGACATTGAGAAAGTCACTCCTGCACTAAATTAGTCTCCTACAACTTTGAAATTACACACACACACACGCATAATATATATATATATACACACACATATATACTTTAAAAGAGGTTGTGTCATTAGCCACATTTAAATATTTAACTAATTTATTTTTATTATTTTTTAATTTTTTATATTTATTTATTTTTCCTTTTGTTACCCTTGTTGTTTAACATTGTTGTGGTTATTGATGTCGTTGTTGTTGGATAGGAAAGACAAAAATGGAGAGAGGTGGGGAAGACAGAGGGGGAGAGAAAGATAGACACCTGCAGACCTGCTTCACCACCTGTGAAGCGACTCCCCTGCAGGTGGGGAGCCGGGGGACTTGAACCGGGATCTTTATGCTGGTCCTTGCGCTTTGTGCCACGTGTGCTTAACCCCAAGTGCCACCGCCCTACTCCCTTACTAATTCATTTTAATGAGAGAGAGAGACAGACAGAGACAGACCAGAGCACTTCTCAGCTCTGGTTTATGGTGGCACTGGGGATTGAACCTAGGATCTCAGAGCTCCTCAGGCATGGAAGAATGTTGCATAACCATTATGCTATCCCTCCAGCCCTGAAATTGCATATTTAAAAGTATGGTAGAGCTACTTTATCTTTAGTAGGAGGAAAACACAATTCTATGCCACAAGAATTTTAGCATGCTTTATAATAATATATTAACTTGATTAAAAAACAATTATTGCAGATTTACTATCTGAAGTACACTTTATTTGGCAAAGGGAAAAAAAATACAGAAAGTTCTATCCATGGGCAGACATAAATGATGAAATGAGAAAGAAATTGTAATAATTTCACATGACCGTTTTCAATCTATATCCTCCTTTGTGCTTGGGAAGGACAGAGGATGAAAAAGAGACATTTGAAAAGAAAAGAAGAGGAAATTAGGTCGAATTTATAATATAAATATATAATATAATATAGACCTAATTCAGTCTAATGTATAATTTGATTCTAGCTTGGTAAATTTTTATGGAGCGGTCACTGTAAATGTAACCTAGTGTGGAGAATCAGTGAAGGCCAAGGAGTTCCTTCTTCAGCTCCTCTCTGAACAGCAGCACTAGCTCTTCCAAGCAAGGTCTCAAATGAAATGTTTCTTCTAATATTTCCCTACCAGCACATATGCTGAGTCTGCAAATCAGAAACACTTTTTTTCCCCTAGGAATTCCCAGAAGAAACCAATTCTGCTGGTAGCTTTAATTTAACCTTGTACAACTGATGTTAGACTTCTGATCTTCATAACTATAAGAGAATAAATGTGTGTTATTTTAAGCAGTAAGAAAATACATAGGCTGAGTCTTTGATATGTTGACTCTCAAAATCCTAGATCAGGGAGAACAGAAGCAACCAGCTGCACAGCTATATACAAATAATATCAAAGATCATAAATTATGGTGATGTTGGATATTATACAGCAAATCCTAACAAAGGGATTTTTCAAAGTTAACCCAATTACCAAATAATGTGATTATAACCATAACTATCATCTTCTTGAACCCTAAGACAGCAGGAACCTCACATTTCCATAATAGAGCCTATATTCCCCCCAGTCCTGGAACCTTAGGGTGGGGCACACTTTACTTCAAGCTTCTCTCAATTCATACCAAATAATATTGCATCCGCCGATCCCAATCTAATCAACACAAGTGCCACCTCAGCATGCTTCACTTCAGACTGTGTCCAGAGACTTCAGGTGTGGAATGACAACCCTTCAGCTTCATCACTTGGATGAGACCTTTCCTTTCATAGCATTCTCTAATTCCATTACAAGCGGTTCACTTCCTAATAAAATCCCAAAACCTAGATATAGACCAGGTCCCATAAGATAGAGCGTATGTTCACACATATCCATAAACTAGGGCACACTATATACCTGAAAGCAAAAGCACACTAATAGTCTACAGTGAGTAACCCCCAACACTTCATCTGCACTATTCCAGCCTTTATGTCCATGATTGTTCAACAATTTGTTTGGCTTTGTATGTTAACTCTCTTTTCAGCCATCAGGTTCCAGATACCAGCATGATGCCAACCAGACTTCCCTGGACAGACAACCCCACCAATGTGTCCTGGAGCTCTGCTTCCCCAGAGCCCCACCCCACTAGGGAAAGAGAGATGCAGACTGGGAGTATGGATCGACCTGTCAATGCCCATGTTCAGCGGGGAAGCAATTCCACCTTCTGCAACCCTCAATGATGTTGGGTCCATGCTCCCAGAGGGTTAAAGAACAGGAAAGCTATCAGGGTAGGGGATGGGATATGGAGATCTGGTGATGGGAATTGTGTGGAGTTGTACCCCTCTTATCCTATGGTTTTGTTAATGTCTCCTTTTTTTTTTTTTTAATTTTTTTAATTCTTTTTTTTAAATATTTATTTTATTTATTTATTCCCTTTTGTTGCCCTTGTTGTTTTATTGTTGTAGTTATTATTGTTGTTGTCGTTGTTGGATAGGACAGAGAGAAATGGAGAGAGGAGGGGAAGACAGAGAGGAGGAGAGAAAGATAGACACCTGCAGACCTGCTTCACCGCCTGTGAAGCGACTTCCCTGCAGGTGGGGAGCCGGGGTTTGAACCGGGATCCTTATGCCGGTCCTTGTGCTTTGTGCCACCTGCGCTTAACACGCTGCGCTACAGCCCAACTCCCAATTTCTCCTTTTTTAAATAAATAAAAATAATAAAAAAAAGAGATTGCAAAACTATTATCAAGACTGTTAGGATTACAAAATATACTATTTCTCTAAATCAATAAATGTAGCTGAAGTCTCACATAAATGAGGAGAAAAAAATTGCAAGAGTTACTAAATAAATAAAAGGAAAATCGCATGAAAGTTAAAAATAGAAAGAAAATGCTGTTCTTTAGACAGGTCACACTTGACAATTCATACAATGTTTTTGACATACAAAAGTTAGAGAAAGGAAACAGAAACTTGACAGAGATTATTTTTTATAATATTTATATTTTGTTTTTTATTAGATAGAAACAGAGAAACTGAGAGGGGAGGGGCACATAGAAAATGAGAGAGCTAGAGACACCTGCAGCACTGCCTCACTATTCATGATGCTCACCCCATATAGGTGAGAACCAGAGGCTTGAACCCAGGTCCTTGAGCACCATAACATGTGCACTCAACCAGGCCCACCATCACATGCGCCCTGAGAGATTCTTAAAAGCATCCCCCCTACACATTTTGAAATTATTCAGATAATGTTCTTGTTGCACTGTTATTAACTATTTAAAATGGTTCAGATTGGGGGTCGGGCAGCAGCGCAGTGGGCTAAGCTCACATGGCGCAAAGCGCAAGGACCTGCACAAGGACTGGCGTAAGGATCCCAGTTCAAGCTCCAGCTCCCCACCTGCAGGGAGTCACTTCACAGGCGGTGAAGCAGGTCTGCAGGTGTCTATCTTTCTCTCCTCCCCCCTTCTTCCCCTCCTCTCTCCATTTTTCTTTGTCCTATCCAATAACGATGACATCAATAACAACAACAGTAATAACAACAATAAAACGACAAGGGCAACAAAAGGGGGGAAAAGCAAATTTTAAAAAATTAAAAAATAAATAAATAAAATGGTTCAGATCACTTTTTACAGAAATACAGAGGGTGATTTTGGACACCTCAAAGGGGTGGGAGTCAGGAAAAAGTTGCCTCCAGGGTTATTGCTGGGGTTCAGTGCCTGCACTAGGAATCCATTACTCCTGGAAGCTATCTTTTTCCCATTTTTGTTGTTGTTATTGTTATTGTTGTAGGGTAGGACAGTGAGAAATTGAGAGCAAGAAGGGGAAGACAGAGGTGGGTGAGAAAGACAGCTACAGAGCTGCTTCACTGCTTGTGAGACGACCTCTGCAGCCCCACAAGTGGGGGCTGGGGCTCAGACCAGGATTTCTTGTTCCTTCATATCCCATATCCTAGAATAGGCTTGGCACATGCAGTGAATGTGCTGAATAAATGAATGAGAACTGGGTTTTTGTTTGCCTGTTCTGTGGCCATCTCTAGGACTTCATTGCTCCAGACAGTCTTTTCAGATAGGGAGAGACCCAAGGGGGTTGGTGGTGGTGGTGTGTGACAGAAAACAGCATCAGAGCTAACTCCAGCGAGGTGGGGGCCCAGCTCAAACCTGGGTCACATGCTCAGAAAAGCAGGAACAAAATTCATGTGAGCTATTTTGCTGTCCCAAGAATTACTACGTTTAGATATCTTAAATTATACAACTACTTTAAAAAGTGGTATTGGTTTTGTTCTCCTTGGACTAAGCTTTTAAGAGAGTCAACATATCAAAGACTCAGCCTATGTATTAAAGAGACAGTGGCACAGCTATATACAAATAATGTCAAAGGACATAAATTATGGTGATGTTGTGTATGATACAGCAAATCCTAACAAAGGGATTTTTCAAAGTTAACCCAACTGCCAAACAATGTGATTATGGCAATAACTATCTATTGTCTCCTTAAACCCTAAGACAACAGGAATCTCCCGCTTCCTCTATAAAGCCTATGTTTGTCCCAATCCTGGAAACTCTGGGGTGGAGCTCACTTCCCTGCATACTTCTCTCAAGTCATACCAAATGATATTGCATCCGCCGATTCCAACCTAATCAATGAAACAAGTACCATCTCAGCATGCTTCACCTCAGACTGTGTCCAGAGACGTCAGACATAGAATGCCAGCCCTTCACCCTCATCACTCAGGTGAGACCTTTCCGTTCATAGTATTCTCTAATTTCATTCCAGGAGGTTCACTTCCTAACAAAGTCCCAAAACCTAGATATAGGCCAGGTCCCATAAGATAGAGCATATGTTCACATGTATCCATAAATTAGGGCAAATATATACCTGAAAGCAAAAATACACAATAGTCTGTAGTGAGTCAGTATAAAGTTCATAATGAAATAGTGTCCAATTAGACTTAGATACCCTCCTCACCTACTTCCTATTACACTTCCCTCACTCACTCCAAAGCAAACCTCATCAAAGCAAGGACTGCAAAAGCTGAATAAGGGCAAGAGACTGGCCAGTATACTTTAACTCTTTAGTCACTATCAAGCCATTTCACCAGGTGGGGCCCTAATCTGGGAGTTTTGAGATTCCCAAACAGACCTGATGGGCCTAGAACGCGAATAAATCCCTCTCTCCACTGGTCATTTCTATCAGAAACAACAAAATAGACCCTTTGCGGGCCCCCATAGGACCTTGCCCTCAACTTGGATCAACAACGCTAGAGAATGTTTCATCCTCTGAAAGGAGGATGGACAACATACTCTATGCTACACCTGAGGAAGATGGGTCGATATTGGGACAGCTTGGAATGTTCCCACTCATGACCACAGAATGTGAGCTCAGATCTACAGGGAAGCAGAAGTCACTCAGGCTCCTAAGCTAATTATGGGCCCCAGATCACATCAAATCAATGGGGTTTACAGTCAACAATATTTATACCCCTTTCCCGTATTAGGGAGCTACTCTCTACCCTGATTCAGCTTTCTGGTCCTTTTTCCAGCCATAACATCATCTCCCCAGACAATAATTTGGATCCACCTGCATGTCAGATTTCAGGCTCAGGAAAAACAAAACAAACAAACAAACAAACAAAAAAACCCACTAGTATAGCTACAGGCCCTTTGGAATATAACTAAAATATGCTTACTAGTTATCTACAAAATGGAGGACCCCCCCACCCCAACACTTCACCTGCACTATTCCAGCCTCTAGGTCCATGATTGTTCAACAATTTGTTTGGCTTTGTATGTTAACTCTCTTTTGAGCCACCAGGTTCCAGATGCTAGCACAATGCGACCAGACTTCCCTGGACAGACAATCCCACTAACGTGCCTTGGAGCTCCGCTTCTCCAGAGCCCTTCCCCACTAGGGAAATAGAGAGACAGGCTGGGAGTATGAATTGATCTGTTCAGCGGGGAAGCAATTCCAGAAGCCAGACCTTCCACCTTCTGCATCCCACAATGATCTTCGGTCCATACTTACAGAGGGTCAAAGAATAGGAAAGCTATCAGGGGAGGGGATGGGATACAGAGTTCTGGTAGTGGGAATTGTGTGAAGTTGTACCCCTCTTATCCTATGGTTTTGTCAATGTTTCCTTTTTATAGATAAAAAATTTTAATAAATGTTGTTTGATTACTAGAAGTAGTACTATTTCTTTACCTTTATTAATTAATTTCTAGAAAAAGATGACACAATAATAATATCCCCCAAAAGACATGGATTTAAAAGAAAAATCTCTACTATCTCTTACCCATGCCCAGTTCTCCCCAGTGTGTAGTCATTATTAGCAAGGTCCTTTGTCTCTTTGAGAGATATTCTACCCAAAGTAAAACATTTAGTGGTACATGCTGGGTCCTTAGTGTAGGTTTTGATGGTTGTTATCAATTCATAGACCTGGATGCCTGTTTCGCTGTTTCACAAGTTTTCGGATCCTATCATAGACTTCATTATCCTGTATCATATGAAACTCCAAAATAGACTTCTGAATTAGCATCAGTTGAAATGAAGAGAGGACCACACTCCTTTTTACATACAATGGAGAAAGAGCTGTAATTAATGTTTATGTGCCACAAATATTTTTGACACAGATCCCACTGGAATCTTGAACCTGAATTTCACTGCTTGACGTCTAGATTTTAGTCCTCTCTTCTTTCAGACATGGATGCTAAACAGCAAGGATATGACTTTGTTGTTGTTAGAGACAGAGAAATTGACAGGGAAAGGGGAAATAGAGATACCTGTGGCCCTGATTCACCACTTTTGAAGCTTCCCCCTGCAGGAAGAGAGTGGGTGCCTGAATCCAGGTCCTTGTACATGGTAATGTGTACATTCAAATCAGTGCACCACCACCCAGTGGTATATGCTGCCACTAAGCAGTCTCCTAAGCAATTTTTTGCATTATTTTTTCACTTTTTTAAAACTTATTATTTTTTTTAATTTATAAAATGGAAGTATTGACAAGGCCATAGGATAAGAGGGGTACAATTCCATATAATTCCCACCACCAGAACTCTGTATCTAATCCCCTCCCTTGAAAGCTTTCCTATTCTTCATCCCTCTGGGAGCATGGACCCAGGATCATTACAAGGTGCAGAAGGTGGAAGGTCTGGCTTCTGTAATTGCTTCCCTGCTGAACATGGGTATTGGGAGGTCGATCCATACTCCCAGCCTGCCTCTCTCTTTTCCTACTGGGGCAGGGCTCTGGGAAGGTAGACCTCCATATGCATTATTTTTATTTAGAGAGTGGGAACAACTGTAGAAAGGGGAATGAGAGAACACAAAGAGAAGGGAGACGCCTCTGCACTGCTTTATCATCTATGGGCTCCCCTGGCGCTAGTCATGGTGCTTGCATGTGGCACCAGAACTCAAGCCCAGGGTTTCTTCTGCGGCAAGGCATGTATCTGAGTGGGTGAACTACTTCCTAAGTGCATCTGAAGTCCAGTATTTAAAAAATATATATTTATTTTCCCTTTTGTTGCCCTTATTTTTCTTTTATTATTGTTGTAGTTATTATTGTTGTTGTTGATGTCATCGTTATTAGATAGGAAAGAGAGAAATGGAGAGAGGAGGGGAAGACAGAGAGAGGGAGAGAAAGATAGACACCTGCAGACCTGCTTCACTGCCTGTGAAGTGACTCTCCTGCAGGTGGGGAGCCAGAGGATCCTTATGCCAGTCCTTGAGCTTTGCACCACGGGCACTTAACCTGCTGCGCTCCCACCCGACTCCCTGAAGTCCAGTTTTAAAGCAGGTAGGATGTAAATTTTAAAAACAGGGAGTTGGATGGTAGTGCAGCAATTTAAGCGCACGTGGCGCCAAGCACAAGGACTAGCTCAAGAATCCCGGTTTGAGCCCCCAGCTCCCCACCTGTAGGGGAGTCGCTTCACAGGTGTCTTTCTCTCCCCCCTCTGTCTTCCTCTCCTCTCTCCATTTCTCTCTGTCCTGTCCAACAGTTATGACATAAATAACAACAACAAAAACTACAACAATAAAAAACAAGGGCAACAAAAGGGAAAAGAAAGAAGGAAGGGAGGGAGGGAGGGAGGGAGGAAAAAAATGAAAAATAACGTAAAGGGAGCAAGGGTAGATAGCATAATGGTTATACAAAGAGACTCTCATGACTGAGTATCCACGGTCTCAGGTTTAATCCCATGTATCACCATAAGCCAGAGCCGAGCAGTGCTCTGGAAAACAGGAGGGAAATAATAAAAATTACATAAAGGTCTGGGTTTAAGCTCTTGGTCTCCACCCATAGGGTAAAAGTTTCAAGAGTGGCAAAGCAGTGCTAAAGGTGATTCATTCTCTTTCTCTCTCTCTCTCTCTCTCTCTTCAATCTCCCTCTCAATTTTTCTATACCTCTATCAAAAAAAAGAGACAGTGAAAAAAGGGGGGGGGATCCCAAGCACATTTTTTAGGAGAATAGAAAAAATGCTTACAAATGTTTATCTGGAACCAGAAAAGACCTAGAATTGCCAAAACTATCTTGAGAAAAAAGAACAGAACCGGAGGCATCACACTCCCAGATCTCAAACTGTATTATAGGGCCATTGTCATCAAAACTGCTTGGTACTGGAACATGAACAGAAACACTGACCAGTGGAATAGAATTGAGAGCTCAGAAATGAGGCCCCACACGTATGGACATCTAATCTTTGACAAAGGGGCCCAGAATATTACATGGTGAAAGCAGAGTCTCTTCAACAAATGGTGTTGGAAACAATGGGTTGAAACATGCAGAAGAATGAAACTGAATCACTGTATTTCACCAAATACAAAAGTAAATTCCAAGTGGATCAAGGACTTGGATGTTAGACCACAAACTATCAGATACTTAGAGGAAAATATTGGAAGAACTTTTTTCCGCATAAATTTTAAAGACATTTTCAATGAAACGAATCCAATTACAAGGAAGACTAAGGCAAGTATAAGCCTATGGGACTACATCAAATTAAAAAGCTTCTTCACAGCAAAAGAAACCACTACCCAAACCAAGAGACCCCTCACAGAATGGGAGAAGATCTTTACATGCCATACATCAGATAAGAGTTTAATAACCAACATATATAAAGAGCTTGCCAGACTCAACAACAAGACAACAAATAACCCCATCCAAAAATGGGGGGAGGACTTGGACAGAATATTCACCACAGAAGAGATCCAAAAGGCCGAGAAACACATGAAAAAATGCTCCAAGTCTCTGACTGTCAGAGAAATGCAAATAAAGACAACAATGAGATATCACTTCACTCCTGTGAAAATGTCATACATCAGAAAAGGTAACAGCAGCAAATGCTGGAGAGGGTGTGGGGTCAAAAGAACCCTCCTGCACTGCTGGTGGGAATGTCAATTGGTCCAACCTCTGTGGAGAACAGTCTGGAGAACTCTCAGAAGGCTAGAAATGGACCTACCCTATGACCCTGCAATCCCTCTCCTGGGGATAGATCCTAAGGAACCCAACACATCCATCCAAAAAGATCTGTGTACACATATGTTCTTGGCAGCACAATTTGTAATAGCCAAAACCTGGAAGCAACCCAGGTGTCCAACAACAGATGAGTGGCTGAGCAAGTTGTGATATTATACACAATGGAATACTACTCAGCTGTAAAAAATGGTGACTTCACCGTTATCAGCCGATCTTGGATGGACCTTGAAAAAATAATGTTGAGTGAAATAAGTCAGAAACAGAAGGATGAATATGGGATGATCTCACTCTCAGGCCGAAGTTGAAAAACAAGATTAGAAAAGAAAACACAAGTTGAACCTGAAATGGAATTGGAGTATTACACCAAAGTAAAAGACTCTGGGGTGGGTGGGTGGGGAGAATACAGGTCCATGAAAGATGATGAATGACATAGTGGGGGTTGTATTGTTAAATGGGAATCTGGGGAATGTTATGCATGTACAAACTATTGTATTTACTGTTGAATGTAAAACATTAATTCCCCAATAAAGAAATAAATTATTTTTTAAAAAAGGGGGGAAATAATGGCTGCTAGGAGTGGTATATTCATTGTTCAGACACCTAGTCCCAGAAATAACCCTGGTGACACAAAATTAATTAACTAAAAATCACATACAGTTTCTTTAGCACACCAAATCACCCTGTACTAATCATACAGATCGTCACGCACTCAGTAGATACACATTCAGCAAGCATGAAGGAAGGAAATGACCTAGTTTCCAAAGATTTAACCAAGGCAAGTGTTCTGGATTTTTATTGCTACACAAGTAAAAGCAATCCAAAACTTAGTGGCTTAAAATAAGAATCCCTTCTGGTCCTGTGGGCTATTTGCAGCTGGGCAATGCTTGCTTAGGCTTTTACATGGTTGCAGTCAATGTTTACTGGGCTGGGGCTACTGCTACCTTCTTCACTTTCTTGCCTGATTCCTGCCAGAATAACAGAAACAGAACAACCCTCCATGCAGACTCTGAAAGTGAGTGCTATCTATCTCATAAAGCAATACATCATTTTTGTCTTATTCTAATCTTCAGAGTAGTCAAAGACCCATACAGACTCAAGAGGAAAGGACCTAGCCTTAATCTCTCAAAGGCTGGGTGTGTGTGTCAATGTGTGTGTGTGTAGGGGTGACAAAAAAAAAAAATGAAGACACTTTTAATGTGCTGCAGAGATATTAAAGAATTTATGTGCATTTGATCTCTGCAATGTCAGTGGAAAGACAGTTGTTTGGGAGTCTTCCCTGGACCATGGGGTATTTTTCAGTCAATATCAAGAAGCTGACTTGTAAGTGGCTATGTCACTAATGTATTCCCAACAAGATTAGAGGGGTAGTAGTGCACTGCCATTAGCTAAAACAAAAGTGTGGCTGTGGAAGGTAAATGGCCTGAGGGCCCAATCTATTAGTCTTCAAAGATGTCATTTTAACAATCATTCTTAGACTTATAGTCAACTCACAGTGACAATTGTTGGGGAATTATGCAGATGCAGTCTTTGCCCTCAGGTATTGCCACTTCCTGCGATATTCTCAAGTGCCTCTCCCAACCAATCCTGTCCCGATATGTCACTCCTGGTTGCTGCCCTATAAAGCCCTTCTCCTCCCGCTCCTCGCCCCTTTTTGCCCGGTTTTCACCTCAGTGGTTAGACGCAGCCATTGTTGCTACCTCCACATGGCCTGAACCGCTGCGCTCCCACCCAACCCTGAGACGCCTGAGAGAATAAAGGACTGTGTTCCCTCCTCGCTTTAGATCTCCTCTCTTTCTTCTCCGCATCGCAGCACGACAGACAATGATTGAGGAACTTTGAGTGTACAGGTAGATATCTCTTAGGAAACTTACAAGATGATGATTCACTGTGTTGCTTCTACACAATGTGGGCCCAGATGACAATGTTTTTCTTTATTTTGTCTCATTAATAGTAATTATTTCTTGAAGAGTCATATTTCCTGAAAGAAACTGAAATCCACTTTGAATGATCTTATCCTGCCCTCTGAACCATTTCCTACTTGTTTTCTTGTTAGGAGGGTTTCATCAAGTGATTAAAAGAAATGATTAAAAGAAAGGTCTTTTTCAATGCTAAGAAGTAGTACTAATTGAACACTTTTTCAACATGACAAACACTGAATTACATACACATTTCACACATTATTGCTTTTAACTTCCCTAAAAACTTTGTCTTGGAAGACACTATTATAATTATTCCTATTCTCCAGTGAAAGGAACCTAACATGGTGATTAATAGGCCTTGTTCAACATACCTAGCAGAGTAAATAGTCTGATGTTGAACCTTTTAAGAAAGAGAAAAGCAAAGACAGGGAAAGGCACAACCCCTTTAAAAACTTTCTACAGTATGGTTAGGGTTGGGCTTGAACCTAGGTCATATGTTGGCAAAGCAAGAGTTTCCAGGGGAGATACCTTGCTGGTGCCTCTCACCAAAATCTAATTCCTTTCACCTCAAAGTAAATGGCTGGTCACTGGATGCTGCCAGCTGTCCTATTCTGCATGGACTAGGTACTGAGGAATCACACACTGTAGGAGCCAGCGAGATACACACCAGGACCTTCTTCAATTTACAGAATTCCTGCCATACCCATGACTGGCACAATGTAATCTCACCCTGATCAACAAAAGATATCTATTTACCAACTCCAAAGACCTGAGTCCTAGACCTTCCCATAGAATTATGCATTTTTCAGGCAAGCATCCTAATTTCTGAGAGGAGCCTACAAATCCCTTAAATTCAGTCAGATGGGACTAACAGTATCAGCCTTAATTGTTTATGGAATTGTTTACACAAATCAAGTGTTAAGATCACAGCTGGGTAAGTAGAGGTTTATAGTCAAGACACCAGAGTGGGATCAATGGATGAAAAGTTAGTAATGGGAAACATCTGGCCACTGGGCCTAGAAAATATGTTTGCCTCATTCACTCGTCTCTGCATGCAGAGACCCGTGTGAAAAAGTAGACGTGGCTTTTCTGAGAAAGACATTTGTTTCCCCTTTTCTGCATGCTTTCATGTAAAGATGCCACTAGATGGAGAAGTTGTGGTTAAATACTGACTTGGCTAATGAATTCTTACCCACTGCAAGCAGGAAGTTCACATGAGTACTGATTGTGCACAGGGTAATGCCAGATCACTGTTTGCAGGGCACGGATGGGCAGAGCCTCTGGAAGTCTGTGAAATCAAGTGAACTTGAATGGATAAGGGAGAAAGAACTGCCAAAGAGGAGAGCACAGAAGAGTTCTGCATGAATGTTTCTCTCCATTGTCTGTTTTCTTTCCAGGTAAGGAGAGACTGGTGTGCAGAACAGAGAAGGCATTAAGATAAAGTGGTTTTTCCAAAGTGTGGAGAGCAAACCACTGGAGGCAGAAAGTTGCTAGTCTAGTGCAGGAATAAGCACTGAATATGAAATCAAACTGAGAATATTTCTACAGATAGCAAAACGAAGAATGAAGTCATATTTTTAAAGGGTCAAATTAAAAAAAAAAAGGAGGGGGCACGGGCAATATCACACCTGGTTAACAGCACAAGTTACCATGTACAAGGCCCCAAGTTTGAGCCCCCAGTCATTACCTGCACTAGGGAAGCTTCATAAGTGGTGAAGCAGTACTGCAGAAGGCTCTCTCTCTCTCTCTCTCTCTCTCTCTCTCTCTCCTGTCTCCCTTTCTCTCCCCCTTCCCTCTCAGTTTCTCTGTTCCATCAAATAAACAAAAAACTAAAGAAACAAGCAAACAGACGAACAAAAACCAAAAAAGACCAAAGTGGGGCATGTAGGTATAAGACATGAACAACATCAGGAAGAAGAGTAAGGGCTAGTGAAGCTTAGGAAACAGAGCCAGACTGACTCTACTATCTCACCTTGCCCAGGCCCTAGGGGGATACCAGTTCCCCACTGTCTATCATCTGCACAAGTGTGGTGCTTTGTGCAAATCTCTCATGGCATAAAATAAAGGTGCTGTTCTCTGAAGTTATTAAGTGGTTATCAGGATAATAGGTCCATATGTGAGTGGACAGAAACATGCATGGACATAGCTCTGGGGACAAAATATGTCCACACATGTACGACAAGTGTGTTAGCAGTGTCCAGTATGTGCCACATGTGTAGCAGGATTCTGACTCAGTGATGAGCTTTTCCCTGTGTATCAGGAGACTTTGTATTAATGTTCTCTAACCCCACAGAATTTATGACTGAGAAAGGCTCTGGTGAATATAAAAAGAAGGTATGCCCCAAATCTAGAAATCTCTAAGCACCTGCAATGCAAGCTAACTATAGCCTGTTGTGTACAGTAACAGCATACTGTCAGCAAGTTTCTCTCATTCTAGAAGAAAGAGTACTTCACAATTAGAATGACAAAGACAGTCTGCTTTTTTTTTAAGTCCATGGAGGAGGCCAGGCAGTGGAGCACTTGTTTGAACACACACATTACCATGTGCAAGGAACTGGGTTCAAGCCCCTGCTCCCCACCTGCAGGGGGGCACTTCAAGAGTGATGAAGCCGGTCTGCAGGTGTCTGTGTTTCTCTTTCCTCTTTATCTATATTTCTCCTTTCAATTTCTGTCTGTTCTTTCAAATAAAAAATAAAGGGGGGAAGCCACCCAGAGCAATGCATTTATAATGCTGACACAATGCCCCAGTGATGACCCGGTGGCAATACATTTAAAAATAAATAAACAGGTTGCTCAACAATTTGTTTGGCTTTGTATGTTAACTCTCTTTTCAGTCACCAGGTTCCAGATGCCATCAGGAGGCCGGCCAGGCTTCCCTAGACTGAAGACCCCACCTTCTTCTTCTTCTAGCATTTGCCCTTCTTCCGTAGCCAGTCAACAGCGTCAGGTTGAGCCTGATGTAAAGTTTCGAGACCTCCTTTGAATCTGGAGAGGTGGCAGTCGTTGACTATGTGGGTCATAGTCTGTCTGTAGCTGCAGGGGCAGTTCGGGTCGTCTCTGGCTCCCCAGCGATGGAACATAGCGGCGCACTGGCCATGGCCTGTTCGATAGCGATTGAGGAGGGCCCAGTCATAACGTGCTAGGTCAAAGCCAGGTTGACGCTTGCAGGGGTCTGTGATGAGGTGTTTGTTCTTTACCTCAGCTGATTGCCAACTCTGTTTCCAAGAGTCTGGAACAGAGAAGTTCAGTGTAGACCCCACCAATGTGTCCTGGAGCTCTGTTTCCCCAGAGACCCACCCTACTAGGGAAAGAGAGAGGCAGACTGGGAGTATGGACCGACCAGTCAACGCCCATGTTCAGCGGGGAAGCAATTACAGAAGCCAGACCTTCTACCTTCTGCAACCCACAATGACCCTGGGTCCATACTCCCAGAGGGATAGAGAATGGGAAAGCTATCAGGGGAGGGGGTGGGAAATGGAGATTGGGTGGTGGGAATTGTGTGGAGTTGTACCCCTCCTACCCTATGGTTTTGTTAATTAATCCTTTCTTAAATAAAAAAATAAAAATAAATAAATAAATAGGGAGTCGGGCAGTAGTGTAGCAGGTTAAGCACACGTGGCGCAAAGCACAAAGACAGATGGAAGGATACCAGTTCAAGTCCCCAACTTCCCCCCTGCAGGGGAGTCACTTCACAGGTGGTGAAGCAGGTCTGCAGGTGTCTGTCTTTCTCTCCCTCTGTCTGTCTTCCCCTCTTCTCTCCATTTTCTCTGTCCTATCCAACAATGATGACATCAATAACAACAATACAACAAGGACAGCAAAAGGGAATAAATATTTAAAATTTTTAAAAAAATAATAAATAAATAAAATCCATGGGTTTGGTCAGCAAGGTAAGTCAGCACATCAGAACACAGAATTGCATGCTTGAGGACCTAGGTGTGATCCTCAACACTACCAGATACAAAAACAAACTTTTGCTTTGGTGTCTCTATCTTTCTTATAAAAGTTAAATAAAAATCCTTGGAGTATTCTGTGAGTTATATATTAGACCATAGTTAGTAAGGGCCTTTATTGAGAATATACCTATGCTGGGTGGAATGTGTCTCTGTTTATATCCAGTTTGATTAAAATCTGATATTGCAAAACCAAAAGGTCAATGTGTCACAATTTCTGATGAAAGTTGCAACAGTATATTGCAGGAAGAAGGGATATGACTGTATGAGAATCAGATAGCCTTTTGTTCAGGGGCTGCAAGGTTCCTACATAAAAGAGAGCCTACAGACTGAGGTGCTAGAGGAGCAGACAAGTGAGGAGCCACTGTCACCATCAGTTGACAAGGAAAAAAGAAGCATGCCGACCCTTACTGTGTTACTCCTGCTCTGGGCCATAGGGTCTTACAGCTTCCCAGCAACTTCAGACACTCACAAACAAGATGTAGACATGGTCCAGGTAAATGCTTCCTTACCCATACTGCAAATGCATTTCCATTTTTCCAAGGTCAGAAAGTCATATTTTGTGTTCAATATTTTTTTCTTTATCAGAATTACCTACAAAAATACTACAATTTGGAAAGAGGAACCAGCCGATCTGGAGAGCAGAAAAGCAGTGACCTAGTGGCTGAAAAGCTAAAGCAAATGCAGAAATTTTTCGGGCTGAAGGTGACTGGGAAGCCAGATGCTGAAACACTGAACGTGATGAAGCAGCCCAGATGTGGGGTGCCCGATGTGGCCCAGTTTAAATCCACTCCAAGGAGCTTTCAGTGGGAACGCACACACCTGACCTACAGGTAACTAGGGTGAGCTCCAGGTGAGAACCTATTACCCATCAAAGTCACAAAACAAATGTGACTGTTCTCTCCTACTTCATTTTCAGAATCACAAACTACACACCAGATTTGCCTAAAAAAGATGTGGACCACATGATTGAGAAAGCCTTTGAGCTCTGGAGTAATGTCTCAGTTCTGACCTTCACCAAGGTCTTTGAGGGTGAAGCAGACATACTCATCTCCTTTTACTGGAGAGGTGAGGTCTTCTAGTCTCTCAAATCATTCTAAACTCATGTCCTGATGTTCCCAGACCCACTCAGCTTTGCAGGCAGAACCCCTCCTTACTCTAAAGAGACTGGCTTTATGGGCAGAGCAAGAGAAGCTTCCAGATGAACAATGTCTTTCGACTCTTTGCCTCTGCTCTCTTCTCCTCCAGGGAAGCCCAAACAGAACTCTGATTGTGTTTCTCATAGATCATCGTGACAACTCTCCCTTCGATGGTCCTGGAGGTGGACTTGCTCATGCTTTCCTACCCGGAAAAGAGATTGGAGGGGATATTCACTTTGATGAAGAGGAAACATGGACTAATGATTTCAGGAGTGAGTCAATGAGTCCTCTCCCTCTCCCCCTCCCTCTCTCTCTCTCTCTTATTGGGGGTTAATGGTTTACACTACAGTTTATGCCAATGAACTTTCTCTTTCTATCTTACTCTTTCTCTTTCATCATTTTATGAAATACTTTGTTTTATTTAATGGAATGATTTTATTAAAAATGAATCACTTTTGGATTGGAGGATGTTGCACCTGATAGAGCAAACACCCAGGTTCAAGCCCCCTAGTCCCCACCTGTAGGGCAGAAGCTTCATAAATCTTGCAGCAGTTATACAAGTATCTCTCTTTCTCTCTCTCTCTCTCTCTATCTCCACAACCTCTCTCAATCACTCTCTGTCTATCAAACAAAAAAGAAAAAGATGGGGGTGAGGAAAAATGGCTGCAGGGAGTGCTGGATTCAACATGCAGGCACTGACCCCTAGTAATAACCCAGATGGCAATAAAAAAATTTTTTAAAACCCAGACTTTGCCATCATTCTTAAATAACTTATTAATTAAGTATAACTATTTATAAAACTATAATTTCTTAGAAAGACTATGATAACCGTCTGTCTCATTTAGTAAAATAAAAGGATATGACTCTAAGTAATATTTTACTATAAAATATTACTATAAAAATGCCATTATGGGGGGCTGGGCAGTAGCATAGTGGGTTAAGTGCACATAACACAAAGCACAAGGACTGACGCCAGGATACCGGTTCTGCTTCACAGGGAGGCTGCTTCACATGCGGTGAAGCAGATCTGCAGGTGTCTATCTTTCTCTTCCCCGCCCCGTCTTCTCCTCCTCTCTCCATTTCTCTCTGTCCTATCCAACAACAATGACAGCAATGACAACAACAATAAAATAACAACAACAATAAACAACAAGGGCAACAAAAGGCAAAAAATAGCCTCCAGGCGCAGTGGACTCATGGTGCAGGCACTGAGCCCCAGCAAACCCTGGAGGCAAACAAACAAACAAACAAAAACATCATACTAGGGCCAGGCAGTGGCGCATCTGGTTAAGCATCAGAGTGTACAAAAACCTGGGTTCAAGCTTCAGGTCTCCATCTGCAGAGGGAAAGCCTCCCAAGTGGTGAAGCTGGGCTGCAGTGTCTTGCTCTCTCTCCATCTCCCTCTTCCTTCTCTTTCTATTGTCTCTATCCAATAAATATATAAAGATATTTTTAAAAAATGAAATAAAATGTCATTATGGTGTTTTAAAATCACTATTAAAATAAATAGTAATGTACCTTTTAAAATATTTATTTACTGCCTTCTGTTGCCCTTGTTGTTTTATTGTTGTAGTTATTAATGTCATTGTTGTTGGATAGAAAAGAGAGAAATGGAGAGAGGAGGGGAAGACAGAGAGGGGGAGAGAAAGATAAGACACCTGCAGACCTGCTTCACCGCTTGTGAAGCGACTCCCCTGCAGGTGGGGAGCCAGGGGCTCAAACCAGGATCCTTATGCTGGTCCTTGCGCTTCGCGCCACCTGCCATTAATCCCTTTTTTTAAAAAAAAGAAAAATAGTTAACTTTGGCATATAATTTTGAATAGTTTTCCTTGGTGCTTTCTTGTATTACTCACATTTTCAGAAGTGAAACATACAAAATATATGAGTGGAAACAAACAGTACATGCTATTATTCCTCTAGGTATACTTTTTACTTTATCTAATTATATTTACTAATGATCCTTGGGGTTTTTCTTTGTCCCTGACTTTTCCCCAAACTAGCCCAATCTAAGAAGTTCAGGTTTTAATCAACCTCCTTAGCACTAGTGAAGTCTGTTTTCTTTCTCCCATTAAATACACATGCACACCAGACATATCACTAATTACATAGAAGATTTGTACAATGTCAATAATAAAGTTTCTGAAATTTAAACACTTACATTTCCTTGCTAATCTAATAAACACAGCACTTCAATAACTATAAACCTGTCTGATTGGTCTTTTCTAGACTACAACTTATATTATGTTGCAGCACATGAACTGGGTCATTCCCTTGGAATAAATCATATTCATGACATTGGTTCCTTGATGTACCCAGCATATATCTACTATGGTGACATTCAACTGTCTCAGAAGGACATCAAGGCCATCAATGCCTTATATGGTGAGCATAAAGAAAAGTACTTTGGACGAGTGATTATTGGTTTATATGCACTTGAAATTAAATGCCATTAGCTGTATCCTTTAAGAGATTTCTCTCCAAGTATTTTTGTATTAACATGATTTGACAACGACACCTTACTTCAGAGTCTTTGTTTATTTTTTGAGGGCCCAAAATCACCAACAAGCCGAAAGAGCCACAAGTAACGAAAGAGCCACAAGTACCACAAGCCTGTGATACCAAGTTAACATTTGATGCCGTAACCAAAGTTAGCAGGGACTTGTTCTTCTTTAAAAACAGGTAAAACAATATCAAATTTAACTGATTTATTTTGTATGTTGTTCTGACACTTTATTAAATGCTCTCTATGTTACTTCGATGGTTTGTAATTTTAGCATGCTATAAAAACAGCATGTAATTATAGTTTAACTTATGAATACAGTAAAGACTTATTCAAATATTTTTATGTAATATGAGGCAGAGAGAAATGGCTTCCCTTGCTGAAGATCACACAATTGTTAATGACAGAGTAAGAAATGACCTTCTACCCCTCCACTATTCAGGTTGATAATCATCCCAATGAGTTTCACCAAATATGTTGTTCTGAAAACACTGCTAAAGTTAAATCTTTACACTTTGCCTTGGCAGTATAGTCTGCAGCCCAGACAAAAAGGACGTCATTTTTTTTAAATTTAAATATTTATGTATTTATTCCCTTTTGTTTCCCTTGTTGTTTGATTGTTGTCGTTATTGTTGTTGTTGTTGGATAGGACAGAGAGAAATGGAAAGAGGAGGGGAAGACAGAGAGGGGGAGAGAAAGACAGACACCTGCAGACCTGCTTCACCGCCTGTGAAGCGACTCCCCTGCAGGTGGGGAGCCGGGGGCTGGAACCGGGATCCTTACGCTGGTCATTGAGCTTTGTGCCACATGTGCTTAACCCACTGCGCCACCGCCCGACTCCCAGGATGTCATTTTTGTATCTCCACTTTCATTCTTGAAAAGTGGGTCATTCCACAGTCTGTAAGTCTGACAGGTTTCTTTTGTTCTCCAAAAAATCACACACGGGTAGGGCCTACTGTGAGAAGATTCCCAAGAGTTCATGAGAACTGCTTTCAGGCAGAAATGGTACACATCTTACTTTCCTCCAGAGAGAAACAGGAGCCTAAAACTTCTGCAGTGTGTGGACTCCAAAAGATTGAATTCCCCTTCTCACGCAAAGCATTGACCTCTTCTTCCCATGAAATTAATCCTCTAAAGGATAAGGACAGATAATAAAGTAAGACTTTCTCAAAGCTATGGTCCCATATACTGAAACTTATCAGGAACAAAATGAATCAAAAAGTCTTTCATGTCTGACAATATACTTGTTTTTTTTAACCTTTGTAAATTAGATTGACACAAGAGCAAAATGCAAGTGAATGATGGATTTTGGCATATACTTTCATATGAACTAGTAAACACTGGTAAGGCTAGATCACTAGGAAGGTGTCAAATTTCCCCCTTTCTTTCCTTCCCTTTCTACCTCCTACTTCTCTTCCTCAATCTTCTATTTTAATGAAACGTTCCCACCCAGTAGGTCATGGAAAGTCTCTCTAGAACAACTGAAGGGAGTAGTTCAGATTATCAGGAAAAATTCAAGTAGAACTGGCATTTGGGAAGGGAATGGCATTTGGAAGTAATAAGGACCCCTGAGAACATGACAGTTCACCCTGAAACTCTGAAACCAAGACATGTTCACCTGCTGGCACAGGCCCTTGACTTCTTTGGAAAGAGCGAGATTGAGCAGATACAGACCCTTCCCAAGGCTGGCTTGCTATGTACTTGCATTTGGTCTGTGCAGTTTGGGAAATAGCTATGAGTCCACATGGAAGTCTATGCTGTCCTATTTCCCAATCTCCTAAATTTGTAAAGAACTGAGAGATCATAAAAAGAGTCTGAGCAGGCTTTGCCTTTTCTTAGATGTGTGGCCTTTACCATTTCCTTCATAGTCACCTGATTCCAATTCCTCATCTACTTCCATAGGCTTTTTGTGAGATAAGATAATACAATGTAGACAAAGAGTGTGACCTGATGGGAGCAGTCACTTCATGGATTTCAGACTCATGTTCCAGAGATGAGAAAAACTGAGTCAGTCAGAGATTTCTGAGAGTTAAATCAGTCCCTTTACTTTCTTTTAAACCAGGTTCTTTTTACGCACAGATGACTCTCAGCAAGAAGTTGATTTCAATGGCATCTCTCTATTCTGGCCACTAGTGGGAGCTGGGGTTGATGCTGCATATGAAATTGCTATAAGAAATGAGGTCTTCTTTTTCAGAGGTAAAGCTTCTGAAAGTTTTATTGTTATTTTTACAAACTGGGCTTCTCATTGGGCTTCTGGTTGAAATTTTAGGGAGAACAGAGTACTTTCATGCATGGACTTCTCTAAAAAACTACCAAATTATACCACTCTTTGATGGCAGTTGTAATTTATACATTATGTTTCTAAAAAATCATAGTTGCATATCAAATGTCTGGAGTTCTAACTTTTCTTACTTATTGATTATAATAATGGAATGAGGAAACTTCATTCTCAGTGCAAACTATGCATTTATTTCAAATAGATACTACTATGTTGTGAGCTATATCTGACCCAATAGATATTAGACAGATACTGTGTGTGTGTGTGTGTGTGTGTGTACACTTATTTGGACCTAATTTTCATGTACGTGCATATGTTCTATGTCTTACAAATGTGGCCTGAATTGAGATACACACATACACACAAACCATATATATGCATGACCCGTTTCTTGTAAATATTCCCTGAGTCTGTCTACAGCTATATAGTACATATAGTCATATATACCTATCTATCAATCAATTGCTCTATATGCATATATAGAGATGGAGAATGAAAAAGAAAGTGAGGGACACAGATCCATAGGGAAAGAGAAGAGAGAGTTCAACTGAAGTCACATTTATTATAAACACTGACTGAGTCACTGATTATCTATCAATAGTTACAGCATCTGTGTATTGACCCAGGCCAAATTTCAGTATATATACTTCTTTTTTATATTTTTATTTATAAAATGTAAATATTGACAAGACCATAGGACAATATATATTCCTCTATCTCTCTAGCGTTCTATGTAATGACTTGTGATTATAAGGAAAGGTATGGAAAAATATACAGTTTCTCTCTCTCATTCCCTCTGAAATAAACCACAAATCATTTGTTTTTAGAATTCTCAAAGAATATGTAAGTATGCATTATATTTAAAGGGAAGTTTGGAGTGCCTTCCATAGTCAGTCCATCTGAGCAGAAAGTTACAATGAATCAATGGACAAAGTGCTTGGATTATGTCATCTCCAACCTCAATCCCTGACCTGTGTATATTTGCCAAATCCTCATCTCTTCAGAGTATTACATGTTTACTTTTTATATGTGCAGGATGTAAAGCCACTTAATAAACAGTTCAATTATTCTTCTTCTAGCGTTTGCCCTTCTTCCGTAGCCAGTCAACAGCATCAATTTAGAAAAGGAAAAGGATACTGGAAGATGTGTCTAACATATATGCCATGATAATAAGGATGAATATATAGAATGTCTTTTTATGAGGAAGTAGCACATGTATTTGTACAGAGATGCTTCTTCATAATGTAAGATGAATTGATATTCTGAAGTAGTTGCCTAAATAAATATGACCACTATGACAGGTCCCAACCTAGTCCACAGCTCAGAGGTGCCACCTTTGGGTCACTGAAATAACCTGCACTCAGGACCACCACTTCCTGTTTAGTTGAAGAAGTTGTTACACTAAAGAGAAATATCTGCCTCACAGCACATCACGCTGGCACAAAATCTGTTGACTGCTTGTGACAGGAATGTGTGAAGGACCACCTGCCTAATGGCTCCCTGAGTCCTAGGCAAATCTTTTCACAGTAGATTTTTCTGCTAACAGGCAGCAAATACTGGGCCTTCAATGGAGATCAGCCAAAATATGGATACCCCAGGGACATCCACAGCTCCTTTGGCTTCCCTGGCAAGGTGAAGAAAATTGATGCCGCCGTTCATCAGGAGGAAACTGGGAAGACATACTTCTTTGTTGCCAACAAATACTGGAGGTAAAACTGATCCATGGAAATTATAGGGCATCAAACTGCTCCAGGGGAAAGTTGGAAAATTATTCTCAAGTTGTGTTGCAACTCCATCCTCCCTGTGTGAATGGGTACAGTTAGGCTGGGTGTCCTTTAGTTCCCTGTGACCACCATAGCTGACCTGGCCCCAGAAGGAGGGAGTTTGTAGGACTGAGCTTTAAAAGGAAATAAAAAGCAGATATACCCAAATGGTACTGCCTTTCCTATAGAAGTGCTCCATGATGGAACATAGGATGGAGCCAGAGTTACAGTATTCTCAGATGTGTAGAGGTGATGCCAAAGTAGTGGTGGTCTAGTCTGGCCCTGCTCTATAGTCCTATTGACACAAGACCCTTCCCAGTTAAAAGTTCCTACCAGTTTTATGTCAATAACCCAACAATGTAGTTCCCCATAATTACTTAGAGCAGTCATTGGGTTTTTACAAAATGGGATGAAGCTTGAAAACAAGAATAGTATACCTCACACATTAGTTGAGAAGACGAAATGAAACCAAAGCAGTGACAACAGTAACAGACCTAAAGAAATTCCATTGTGAATATTGTTGTTTGCCATTATTATATTAACCATATTCTGCATTTCTGATATTCTTTTTCCCAGGTATGATGAATATAAGAAGTCCATGGATACAGGTTATCCTAAAGCGATCATTCGTGACTTCCCTGGAATTGGCAAAAAAGTGGATGCTGTTTTCCAAAATGATGGTAAATACCATCCAACTTCCCCATTTTGCTCCCATAAAATTAATCTATGTCAGGCTAGGAAGACAGCATAATGGTTATGCTAAAGACATTCCTACCTGAGGCTCAAAAGTCCCAGGTTCAATTTCCAGCATTACCATAAGCCAGAGCTGAGCAGTGTCCTGGTCTTTCTTTCTCTCACTAAAATAAAAAAAGTAAAATGTTAAAAAAGAAATAACCTATTTCCCATTTCCTGGATATGAAAACAGATGAAGTATATGGATTTAAAAAAAATTTTTTTTTCTATTTTCTTTTGTTGCCTTTGTTGTAGTTGTCATTGATGTCATCATTGTTGGATAGGACTGAGAGAAATGGAGAGAGGAGGGAAAGACAGAGAGGGGGAGAGAAAGACAGACACCTGCAGACCTGCTTCACCGCCTGTAAAGTGACTCCCCTGTAGGTGGGGAGCCGGGACTCGAACTGGGATCCTTACGCTGGTCCTTGCGCTTTGCGCCACGTGTACTTAACCTGCTGCACAACCGCCCAGCTCCCTGGATTTTTTTTTTTTTTACCTTTTTAAAAAGTCTAGTGGCTGTGAGAATTCACTCAGTAGAGTACACTCTTTGCCAGACACTAGGACCCAGGCTTGAGTCTCTGTCGCACAGAATGATGCTGTGGTGTCTCTCTTTCTCTCACTGCATCTCTCTCTCTCACCCTCTGTCCTGATAACAGAAGAAAAAGAATTTGCTGGGAGCAGTCGAATTGTGTGGGTATAAAACCTAAGCAAAAGCCCCGGCTGGAAAAAAAAAATTCATATGGGAAAATATCTATTTATCTAATATTATCCTTATCTCTTACTTTTCTTCTAGGATTTTTCTACTTCTTTTGTGGGACACGACAGTACCAATTTGATCCTAAAACAAAACGAATTCTGTCTCTCCTGAAAACGAATAGCTGGTTCAACTGCAAATGATGGCTGACTATCATAAAGAAGACTGAAAAATACTTATGATCCCAATAAGCTGTTTCTCTGAGTAAACAGATGCCCTTGTGTTTTATTTTACTCTCTTGGTGATACTGAAACAAGATGTAGGAATAGAATCTTAAATAGAACCAAGCATTAAAAAGATTGCATTGCTTCATAAACTTATACAACTGAGTTTGAAGTAAATGTCAAGGTTATAGTTATCTTGGGTTTTCATAGGAAAAAGAAAAGTCTCCTTACAGTATTCAATAATATTTTAATAACTACTTTTAAGTGAAAAATTTTACTCTCAAATAATTTCTGAGTGTTTGCAAAGATCTGTGGGCATCCATGCTGCTTATTCCTATTTATATTGTTTATATTTTATTGTAGGAGAGATATTGGTTTACAGTACAGTTGTTGGCAAACGCTAGAAGAAGTACAGTTGTTGACATAGAAGCACAATTTCTCATCTCTCCATGACAGACGTCCACAAAATATTCTCACCCTCAACTTACGTCCTTTTCCACTATCAAGTATCAGGGACCCAGGTCCCTCCCATCCCTTCTCCCCCAGAATCCTTTGCTTTGTTGCAATACACTAGTCCAAATTATTAAATAACTATCTTTCATTCTTTTAAATTGTATTTATTATTCATTTTTATTAGGTAGGAACAGAGAGAAATTGAAAATGGAGGGGAGACAGCGAAGGAGAGAGACACATGCAGCCCTACTTCATCACTTACAAAGATTTCTCCCTCAGGTGGGGGACAAAGGGCTTGAACCCAGGTCCCTGCACACTGTAATGTGTACACTTAACCAAGTGCACCAAAACCTGGTCCCCAATAACTATCTTTCCACAAAGTCACATTCTCATACATCCCACTATAAATTACAATGAGACCTAGGATAATTCACAATGCAAGTGGATGGAAATATGATGTTTCAGATTAAAAAAAAATTTTTTTTTGCTGCCCCCCAAAAAATGCCTGCACAATTTCTCTGCTCTGTTGTTGGTGGACTTTTTCTAGCTAGAAGATGAGAAACACAGGAGAAGAGAGACCAGAGCACTGCTCTACCACTCATGAAACCTCCCCCTACAGGTGCTCCCATGTAGTGACTGGGAGGTTTAAATCCAGATCCTCCCACATGCCAAAGTGTGCACTCTACCAGCTCCTGGAAGCCATTTTTCCCATTTTATTGCCCTTGTTGCTACCCTTGTTGTTGTCATTATTGTTGTTGTCATTGCTTTTGTTGTTGTAGGATAGAATAGAGAGAAATCGAGAGAGGAGGGGAATACAGAGAGGGGGAGAGAAAGATAGACACCTGTAGACTTGCTTCACCACCCATGAAGCAACCCCCCTACAGGTGGGGAGCTGGGGGCTAGAACCAGGATCCTTATGCCGGTCCTTATGCTTTGCGTGATGTGCACTTAACCCATTGTGCTACCACCCAGTCCCCAACAGTGCCTCACTTTTATAATGATTATATAGTATTTAGGGTTTTTTTAACTTTTTTTTAATATTTATTTTATTTATTTTTTCCCTTTTGTTGCCCTTGTTGTTTTATTGTTGTAGTTATTATTGTTGTTGTTGTTGTTGGATAGGACAGAGAGAAATGGAGAGAGGGAGGGGAAGACAGAGAGGAGGAGAGAAAGATAGACACCTGCAGACCTGCTTCACCGCCTGTGAAGCGACTCCCCTGCAGGTGGGGAGCCAGGGTTTGAACCGGGATCCTTATGCCAGTCTTTGTGCTTTGCGCCACGTGCGCTTAGCCCGCTGTACTACAGCCCGACTCCCTTGCTGTTTTTTTAATGCTGGGCCTTGGTGCTTTTTTTCTTTCTTTCTAGTTTTTACTAGATAGAACAGAGAGAAACTGATAGAGGATGGGAAGGTAGAGGGGGAAGAAAGACACCTCCAGACCTGCTTCACTGCTTGAGAAGCAGGCCCCCTGCAGGTGGGGAAGGGGAACTCAAACCCCAGTCCTTGCTCTTGGTAATATGTGTGCTTAATGGGGTGTGCCACTGCCTGGCCCCCTACCTAATAACTAGTTTTGAATATAGCCTTTTTGTATTTACTAACATAATAATTGCATGTTCAGAAATACCAATCTAGTTGTGGGCTCACTCTTCTGAACCAAAGTCACAAATGTGAGGAGAAAAGAAGTGAGTGAATTTCAGAGTCTGAGATAATCAGAGAGGAAAGTCTGAGTGGGTCAGATAGACCCATCCTGTAGGGGAAGGCATTACATCCTCTACAAAGCAGGCACAGGTGCCTCAAACTGGAGATGAATTTTGGGAAACACATCCTACTTGTGTCCTTCTTTCCAGAACACGTATCCTGTATCCTCTCCATATTCCTATGGATCTCATGTTTGCATGTCACGGCTGCAAGATAGAGGGATAAAGTGAGGACAGTGACTCAATTCACTCCTGGTAACAGCTCAAGTCCCTACAAGGTCCTACATGCTCTGTTCCTGTTTCACTCACACACTCATCCGATTTTCTAATATGCTCCCTGTTGCTCACTCCATTCCAGTCCCAGTGGTTTCTTTGCTATTTTGAACATGTGAGGTATACGAGCAACTCAGTGCCTTTTCTATGGATTCTCTTTCTAGAGATGTTTGCACGACTGCCTTCCTTACTTTATATCCAAAACTGTTCACATGTCCCTTTTCCATGAGGCTTCTGCATGCTTATTTTTTAAATATTATAACCTACAACTCCCCTCCACACAGACACAGACATTTCCCCAACTGTCCCACACAGCTCTACAACCACAGCATTTAATGTGTCATTTATGTCTACTGCTTGTTTTTCTCTACTACAATGGGAGTTCTGTGAGGACAAGTGTCATTATTAAGACTAGCTATATTCAAAGCATGTTCAAATAAATAGCATGACAGCGACTATGGATATATAAACACCTCTGTGATTTTCTAAAAGTGTTACCTACAACATGACATCAAGAGATTCTGCAACTGGAAGACAAATGTATAAATGGAAACTTCATAGCCACTCTGAAACATATTAATTTGTATTTTTACCTACTGAAAACAGTCCATGTTAATGAGTCTTAGCTCAGCCTCTAATGTCCTGTTCTCCAACTAGCCTGCCCTGTTCACACTGTTGAGCTCATCTTGTCAAAGTGGATTAAAGCCCACAGTGGCTGTGGCTCTAAAGAAACTGCTCCCAGATGCACTCTGAGCGCCCTCTACTGGCTTTATAGGTGTGACCCCCACCAACTTAGCTAGGGAGACAGGTCTCCATCTTCCATCACTTGATTTTGATTTTGTTTGCTTCTCCTCTACACCAGTCTACCCTTAGAGCATCTGCTATTTTTCATTAGATAACCCCACCATATGTCCTAGAGTCCCACCTCCCCAGAGCTCTGCCCCACTAGGGAAAGAGACAGGCTGGGAGTATGGATTGACCTGCCAACGCCCATGTTCAGCAGGGAAGCAATTACAGAAGCCAGACCTTCCACCTTCTGCACCCCATAATGGTCCTGGGAAGCTATCAAGGGAGGGAATTGGATAAAGAGTTCTGGGGGTGAGAATTGTGTGGAAATATACCCCTAGGGTGTCAGGCGGTAGCGCAGCAGGTTAAGTGTAGGTGGTGCAAAGCACAAGGACCGGCGTAAGGATCCCTATTTGAGGCCCTGGTTCCCCACCTGCAGGGGAGTCACTTCATAGGCAGTGAAGCAGGTCTGCAGGTGTCTATCTTTCTCTCCCCCTCTCTGTCTTCCCTGCCTCTCTCGATTTCTCTGTCCTATCCAACAACAACAATATCAACAGCAACAACAATAACTATAACAATAAAACAAGGGCAACAAAAGGGAATATTTTAAAAAATCTTTTAAAAAATGTACCCCTCTTATCCAATAGTCTTGTCAGTATTTCCATTTTATAATGAAAAAAAATTTAATTTAATTAAATGATAATGTAATTATTGCCTGTGGTAAACATGATAACACTGAAGATGTCTACACCCTGGTCACTGTAATTTGAATATGTTCATTCATATGGCAAAGGGATTTTTATAGGTTTAATAAAGACTGAGGATCATCAAATAGGGAGATTAACCTGGATTCTCTAGGGGAGTCTATTCTAATGGAATAAATTATTAAAGTTGCATACCCTTCATCTTCAATAAGACAAGCCAGGAGAAGAACAAAGAGCAAATGACCTCACTCATAGGCAGAACTTAAGAAACAAGTAAAGAAAGGGGAAAAATTAGATTGTTGGTGGTTCACCCAATAAAGTGTACATGTTATTACCCATGTGCAAGGAAGGGTCCAGCTCAAGTCCCCGGTTGCCACCTACAGGCAGGGGAGGTTGCTCATAAAAAGTAAAGCAGTGATACAGGTGTTGTCTGTCTCTGTCTCTGCCTCTGTTTCTCTCTTTCTCTCTCTCAGAAAGAAAATGTCCACCAGGACAGTGGGGTCCTGCAAGCACCAAACTGTAGTGATAACCCTGGTGGGAGAAAAAGGTACAGACACTGGGTAAGACTTCTGAGTTGCAGTCTATTGCAGCAAAGCCAAGGACTACAAAGGAGGGGATGAAAGGGGCTGAGAGGATGTGGGAGATGCAGGGCACATGGCAGAGGTAGACCCAGTTAGCTGGTGGTGGGGAGGATGCACAGACACCCATCACTGAAGAATGAGAAGTTGTACTGTGTGACAACTCACTGTAAATCATTATTTTTCCCAACAAAGTAATGTGAAAAAAAGTGGATACCTTTCCCTGTGTTCTTTCAAAGATGTGATAACAAACAAGAGTCCAAGAGAGACCAGCTTGCTGGTTTTGAAGACAGAGAAAGGGCCACTGTCAGGCACACCAGAAGCTGGAAACAGGTAAGAGCTGAATTCTCTTCTGGAACCTCCAGCAGGAAACAGTCCTGATAACTTCTTAATTTCAGCCTGGTGAAACTCCTACCAGACTGCTGAATGTCTAAACAGTAATGCCACATTTGTCTTGCTTTCCACCACTGGGTTGGTGAGAATTCATTGCAGCACTTATAGTAAAGTTCCCTTGACCAGTCCATCATCAGAAGGCGAACATGGTGTCTTTCTGATCTTTAGGCTAAAAACAAAGTTGATAGCCACTTACTTGATAGTAAAGGCCACCAGTCTAGCACAGAGTTTAATACGATCTATGTGATTTTTTTCTTAGCTGTTTATACTCTGTTAAAGTGTATATATAATAGGCATGTGTTCTGGCTGCACAGAGCACTAGATACTGAAAGGAGTGTGTGGAATTTACTTCTTCACTCAGTGGCTTAATTGTGAAGAAAAAAAACCTTTAAAATATTTATCTAATTTATATTTGAAGTGGCTTTAATTTCTGGAAAAGAAAACCTTTAAAACATTATCCAATTTATAGATCAGACACATGAACTACCAGTCATGATCTCGCCATATTCATAATACAAAGAAGACACCACAGAGGACTTACAGAGTTCCCACACACAACACCTCACCTAATCAGCTCTCTTGCTACCCCCAAATGCAGCAAGCTTTTCAGACATGAAAGTTGAGGCTCAAAAGAACTTAGATGACTTGCTAAAGGTCACATAAATAGGAAGTGGCAGAGCTGCAGTTTGCACCTAGTTTGTGTGCTTGATTGCAGACCCAGCACTCTTTATTCTTCACCACAGCTGACCCCCAACAAGTGACCTCCCAAGGCCATGTAAAGTGCTGAAGCGGTGGTAAGGACTGTATCTATGTCTAGGATATCAGAAATATTCAGCCAATGTGTGTTGCCACCACACATCACTCCCTTTTCTTCTCTGGAAAATCCAGCTTGTAGATTGGACATTTCTTTTCTTTTTTTTCTTTTCTTCTTTTTTTTTTGGGGGGGGGGTGTGGAGGTTCTTTTTACTACATTGATGCCAAAGCCACATTCTCAGGAAGATTCTCTGGACTCCCTCCCCAAGTTCCACCCTTGTAAATCCTGTTCTGTGACAGCGAAAGTCATGCTCCTGACCTACAGCAAGATGGAAGGACAAGTCAGAGTCTCTAGATCAGCTCCTTGTTTGCAAAATTCCTACCACCAATGTAACCACATTCCCTACATAACTAATGCAGCCTTGGTATCTGATGTAGTCAGAAAATGAACCCACAGACAATTGTTGTTTTTTAACTTGAAGACTAGACTTCTATTCCTTTTTATTCACTACATAGTTATACAAAAGGAAGTGACTGGAAACTACAAAAGCAAAGAGTAGCAATTTTGCTTTCCTGTTGAAAAACTTCCCTATTTGGAGATACTGAATCACATTATAATATTGCAAAACTGCCAAAGTGTAAGTTACCTGCATTGCTTCACATTCCTTATGCAGCAACTGTTTAAGACACAGCTTTATAAGAGAATGAGACAGTGCAGTCAGAGAAACTTGACCACATGAACCTCTGGGCACTCACCAGGGTAAAGGCACAACTCAGAGGCAGAGAAGACCCCGGGAGAGGTAAAGTGGGGAGGAAGAGGCCATGTTCGGAATGAAGACAATTGCCCTTCTGCTCTCACTCCACATGCAGCTTTCCAAGGCCTTTCCAGTACCATCTGAATCTCTAAATGAGGAACAAATAAAAACTGTTCAGGTAAATTAACTCTCAGTGACGTGGATAGTTGACTTGCTGGTTACTAGGAAATTGTGGGTATTGTTTTCTTTATTTCCGTTAAAACATCCTTAAAGAATTTTTCTAGATGAAAACAGATTGAACAATTTGCTTCAGTGATTTGCAGGGTTCCAAGCTGAAAATGACTGGTTCTCTAAGAGCCTGGCACAAAACCAAGCTAGGCTCTTCAAAACCCAAAAAAACACTGCAGCCCAGCCATTCCAGTTGGAGAATCTTCTTAGAAGGAATGGTTTGAATTACCAACAAAAAGTATTTCTTTCTCTTTTAATATTTTTGTTTCTAGTACACCTATAATCCAGTACATGAATTTGGTTTTTGCAACCAAATTCCCAGGTGAAGACAAGAACATGAGGATGGAAAATTATAAGGAAATGGACACCAGTTCATTGTATAGTCAGATTTCTTAACTCCAAAATATGAAGATTTTTTAAGTTCTTGGAAGAATTATAAAGGCAGAATCACTGTTTCATAGTATGAAAATCAGGCCAAAGTTTTGAGATACATGGGAATATTGTCATAAATCCACCACATACAATTTTCTTAACCAATACAGCTTTAGAAAAGCACTGTTCTGGAGGTCAGGCAGTAGTGCAGTGGGTTAAGCACATGTGGCACAAAGCGCAAGGACCAGAGTAAGGATCCCGGTTCGAGCCTCTGGCTCCCCACCTGCAGGAGGGTCGCTTCACAGGCGGTGAAGCAGGTCTGCTGGTGTCTATCTTTCTCTTCCCCTCTGTCTTCCCCTCCTCTCTCCATTTCTATCTGTCCTGTCCAACAGCGAACGACAATGACGGCAACAATAATGACTGCAACAAGGCTATAACAACAAGGGCAACAAAAGGGGGGGTGGCCTCCAGGAACAGTGGATTCATTGTGCAGGTACTGAGCCCTAGCAATAACCCTGGAGGCTAAAAAAAAAAAAAAGAAAAAAAGAAAAGCACTGTTGTTCTTCTTCTTTTCTTGTAGATGCCTCTTACAGTAGTAACATAACAGTAACCCTTGAGCTAACAACTAGGATTCACTGAGTATTTAACTCCAAAAAGGGCACATTTCAACCTCATTACTAGTTTATGAGGTGGTATTATAATTTCACTTTAGAGATGAATGTGAATTTTAAGTCAGTTAAGTGCAATGTGCATGTACTCAGTTCATCCATGGCAGAGTGAAGATCTAAACCCAAACCTGTCTGATTTCAAAACCTTTAGAAGCACAAAAGTATCCTGCCCAGTGTCCCTTATAAAGTGCCAGGTGCTATAGGCTGCTTACACTGAAAGAAAACAGCCTTCA